>NC_090321.1:133260615-133574771 GCF_040869045.1 Eurosta solidaginis | reverse complement strand
TGCTGCTGTGGACCGCTGTCTCAACTGCTGTCGTCGTGAAAGCAGACTACCACTTTGCAGTTGAGCGCAGCATTCACGAACCCTATGAGGTGGGTTTTGTCTAAGGCTGGGGTAACACTCAGTCAATCCAGAGTCGAGTAAAGGTCCCACAAACCCCTACTGAATAAATACACGATATTTATGTGTTACGAACACACGCACACACGGCTGGGGATATTAGGCGGACAGCAGCTTTCCGTACAAAGATGGAGGCGGTGGCTAATAGGCGTAGTAGTAGCGGAGAGGTCGGTACGGTGGTTTAGCGGCGGTGCAGTAGCGGGCGGGATGGTACGGTTGTCCGGGAGCAGCGGCGGGAGCAGCGCGGCGGCCGGACGGCGGACAGTATTAGCGGACGGATTGGTACAGTAGTATGAGCGCAGTGGCTGGACGGCGGACAGTATTAGCGGACGGATTGGTACAGTAGTATGAGCGCAGTGATTGGACGGCGGACAGTATTAGCGGACGGATGGGTGTAGCGGTATAGACGAAATGACGGCACCAGCGAACTGGATGGACGGTGATGCAGCGGCTTAACGGCGGTAGGATGGCGAGCGGCCAACGGTCGTCGCAGCAGCGGCGTGACGGATGCAGCGGCTTAACGGCGGTAGGATGGCGAACGGCCAACGGTCGTCGTAGCAGCGGCGGGACGGATACAGCGGCTCAACGGCGGTAGGATGGCGAACGACCAACGGTCGTCGTAGCAGCGGCGTGACGGATGCAGCGGCTTAACGGCGGTAGGATGGCGAACGGCCAACGGTCGTCGTAGCAGCGGAGGGACGGATACAGCGGCTTAACGGCGGTAGGATGGCGAACGGCCAACGGTCGTCGTAGCAGCGGCGGGACGGATACAGCGGCTTAACGGCGGTAGGATGGCGAACGGCCAACGGTCGTCGTAGCAGCGGTGGCACCCGAGGGGCGACGGTGCGACGGCAGCGGCGGTGGGCTACGGAGCGCGTACCAGGGCAGAGAGAGAGAGAGAAAATGGGCCGGCGACGGGGTTTACCTGGACAGCGGCTGCGTGTTCCGGGCGGGGTCGGATAGGCGTACCAACGGGCTGGTATTGGTCGGTCGGCTGCAACGGGATCTCTAGTCGCTCTTCTTCGGCAGCTGTGGTAGTCGCGGGGTCAGTCACCTGCGGAAGAGACTGCGAGGACTGGTTAGTGCTGGTTTCACCGCTGGACACCCCCGCCTCCCTACTTGCACACTAGTAGAAGGTGCGTAAGGGGGGCGGGGTTGTACCAGCCGATACACCGTGGGTCGACCCGTGGGCGGAGGGGAAGTGCACCTTAACGGCACAGCGGTAGCCCCTGTGCGCACGCATCGGCTCACGGCCGAAACCAGAGCTGAGGGGAAGGGGTGGAATGTCATTAAGGCATCGGGCCACACAACACCTAGGAGGGCGCGGGGGGCAAAGTAGCACAAGGCATCCTCCCCGTCGTCCTTACCTAAGTGAAGGGTGACCCGCGCCATGACAGCGCCCCTTCCACTCAGCCAGCCTAAGCTAGAACTGAGGGGGAGGGGTTAAATGGCCATGAAGGCGTCGGGCCACTCAACACCTAGGAGGGCGCGGGGGGCAAAGTAGCACAAGGCATCCTCCCCGTCGTCCTTACCTAAGTGAAGGGTGACCCGCACCATGACGGCGCCCCTTCCACTCAGCTAGCTAGCAGGAGGGAAAAATATGTCTTTAAAAAGACATCCACTCCCGCTGGCTCACCTGCGAGGACTGACTTGCGAAAATGCAAATGCAGTGTTTATATGGGTGGTGACGCAAACTGGTTGAGAATTCAACGCACCATTATTGTGATTTTCATTGGTTCGCAATTTAGTTGGTTGTTGAATATGCTATAAAAGAAGTGGTTGTTGGCTATGCTATAGCAAAATAAGTACAGGGGGGTTCAGGTTTAGGTGAATAAGGAAATACAGGGGGAGTTACGTTATTGTAACGTTACGTTACAGTCCCCCTCCCACTTCGGTTGACGGAAAGCTGCGGTGGGGGAAAGGTGGATCTCCAGGCATGGCCTAGGTATTATGCCGGTGTGCGTGTGGGCGAAGCACTTTATTTAAAAAAAAATATTTTTTCCAAAAATATACAGAGTCATACTACTTAAGTTTAACAGAGTTAATGTGACTATTTCAGGTTCAATTGCAAAAAACATCATTCTAATTAATTTAAAAAAAAATTTTGTTGTGTTTTTGTTTTTTTGTCGGGGGTGGAGTTGTACTGAACTGTATCCGTTGTCATACTTCTCTCGTTCCCTTTTGATGTTATGTAGATGTATATATGAAAATAAATTTTTTTTTTTTTTTTTTGTAATTTGAAAAATAATTCACATTTCATTTTCTCTTAAAATTAACAGAGGGTGCATATATATATAAAAATAGAAAATTTTGGTTGGTCTCGTCTTCCTTCTTCAGTGCCTTATTCGATTGGTACGATTCGTTTCTTTCCCATGAGTGACACCTTTGCGTGTTTGTCATTTATCACTTCTACCCTCACCCGCTGTGCTTTCCACCGGAATGTCCAGGTTTTCTTGGATTGGTTAGCCGGGCGTTTTAGCCTTAGTTCTCTAAAAAATTCCTCGGGATCCGGTAATTTTTATTGCGCTGTTTTTGTTGTTTCGTTGGTTTTGGGGGCGCGCCGTTCTTGCGGCTCTGTCGCCGACTCCTTCTCCCGGATGGCCATTAGGTGGTTTATTGGCGGCCCATGAAAAATTTGTATGCGTTATATCCTTGGTTTGTTTGCCGGCCATAATGTTGCCTCAAACGGTGGGTGCCACGGCCGTATTGGTTTTGGTGAGTCCGGTGGTATGGGTTGCCGGTGTTTTTGACTCATGTTGGATGGTCTGGTTCCTGGAATGGAGAGATAAACGGGTTGTTTATGATTCGTACGGCTTTAAGTCTTGCAAGTGTGCGTGTGCGTGTTGCCGCTTTGGTTGCTCCGGGTGGCCTAATTTTACCGTGTTCGTCGAAACGTATTCCATCACCAAGTACGGGCCGGAAAATTTTGGTGCTAACTTCTGGGCGAATTTGTCTGCCGCGGGTGAGAGTGGGTGGTCCCTTTTCATCACCTGCTCACCTATACGTGGCTTCCATTGCCGTCTGCGTAAGTCGTAGTGTTTTTTCTGTTGCTTTGAAGCTTTGGCTAGATGCCCTTTTATCTCGTCCCACAAATTGGTGATGGACGGTGGTACGGTTGGTGGCTCTGCTGGTACTGCTCCCTCCGTGCGCACTTGCTGCGGTGCTGTAAGGTCTCTACCGAAGTTGATTTCTGCTGCTGATGCTGTTGTAGATTCGTGGCTGGCCGTGTTTATCGCGAATGCTATTTGCGGTATCTCCTGGTCCCAGGTGCGGTGGTCGTTCTTGCATCGCTGAGCCATCATGGTTTTCACGACTCGGTTGGTTCGCTCGGTGGGGTTTTCGTGCGGGGCGTAGGCTGCCGTAAACTTGTGATCGATACGGTGGTCGTTCAAAAACGTTGCTAATGCCTTCCCGACGAATTGTTTGCCATTGTCGGTGAGGAGGGTTTTCGGGCAGCCAAATCGGTATATGACTCTTTCTTGGAGTGCTTTGATTACGCTTGCCGTTGTCGCTTGGCGCACTGGGATCAACTCCACCCACTTGGAGAATTTGTCCACCATTACGAGGAGGCAAGTATTTCCTTGCTTGGAACGGGGTAGTGGCCCTACGAAGTCAGCGGTTACTATTTCCCACGGTCGTGATGATTGCATGGTTGCCATCAATCCTGCTGGGCGTCTTTGCTCGACTTTGTATTCTGCGCATCTGATACACTTCCGTACGTGTTTGAGGACATCGCGGAACATCCCGGGCCAGTAATAGTTCTGTTGTGCTCTCTTAAGCGTCTTCTTCACCCCGAGATGTCCGGCGGCGGCGGCGTCGTGGACTTCCTGTAGTACGTCCTTTCGTCGGTCGGCTGGGATGCACAGCTTCCATTGCGGTGACCGCGAAAGTTGATTTCTCGGGGAAATGTGGCGGACGAGTCGGTTATCGACGATCTGGTAATCTGGATGTGCTTGGGGTTTTTCCCGCACCTGTCTTGCTTTCCTCTCGTGCCAGTCGTTTGTTCCGTTGGTTATGGTGTACAAAATGTCGTCATCGGCGTGTCGTAGCGGGCAGCGGAAGAGTGCGTCGGCTACCACGTTCTGTGCTCCTTTTCGGTATTCTATCTCGAAATTATATTGTTGCAATTCCAGTGCCCATCTTGCCAGACGTCCAGAGGTTTTGGAGTGAGTGCAGCCATTTTAGTGAGTGGTGGTCGGTGATGACGGTGAAGTGATACCCCTCCAGGTACGGTCTCATCTTACGGATACCCCATAACACGGCGAGGCATTCTTGTTCGGTGGCCGAGTATCGCTTTTCCAGCTGGGTTAGGCTTTGGCTGGCGTAGGCTACTACATTCTCGTGGTCGGAATGGCGTTGATAGAGCACGACGCCCAGGCCCTCTCTGCTCGCGTCGGTCTGGAGAAAAAACGGTCGAGAGAAGTCCGGACAACAAAGTATTGGCGCGCTGGAGAGCTTATCCTTGAGAGCTTTGAAAGCGTGATTTTGTTGCGCCTCCCATTTCCAGACTTGTCCCTTTTTCAGCAGTTGGTTAAGCGGCGCGGCGAGCGTAGAGAAGTCTGCCACGAAGCGGCGGTACCATGACGCGAGTCCAAGAAAACGGCGGAGCTCTTTGAGCGTTTTCGGTGCAGGCATCTCCTGTACAGCGGATACTTTTGCTGGATCGGTGTGAATTCCTTTCGAACTGATGATATGTCCTAGGTAATGGAGTTGTTGCTGGACGAAGCTGCATTTTTCGAAGTTTACTTGCATCCTGTGTCTTTGTAGGCGCTCGAACACTTCCCTCAAGATCGCCAAGTGTTCTGCGAAGGTATCTCCCAATACGATGATATCGTCCAGGTAGGCGAAAACTTTTGGTTGGAGTTCGGGTCCAAGTATCGAATCCAGAGCGCGTTGAAAGGTAGCCGGAGCAGAGTGTAGGCCAAATGGCATGACTTTCCACTGGAACAACCCTCTGCCAGGAACTGTAAATGCGGTGTATGGTCGGGATGCTCTGGCGAGCGGGATTTGCCAGTAGCCGTTCTTCAAGTCAATGGCCGAGATGAATTTCGCCTCTTTCAGCTGGTCGAGAATGGCTCCAATTTGCGGCAACGGGTAAGCGTCTGGTTCGCTGGCGGCGTTGAGTTGACGGTAATCGATGCACATCCTCCACGTGCCCTGTTTTTTGCGGACTAGCACGATTGGCGAGCTGTACGCGCTTCGCGATGGTTCTATCCTTCCTCCTGCTAATAGCTCGTCTACCTCTTCGTTGATGACTTGTTACATGGCCGGGTTGCGGGGGTAGTATCGTTGCTTCAGCGGTCGGTTGTGTTTGAGACGAATCGTATGCTCGGCTGCAGTGCTTGGTCCGATGATTTCGCCAAACCGCTTTTGGTGATGCGCCAGGAAGTTTCCCAGTTCCGTGTTTTGTTCGTCGCTCAGGTGTTCTCGGCTCGTCAATGTACATAGCGTATCCAGTTCGGGTGCTCTCTTGGTCACGGTGGCCTCTAGCGGCTGACCATCCAGCGTGAGGATGATTCCCCTCTGTCTTAGGAAGTCCATTCCGAGGATTACCTGTTCGGCCAAGTTTGGGATAACGGACAGCATCGCGTCTGTGGCTCGTCCTTGATACACAATCCTTGCCGGGTAGGAATTCGAGGTAAAGACGCACGTTTGGTCTGCCAGCTGATACTTCGCTTGTTGGGGCGTGCCTTGATGTTGTTCTTTTCTAGGTGTTTCCGTACGGTGTCATCTACATAGGATAGGGTGGCGCCGGTGTCCACTAGTGCGCGCACGCTCATGTCCTCGATGACCACTGGTATGTAGAATCGGCCATCTACTTGTGGTTTTGCGGTTGATTTGCTGGCGGGTGGTTCCCTCGGCTTCTCTGGTCGGACGTACGGTGCTTGGCGGCTTCCTTTAATAGCGTTGGACGGCGTTCGGGGTGCGTTCTCGGTAGTTGGGCTAGTCGGAGGGCATGGGCAGTCCCTGGAGAGGATGTTGTCTTGGCCACACCGGGAGCAGAACTTCCTCCAGGGGCCCTTACATTGGAAGCGGTGGTGTCCGCGTTCCTTGCAGCGCCAACCGCACTCTTTGCTGTCGTATTCCATGGGTAGGTGGTATAGGCTGTGGGCCACCATCTTTCCCTGTTTCGCTTCCTCGCCTCTTAACAGCTCATACTCTTCCGTTAGCTCCAGGAGCTCCTCGATCGTCCTAAACTCGCTGCGTTTGACAAAAAGGCGGTATTCCACGCGTAGACCATCATAGATCCGTTCGAGGTGATTCTCTTCGCACATCGTCGGGTGTTGGCGGATCAGCGTTTCCAGTGCGAGGATGTAGTCCTTGGCCTTCTCTCGGCCTTGCTGTTTGCGTTGTCGGATGGCCTCTTCCAAATGTCGTATGTGTCGCTTAGGTAGAAAAAAATTTTGCACCTCCCTCCGCAGATCGCTCCAGCGGTGTATGTGTTGCTTACGGACGCGGTACCATTGCAGTGCTTTCCCACGTAGAAGCTCCGGCAGTGTTGGGAGGAGTCGGTCGACGGGGATGCGGTAGCATTCGGCAAGCTCCTCTATCCTCTCAAGAAATTCGTGCAGTGACTCCTCCCCCGAAAAGTGCAAGTCCCAGCGGCGAACGGTATTCATAAGTTCACCGTCGCTCATTTCGTCTCGTTTTGGTAATGCGTTCTCTCCCTTTCCTCCGTGCGGCTGTGGGCTGTGGATCTGGATTGAAGGGATCGGCTTTGTTGTTGGCTGGGGTAGCGTAGCGAACTTCCCCTCTTCCTCGTTCACTTCTCGTTCCAGCTCTTTCAACAGGTCTTCACTGGATTTCCTGGCGCGTTTCGCTCGCACGTAAGTACTCAGTGCGCGACGCAGCTCGGCTACGGTTTGGCCTTCCACGTCGATTCGGTGTTCCTTACACTCCTCGATCAGCTTCTCCTTCCTAAGTAGGTAGATCCAATTGAGCGAGTCGGGGTTCAGCAGCGTGCCTTCCGGAGCCTGTGTGTGTGTTGTTTCTAGCGATGTGTTCGTTGAACCCGCCCCGGCAGTGTTGGTGGTGGTTGTAGTTGTTTTTCCACGGTCATCTGCGGAGGAGGGTCTGCTCGGCCGCCATTTATGAGGTGGGTTTTGTCTAAGGCTGGGGTAATACTCAGTCAATCCAGAGTCGAGTAAAGGTCCCACAAACCCCTACTGAATAAATACACGATATTTATGTGTTACGAACACACGCACACACGGCTGGGGATATTAGGCGGACAGCAGCTTTCCGTACAAAGATGGAGGCGGTGGCTAATAGGCGTAGTAGTAGCGGAGAGGTCGGTACGGTGGTTTAGCGGCGGTGCAGTAGCGGGCGGGATGGTACGGTTGTCCGGGAGCAGCGGCGGGATCAGCGCGGCGGCCGGACGGCGGACAGTATTAGCGGACGGATTGGTACAGTAGTATGAGCGCAGTGGCTGGACGGCGGACAGTATTAGCGGACGGATTGGTACAGTAGTATGAGCGCAGTGATTGGACGGCGGACAGTATTAGCGGACGGATGGGTGTAGCGGTATAGACGAAATGACGGCACCAGCGAACTGGATGGACGGTGATGCAGCGGCTTAACGGCGGTAGGATGGCGAGCGGCCAACGGTCGTCGTAGCAGCGGCGTGACGGATGCAGCGGCTTAACGGCGGTAGGATGGCGAACGGCCAACGGTCGTCGTAGCAGCGGCGGGACGGATACAGCGGCTCAACGGCGGTAGGATGGCGAACGACCAACGGTCGTCGTAGCAGCGGCGTGACGGATGCAGCGGCTTAACGGCGGTAGGATGGCGAACGGCCAACGGTCGTCGTAGCAGCGGCGGGACGGATACAGCGGCTTAACGGCGGTAGGATGGCGAACGGCCAACGGTCGTCGTAGCAGCGGCGGGACGGATACAGCGGCTTAACGGCGGTAGGATGGCGAACGGCCAACGGTCGTCGTAGCAGCGGTGGCACCCGAGGGGCGACGGTGCGACGGCAGCGGCGGTGGGCTACGGAGCGCGTACCAGGGCAGAGAGAGAGAGAGAAAATGGGCCGGCGACGGGGTTTACCTGGACAGCGGCTGCGTGTTCCGGGCGGGGTCGGATAGGCGTACCAACGGGCTGGTATTGGTCGGTCGGCTGCAACGGGATCTCTAGTCGCTCTTCTTCGGCAGCTGTGGTAGTCGCGGGGTCAGTCACCTGCGGAAGAGACTGCGAGGACTGGTTAGTGCTGGTTTCACCGCTGGACACCCCCGCCTCCCTACTTGCACACTAGTAGAAGGTGCGTAAGGGGGGCGGGGTTGTACCAGCCGATACACCGTGGGTCGACCCGTGGGCGGAGGGGAAGTGCACCTTAACGGCACAGCGGTAGCCCCTGTGCGCACGCATCGGCTCACGGCCGAAACCAGAGCTGAGGGGAAGGGGTGGAATGTCATTAAGGCATCGGGCCACACAACACCTAGGAGGGCGCGGGGGGCAAAGTAGCACAAGGCATCCTCCCCGTCGTCCTTACCTAAGTGAAGGGTGACCCGCGCCATGACAGCGCCCCTTCCACTCAGCCAGCCTAAGCTAGAACTGAGGGGGAGGGGTTAAATGGCCATGAAGGCGTCGGGCCACTCAACACCTAGGAGGGCGCGGGGGGCAAAGTAGCACAAGGCATCCTCCCCGTCGTCCTTACCTAAGTGAAGGGTGACCCGCGCCATGACGGCGCCCCTTCCACTCAGCTAGCTAGCAGGAGGGAAAAATATGTCTTTAAAAAGACATCCACTCCCGCTGGCTCACCTGCGAGGACTGACTTGCGAAAATGCAAATGCAGTGTTTATATGGGTGGTGACGCAAACTGGTTGAGAATTCAACGCACCATTATTGTGATTTTCATTGGTTCGCAATTTAGTTGGTTGTTGAATATGCTATAAAAGAAGTGGTTGTTGGCTATGCTATAGCAAAATAAGTACAGGGGGGTTCAGGTTTAGGTGAATAAGGAAATACAGGGGGAGTTACGTTATTGTAACGTTACGTTACAACCCTAACGTCGAAAGAGAACGACCGGCGGATTTCCAACAGCCGTGCAGCTTTATGACTAACAGCTGTAAATGAAGAAACACCAGTGGTTCCCAACTATTGACAGCGCTTGGCTTCAACATTGCCGCCGGCCTTGCAACACGTAGGGGTTACAACAAACAACTTAGAAGCTAAGCACTATATTAATTTCCAAACTAAAATTAACATTCATTAAATGCGTGTAAAGTAATAAATTGTTGAGTTTTCTTTAGTATAGACAGTGGTTTATTGTAGTTATTTCTAATTAATTTTCGTATTCTATAAACTCATAATTGCTGCGCCGTAGGTGTTATAATGTAAAGGCAACTTACTTATATAATTAATTACTTACTTAATTGGCGCTTAACCGTCTAAACGGTTATGGTCGTCCAACAAGGCGCGCCAGTCGATCCGTCGCTCCACCAACCGGCGCCAATTGGTCACACCAAGGGAGCTTAAATCGTTTTCCACCTGGTCCTTCCAACGGAGTGGGGCCGCCCTCTACCTCTGCTTCCATAGGCGGGTTCCGGTAGAAACACTTTCTTGGCCGGAGCATCATCTTTCGTTCGCATAACATGGCCTAGGCAGTGCGGCCGCTGCGTTTTAATTCGCTGGACTATGTGGATGTCTGCATAGAGCTTGTACAGCTCATCATTAAATATTCTTCGGTACTCGCCATCACCAACGCGTAGAGGTCCATAAATCTTTCGAAGAACTTTTCTCTCGAACACTCCCAAAGCCGCTTCATCTGCTGTTGTCATGGCCCCTGCTTCTGCCCCATATAGCAGGACGGGTACGATAAGTGACTTTTAGAGTATGATTTTCGTTCGCCGAGAGAGGACTTTACTTCGCAATTGCGTACCTAGTCCAAAGTAGCATTTATTGGCAAGATTGATTCTTCGCTGGATTTCAGTGCTGATGTCGTTGCTACTGTAGATGCTGGTTCCCAAATAAACGAAGTCTTTTACTATTTCGAAATTATGGCTGCCAACAGTAGCGTGGTTACCAAGCCGCGTATGCGTTGACTCTTTGCTCGATGACAGCAGGTACTTCGTTTTGTCACCATCAAACCCATCTTTACCGCTTCTTTTTCCAGTTTGGAGTAAGCAGAACTAACAGCGCGGGTGTTTAGGCCGAACGGATGTTTAGCTGCTACCCATAGGATACTTGGCCGCAAGCGACCGGCAGTAGTGAGCTGCTTGAACCGCATGCAAAAGAATCGCTCTGGCCATTCCCAGGTGAATGGCGGTCAGAAGCTTTCCCCACTTTCGTGGACTTCTACACACGGCTCCACCCTCCATAATTAATTACCAAGATAATATAATTCATAGAATTATTTCAATTTAATTTCATACTGAAACCGATCAAAAAATTAAAGTTTGCGAAACGATCCCCATTGGGGGGTCGCTGTGCCTGAAAGCACACCGGGGCCGGATAGGACACACGCGAACGCAGAAGACGCCAAACGGTACCCATTAAGGGGTCACTGTGCCTTAAAGGACACATGGGCCAGAAAGGACCCATCCGAACACGGAATTTTGGCTGTCGGATAGCCTGGATAATTTGCAATTTCGGTCCTAATTATTTTGTGATATACATCCCCCCTAGAATCACGGCTACGCCGGAAGATATGTCAAACCCCGGATCTGCCAACGTAATATTGACAAATTTGTCACATGTGGCTTGGCTAAGATGGCGATTCGGGGTCCTGAGCTCAAACTCCGGCATGACTCTTGCTGACAACGTGAGTCGAACATGCGAGTCGTTTGATGAGCTGACATAGAGGTCACACATATCAATATGTACAACCGGCACCGTCGGTATACGAAGACGGCGCACCAATGAATTGCATACTTTGCTCGTGGGTGAGCAAGAGTCGAGAAGAGCTCGGGTCAGGACTTTTCGTTGCCCTATATGTAAATAAATGGCGACTGTTGGCAGAACCGTGATCGTTCCGGACAGCTGTGTGAGGATTGGGAGGAGTTCACGGCGAGGGGTCGAACGAGTTTTGGAGTGTAAAAGCGAATGATGCTTCTCACCATAAAAATGGCATGTTCCCGTGCTTTTGCATTTTTTTGTAATGTGAGAATGTGCTAAGCATCGCGAGCAATAGCGATGTAAAAGTACTAGACGTAGTCAGCGTTCAAAGCTTGCGTCGATGAACTTTTTGCAAAATCTGAGAGGTTGTGACCGAGAACAGACTCTGCATTTAAGCGTATTGTTTCGCTTGACGGGGCCTGCCACGGTCTTTGCTGGTGTTGTTGTATCCATTGGTGCTTGCTCAATGATTGCCGATGTCTCCGCTGCTGCCGCTGTATTGGGGGTGCGGTTGGTGAAAATTCAATAAGTGGTGCATCCATATTGTAAAGCTAAGAAACGAAAAGAGATGATCAACGCTAAAAGTTAGTTTGGTAAAACAACTAACTTTACAATGGGGCGTGTTATCATTCCCTTTTGGGTGCGAATGTCGGCCACTGTTGTTGTTGTTTTAGCGATAAGGTTGCTCCCCGAAGGCTTTGGGGAGCGTTATCGATGTGATGGTCCTTTGCCGGATACAGATCCGGCACGCTCCGGTAACACAGCACCATTAAGGTGCTAGCCCGACTATCTCGGGAACGATTTATATGGTCACGTTAAACCTTCAGGCCATCCCTCCCTCCCCACCCCCAAGTTCCATGAGTTCGGTCACTCGAGCTCTTTTATCAGTTCCATGTTATATATTGGTGACCCTACCCAAGCGCCATTCCCCAGGTGGACGATTTTCATGGCGAACTACAACTAGGTCATCGACGGCAATATCTTTGTGAGGGGACTTCCATTTATGACGTTTGTGAAGTTCCTTTAAATATTCCTCCTTCCAGAGAAGCGAGTGTTGTTGACTAAGAGCCTTAAGCTTTTTCCACCGGTTAATTAGTGAGATTGGACTTGTTTCGATGGTGGGTTCCGGCGGAGAGTATTGGCCCCCCTGTTAGAAAATGATACGGAGGGAGAGCAGCACAACCAGCGGGGTCGTTGGAATTAGGTGATATCGGTCTTGAATTTAGACAGGTTTCGATGCGACAAAGAAATTCTTCAAAGCTGATTTTCTGAGAAGCAGCGGCATGACTAAGATGAAATTTTAAACTTTTAACTCCGGCTTCCCAGAGACCGCCCATATGAGGAGCGCCTTCCGGCTTGAAGGCTATATAGGTTGCACAAAGACTCTTGAGTTGTGGTAATGAATGTAGAGTCTTTTTTAAGAACAGTAGATGTGCCTACAAAGTTAGTTCCATTATCCGAAAAAATATTTTTTGGACAGCTTCTTCTAGCAATGAACCTTGAAAATGCGCTTAGAAAGGTTTCTGTTGAAAGATCGCTGGCAGCTTCTAAGTGAATTGCTTTCGTAGAAAAGCATACAAAAATACAAACGTAACCTTTAGTCATCTTGTAAGATCTTCCCGAAAAACTTTTAATGTCGAATGGACCGGCGAAATCTACACCTGCATTTTCAAAGGGTCTGGAAAGTACCGTCCGTTCTTCCGGGAGAGCCGCCATAAGTTGACATTGATTTTGTTTCTTGTGTATAGCACATGGTTTACAATTATAACGGTCTTTATTAGATTTTTGCTTTAGGAATCCAATATTTTTGGCGCAGTAACCGAAATACCAATTGATTTCCGCCATGAAGAGGGCCCTTGTGAATAAGTTTTACTAACAACTTTGCGAAATAAAAACTATAGGGCAAAATAATCGGAAGCTTTTTGTCTTCAGACAACATCTGCGAATTTGTTAGTCGGCCGTTGGCTCGAATTACACCATGTATATCGAGGAATGGGTTTAAGGAGAGAATTTTACTCTTTGACGATATTGCAATTCTAGCGGTAAGATTCTTGTGTTCCCCTGGGCAAGTATTATGAGCCGAACTCGAATTTTAGAAATTTCTTCTCCAGAAATAATTAGCGAGGGGCAAGGATGAAAAGGTCGGGTATACCTGTTAGTTCGATTGTAGAACCTAAACACATATGCTAAGACCCGCAGTGCACGTGGAAGCGACGAAAACATTTCTAAGGGGTCCTCCTGCTTCGACACTTGTGAAGTGTGTGCCCTTAATCCCCTCGCTTCGAGCGTAATGTCGTCTATATCTACATCCCGGGAAGGCCAGTGTTCTGCGAATTTGGCTAACCAAGAGGGGCCGTGCCACCACAACTTATTCGAGTATAAGTCCTGTGGGTAAGTTCCTCTGCTACCAAGATCCGCGGGATTATCCTTGGAATCAATGTGACTCCAATGCCTAACTCGATTAGCGACAAAGGTGGTTCAAGAGCAGGGCCTTTTTCTTAACCATGCGAGAACGATGGTAGAATATGTCCAGAAGTATATATTTTCGACTTTGAATGGAAGTTCCTTTAGAAGTGATTGAAGCATATCGACCACCAAAACAGCACCACATAAACGGGGAACTGAATTGGTTTTGATTGGTTCGACTTTTGTTCTGGCCAATAAGAGATTGGAACATGTGATTCCCTGGTCTTCTACTCTTAAATAATCGCCCCCGCGTATGCCTTTTCCAAAGCATCGGCTAAGGCATGAATTTGGAAAGGTGATTCCTCAGCATAATGTACCCATCGCGAAATTTCGATTTCCTCAACAAATTTATAGTTTACTTAAAATGATTTCCATTTGGACAGAGTTTGAGGAGATAAGGGCTTATCCCAAGGAGTGCCGTCAGACCATATTTGCTGCATAACTATTTTTGCTAGCACCACGATTGGTGCTAGCCAACATGGTGGGCCAAAAAGCTTCGCTATAAGAGACAATGCTTCGCGTTTCGTATACGTGTCCTGCAACGAGGGAACCTGAACTTTAAAGAAGGTTCGATCTGATTTAGCGTTCCATCGAATTCCTAATGCTTTTATATTGCTTGTTTCGTCTAATTCCAAGAAATCTTTGTCTAAAAGGTCATCTTGTGGCAGATTTTTTTAAATATTTTTTGAGTTTGAGGACCATTGCCTCAAGGAAAACCCTGCTCTCTTAAGTGCTTCGATAAACTCATCTCGCGCTTGCAAATCTGTGGATATATCGTAGAATCCGGCTAATACGTCATATACTTACATGGACTTCCGGAGAATTTTATTTTTTTATTTATTTATTAATTCTATGGTTTAGAAACCTTACAGACTAGGACGTACATAGGTTTTAATTATATTAAAAATAGTACATACAAAGTTTTTCTTTAAATACATTCCGATTTACAAACATATCTAAATTTATTTCTCTACATAACAAATTAAATTCCGCTAGTAGTCTGCTAATTGGTTCATTTTGAGCATACCTAGTTTTGCAGAGGTCAATAGCAAATAAATCATGATGTAGCAAGTTTCTAGCTGGAACATTGAGTTTAATACAAAGCAATAAGAACGGAAAATCAATAGTCCCATTGAGAATATCTCGAATAAAAACTTAGCCAGATATCAATCGCCTACTGGCAAGAGTATGCAGACTGATCAGTCTGCACGGCGGAACATAAGACGGAATAGGCATATTAAACCTAATACTGGATAATGCAAATTTTAGAAACTTCTTTTGTATACGTTCAAGTCTATTGGAATGCACTTCATAAAACGGATTCCAGATTATAGAAACATATCCAATTTGGACCTTACAAATGTACTAAACAGTAATTTTATAGTATAAGGATCCTTAAATTCTGAACTATTTCGTCTAATGAAAGTTAGAGAGGAATATGCTTTAGGTATGATGTAATTCAAGTGATCAATAACGTGAAATTCGAGTCAAAAACAACCCCAAGGTCTTTGATTTTATAACTAGAACTGAGGACAGTGTAGTGTCATGTAGTGTCAGCCAATTAAAAACTAAAAAAAAACGAAAAACTAAAATAGCTGGCATCACCCCCGCATGCAACCATGCATGTATGCACTTGGCATTACTGGGTGAAAGAGTCGAATGACGGAGAGAATTCTGATTGGCTGAATCTCCCGTTACTCGACTCTATCACGCCATTGCATTATGCGATTTTCCCGTTATGCACTTTTGCATACCGGCAAAGCTGCTTTTGAAGGAGCAGCAGTGTTTCAGTTTGAGTTGAGTTTGGATTGAGCCGGCACGCAGCCAACAACGCGACTTTTGTAAAAGCGCGCTCGGGTTTGGTGAACTAAAAATATGTGTACTACAAAAGAATATTTGTAACGCAACTAAAACGAAAGTGTACATATTTTAAAGAAAACTAAAGAGACTAAGTCCAACAAAGCCAAACTTAAATAAACTAATTAAACAAAAAAATGGGTTTTTTTATTGTTGTGTGTATGCGTGCGTGTGGCTGTATGCTAAAATAAGTGGCATTTTACAACAGAGCCAGAAATAGAGTACGAAGATATGAGTGGCAATCTAATTTTTTTGAAGGTGACCGAGCAGCATTTTTCGATATTGATCATTAGCATATTTCGATCACACCATTCCTGGAATTTGTTAACCTCATTTTGCATAATTTCAATATCAGAGCAGCTTGTCATATATTTTTTTCTTTTAATTTTTAAATCATCGGCACAAAGTAGATGTTCACACAAGGAAAAACATCCTGAGCAATCATTGATGAAAATAACAAAAAATAGAGGACCAAGGATACTACCTTAAGGAACCTCAGAGGTAGCTCTATATGAAAATGATTTTACTACATCAACAACAACATAGTTAATTCTATCTATTAGATATGATTTTATCCATGACAAGAAAGTAGAACGAAAGCCAAAATTTCAAGTTTTTTAATTAATAAGTCGTGAGACACTCTATCAAAAGAATTTGAGATGCTAATGGATGTGAATCCTGACAGTCTTGAGCTAATTGAATAAGGGTTCTAATTGCCAAGTATGGTGCGCAGTTTATCCCGAAAGTGACTGTTTTAAGTTGACAGTCTTGAATGCTACCTTGTGGGTCATCCCTAAAAATAATCCCCTGATAAGGTCTGTGTTCTGGTTTGACCAGAATTTGACGATATATTTTCTGTATGTCGCTACTTAGAACGAACTTGTACAGCCGCCACCGAATTATAAGAAGAGTTAAAACCGATGTAGAGCCGGGCCTACATGGAGAATATCATTTAACGAGACGCCATTCGCGTGATGTGGGAGGTAAAAGTGGCTAGGTGAATGTTCGAAATTTGGAGCTTATACTCGCTCCATATGTCCTAATTCAAGGTATTCCTTAACGACATTGTCATATTCTTCTTTTAGCGAAGGGGTTTTTAACAATCTTGTTTCGTTGCGATAAAATTTCTGCAACGCGATTGGATAAGATGCACCTAATTTTAAATCCGTGGGATAAATACTCTTAAACGGCAATGACACTACATATCTTCCTTCTGAATTTCGAATGGTGGTTTTCGCGTAGAGTTCTTCGCAAAACAAGTCTTCTGATGACTGATGATTCATTTTTGGTATTTCTTATAACTCCCAGAATTTACGAAGCTGACTATCTGAATTAAGTAATATCTTCTCCTATCGAGACTTTGGTAGCAAAGCAAGAGACGTGTGCAGTGTCCGATGCCCCAGTGACAATCCACCAGAACACGGTCTCTTGAGATAAAAGATTTTTATAAGGACTACGTTTCACGCCATCAAACATAACTTTAGGGTATAAATCTCCTCCAATTAAACCATCTATTGGACCGCTTTGTAAAATTTTCGAGTCCGCTAAAGGTACTTTAGGGAGCTGATCGAGAATGGTTTCGTCGATAGACGTCGATGGCAAGTTACCTGTAATTTGTAGTAGTACGAATGCCGTGGCTTATATGAAAAGGTTTGGATCACGGTGTGAGCCCAAAATAAAGGATCAACTTTTCGAAGAATTATTGCAAACTTTTTGGCTTAACCCTGAAATAACCACGTTGGTTTTCGAAACTGGTAGCTTAAGAAGGCTCCGTAGTGGCACCGAAATAAACGACGCTTCTGCAGCAGAATAATTAACGCGCGAGTTACGTATTATTCCGCTACTCTACCAAATAAGGTCAATAGCTCGCCAAGTTATATAAGTGCAGAGTCAGCAGCAGACGATATTGACCAATTCATTTTAAAAATCACAAATAAACAAAAGTATTAATATCCGGTCTAAATTAAAGTTGCAAACTGGCAATTCTGGGAATTCTGCTATTTAACAAAATATTAAGTACACAGCTAGTTAATTCTACTTAGTAAGCAATAATATCATTCAGTTAGCAATAAGTATTAATATTATTATCAGCAAATTGTAAGTTTCATTATTGATGGTAATAAAGTGAAAGTTCAGTTTGATTCAGAGTTACACCCTAGTCAGTCGTGTTGATTTTCTTAAGCGTATTCTGCCTTTGGTTTATATATTCCTTTTTAAAAAGTCCCTCCGCGACTTAAGCAACGAATCTCGCGCGAGTAACATTCTCTCTTAACATCATGAGTATGTCACACAACTACTACCATCACTTATTATCATTCTCAGTTCTTATTGGAATCATTTCGTTTCATTGTTCTGATTTCTTTTACACTTAAACTCCAGCTTCAAATCATGTTAACGTTAATCTGTTGAGTGTTACTTGTAAAAGCTATTGCTCTATGTTAAAATATGTATAACTTAATCGTTAGCTGTAAGCATTTCCAATAGAGCGGAAACCATATCTTCATTTAGTTCTTTCACTGTAAACATCAATGTTATTTCTAATTAGAATACAGGAAACTCTCTTTTTTTGTGTTAGGTTCTTCCGTCATAACTAACAGTCTTGAAAATGTTTTGGAAATTGATGAGCCTTTGATTGCTTTTTAACTTGTTGAGTTGCAGAACATAGAAAATAAAATAAGTTTGTAACAAAAACTAATGTGTTTTGTAAAATTAATATATACTACATTAAAAGAAACACTATATTAACTAAACCCTAATAAAAGGTGTCGTTTTATTTAAACATAAAAAGAAAAGGTAAATAGGTTTGCTGAAAGTGGAAAATCAAGTTTTATATTTGCTAAATATAGCAAATCTGATTTAAAACTTTCATTATTGTGCTGAACCACATAAATCGGAGCACCTTGCAAAAGGTAAATCCGTAAGTGGCGCAGTCAAAAACAGTTATTTCCAAGCGGAAAATAGTACCGTTCGCTCCATTACATTGAGAAAAACAAAAACTTGCAATCAACCGCAAAGCAAGTACAGTGTTCATACAATTATTCATACATATGAAAAAAAATCGACAAAGTTTATTCGACAGCAATCGTTTATTAACAAATACGGAAGATTTGGTTAATGAATTAAACCAAAAAATGGCCTTAATGGAGGTGACTCTTAACCAGCAGCAATCCTTAATTAAGCAACAATAACAACAAATAAATATGCAGAGACAACAGGAAATAGTGCAAAATCAACCGCTTCAACTTAGTTCTAAGATGTCTTACAGCAATTTCGTCACATAAGACCATTATATGGCACTCAACCAGTATGTTCCTTTTTCAAGTCCGTCGAAAACGTACTACAACTATGCAATAATAATCCGCAATTGATACGGTTTGGGACTCAAATTCTGAGAAACGAGAAAATAATGGGAGATGCCGGTAGAAGTATTCAAGAACTAGAAGATGACGCTGATTGGGACCTGATCAAATCACACTTGAAGCAGCAGTTAAGACCACGACGAACATATGGGGAAATCTTCAATAGTTGCAGAATGGTAAAGGTTAGCAAATTAAGAGAATTATTTAGTTATTTTGAAAAAGCAAAATTTGAATTAAATGAGCTTTATGAGTTTGACAGTAAAAAGTCAACATTATATTCGCCACATCGTGTAAATAGGGATTTAATAGATATATTGCTAGAAAAAATTGATGCCCCTATTAGAGCTCATATTATAGAAAGTAATGATTTGAACGCAGTTATTGTACGTTATACAAACTTAAAATTACTGGACGATACCAGATGTATAGATTTAAGGCATAAAAACCCGCAAGTAAAAACTAAAAACAATACAAATCTTACAAATAATGTACATACAAATGCGAATTTTAATCAACAATACATTGGTGAAAATAGTGACCCATCCTTTAGAGAAAACAGTAAATATACTGCTCTTTTTAATAAAAGCGATGTTGCACAATGTGAAGTTCAAGTTAAAAGTTATCAATATACATAGGCAAAGATATAGCTCTGCACAGCGACACCATGTCCAAAGCAGTATGAACAAATCTAGCAATAATAACAATCCTTCACGATTTAGGTATACAGACTTTTCAAATGTAAATAATAATAGAGTTGAACCCATGGACATTTCTAGTATAGATGAGGCTGTAAATTTTCACGACAGCCTAGATATTCAAACTTACTCATAGTAACAATAACTATACAAAATGAAAGGATTAATTGTTTGATTGACACCGGCTCTACAACCAGTCTTATTGGGCCAAACACCTTAAGCCAATTTTCCATTGAAAATCTTGAAGATGCACTATATTTTAGAACTATTAACGGTGTCAACCAAATAAAAAGTAAAATAACTACACCTTTCCCTAAGGAATTCAATAAATTTGGTACAATTTCCTGGAAAGTTGTTAAACTAAATAATAACAATTACAACGCCATCATTGGGCAAAACGTCTTAGGGCCGTTGAAAGCCAAAAGAGATTTCGAAAACGATTTTATTGAAATAAATGGCAACAAGCTATTCTTTCATAAATACCCTTTCGATATTCATAACATTTGTACGCTAAAGCCAGTGCAAACTGATGTACTTAATAAATTAAATTTGGATCACCTCAATAGAGAATAATGTGAAAAACTCCAAAACTTATTAATAAAGTATGACGATTTATTTTACAAGGAAGGCGAGAATCTAACGCTACTCATAGTATTCAGCACGAAATCGTTACCACAACTAACAACCCTATATACTCTAAAATCTATCGATATCCGAAAGTTCACGAAATAAATGGCATGCTTAAGCAAAACATTATAGCGCCATCATCCTCTCCATATAACAATCCTTTATGGATCGTGCCAAAAAGAGAAAATAACGCAGGCTCTAAAGAATGGCGAATCGTAATAGATTACCGGAAATTGAACGCAAATACAATTTACGATAAATTCCTAATTCCAAATATAGACAGTATATTAGAGAAACTGGGAAGGGCAATGTACTTCACTACATTAGACCTTGTGAACCTTACAGCGCTATATTTTTGGCATCAGTGACTCGACCTACAATGTTGTAAATAAGAAACTGATAGAATTGTTTGAAAACGGTAAAAATATAAAATTCGTAAAATGTTCCTACATGGCTAAAGACATGGAATCTGAAGAAGAAACTATAAAACACATATCAGGTTTTCACACTAAGGAATCAGCACATTGGGGTATCATACCTAATTATGAAAATCTAAAGCGAA
Source organism: Eurosta solidaginis (assembly GCF_040869045.1). Taxonomy (NCBI): domain Eukaryota; kingdom Metazoa; phylum Arthropoda; class Insecta; order Diptera; family Tephritidae; genus Eurosta; species Eurosta solidaginis. The sequence continues at coordinate 133,554,252 of NC_090321.1, read as the reverse complement.
AAGTATATTATCCGAACCTAAGGCGCATTATAAATGAAGTAGTCAACAACTGCGACATTTGCACTGCATCAAAATAATGTAACGAATTTACTGCAAATCCTCTTATTTGCAACCTTCTGCTAAGTTCGAATCACGAAACTGTTGAATAAATAACACCACTATTCAGTAATGCAAAATGGTGTTTATTAAAGTACTTCACAATAAATAACTCTACTATTGCTCGACAGATAGCGTGCTTAATCAAAACTGATTATTGCGCCTCTACTGGTGTCGCCTTTTATACTGTTTGGTTTACTCGTTGACATTTCTAGGCGGTTCTGTTCTAGAATCTACTAGTTGGTTATCTGCTATAAGTTTCTCAGCTATAACTACAGATGCACAATTTTTATAGCTTCTCTCACAGCTCATGCTCGTGTGTTTGTAAGCGACACTCCCACAGTTATATTGCATATCTCAGATAAGATATCTGCATGTGTTTTTGCGTTGCTTCTCCCTCCGTGTACGTACATATGTGTAGACATAATGATTGAATTATTGATGTGCATCAAGTCACTGCCTAGCATCGGCTTAGAGATGGCAGTACCCCTTAGTGTTGCTAATATTCGTAACACTGCCCTCACAAAAATCATATTTGTGGTCCGATTTGGCTCATATTTGGAACACATAATACATACAAGAATAGAAAGCGACCTATGAAAAAAATCACCGCTAGGTGGCGCATGGATCGAGAAATTAATAAAAATCGTATTTGTAGTCCGATTTGGCTCATATTAGGAACACATAATACATACAAGAATAGAAAGCGACCTATGAAAAAAATCGCCGCTAGGTGGCGCAATGATCCAGATATTCACAAAAATCGTATATGTGGTCCGATTTGGCTCATATTTGGAACACATAATACATACAAGATTAAGAGGCGGCCTATGAAAAAAATGGCCGCTAGGTGGCGCAAATATCGAGATATTCAAAAAAATCGTATTTGTGGTCCGATTTGGTCCTTATTTGGAACAAATATTACATACATTCCGGTAGAAGTGACATCAAAATATTTTGGAGTTAGAGGAGGGACAAGCATACGTGGCCCAGAGTCAAGTAAAGTCTTTGGAAGGATTATGTATTGAGGATTTAGATTGTAACAAATTGTCAGGAAAGAGTCCTTGTAATATTGAGTCACTAAATGAACTAAATAGAATGAGAAATAATAGGCAATTAAATAAAGATAAAAACTTGAAAAAAAATAATGAAAAAAAATTTTTAAGTTAAACGGTTTTATTGAAAACAGTACTTACATAAAATAATAATAATACTAAAAGCTAGAAAATAATTAGGTAGATCCTAGGTACTAGTAATCACACTCGTCGTCAATCTAGGGCGGTGATCAGACAATTAAATAAAAGCGTTGGACGCGTAAAATTTCTATTGATAGTCATGTATAAGACCAACTGAACCTTAATCAGGTTATGCTACGCCTCACATTTTTAGAAATTTCACGCGCCCAACGCTTTTATTTAATTGTCTCATCAACGCCCCAGATTGATGAGGAGTGTGATTACTAGTACGTAGGACCTACCTAATTATTTTCTAGCTTTTAGTATTATTATTATTTCATTTAAGTATAGTTTTCAATAAAACCGTTTAACTTAAAAAAAATTTTTTTATTATTTTATTCAATCATAAAATTCAAAAAATAAAAACAAACATATTCAAGACTTAAATAAATATAAATGCTGTTCCTAACCTGGGACATCTTAAGTTCTTCAGATGCGTCTTCCCACAAAAAACAGACTGTGTCGAACCGGCGTACGGAAGTTTTGTGGTGTTTGAAACGCTGGTAAGTTAAGCTCGATATGCCTGGGCCCGGCTTCAACATCCCCCATAAGTTACGATTATCAAAAACATCACGTTACCATTATTTAGGATGTTGATCTTAGATGATGTTGGATGTTCTAGTCGTGTGTGAACATCGGTCAAGTTAATTATTGTCTACGGTTCAAATAGCTCACCTTCGAATTTTCGGATGCTTGCATCCGCTGATGAAATATGATTATTATATAGTATTTAATATGTATTAAATATGATGGAAAAATTAACCATAATCGTATTCACAAATGATTCCAAAGTATAATTTAATATGATTGAAAAATGTTCTTAAATATGATCAAAAAATGATTGTGAAAAGTAATCAAATGTTATTCCAAAACAAGTAAAGCACAATCTTCCAAAAATATCTAATATGATGAAAAAAAGAATAAAAAGTGTTTAAAAATATGAATCATAGATGATTATTCAAGAATAACCACATTTCAGATACACTTTTCTCACGACGATGCATTGATTTTGGAATAAAAAATACTTTTAAATTTGAACGTTTTCAGTCATCTAGGGGTATGATATTTGAATATTTTTTGATAAAAATTTTCAAAAAACGCTGGCTGGGTACCGAATCAACGATCACCAGGAATGTATTGTTTTTAAAATCAGATTCTGAATCATCCGTAATCGTCTCATTTAAATTATCTTCAGAACGTCTTTTGGGTTTTCTCTTTCGAATGTCCGGAAACTTTGGCGAGATGTTCAATTGAATAGCAACTGTTTTGCATTCGTTTAAAATTGTTTCCCATTGGTTCCTGATCAACTCCAAATCAGCTAATAAGGCATCTAGATGTCGGACCTCAACATCTATGGTGGCGTCTCTAGCTTGGATAACTACGTTTCATTCATTAATGGTAGTCAGTATTTTGAACCAAATTGAGGACAGCAAGATACATTCGAAATTGTTGATGTACTTGAAAATGCCGGTAACATCTCCGTATGCTTGCGTAGTCAAATTTGGCTTTTATCTGAAAGACTATGAAGAGAGCTCGGTACATTTTTTCTTTCTTTTTTTTTTGAGGATGTCCCATCGTTGTGGACGACTGCTGAAAATAGTAAAATATTTTTATACAACTCCGAAGAAAGTAATTGCAGCCGTACAAATTCTGCAGCATCAACACCACATAAATTGAGACTGTGGGTTGCACAAGGCGAGTAATCAGCATTCGAGTAAAATTTGTTGCTTTCGAATTCAAATGGAGTAAGCGCAAAATGAACGTAGTCAACGTGACTAGCATCAGGCATAACGTCAACGATAATAGCAAAATACTTGGCTCTCTTGCCTTGATCTAATATAGTTTCCCTCACGTGATTTGCACAAATTTCTATAAACTCGTTCTGGATGTCTGGGGAAAGATGGGATGGTGAACTTATAAACGTTTGTGCTGCTGTTCTGAAATCCTAACTTTCTCCAAATGATCTCTAAGTATCGGATCATATTGACTTATGTGATCTTAGATGACCAAAAAATGTCCATCGTTTCGTTCACCAAGATATATACTTTCGCCTCTGAAAGCTAGGCCTCTTTCACCCAAAAATAAAATAGTGTCCAAAATTCTATATAACATTTATTTCCACTTTTGAGTTTCAGGGATTAGCTGGTCATTGATAAGTGTATCAATGATAGCCTCCTTTTGAATTAGATTTTGTAAAGATCGCATTGAATATAACATTTAATGTGATCTTGGATATTTTCGTGTGATGGCAGTTTATCGTATAGCTTCTTCCATGGAATTCCATTCTGGAATTCGAATATCCGCCAGAACAACAAATTTTAGGTCGATTTAAAGTATTGGTGCGACGACTTGGTCGCGTGGAAAAATAACAGGACACTTTTGACCTCGACGAATTATTTTGTTGACTTCTTCAGATCGCAAAAACTCTGTATTCACGGTACCGATATCGAAGTCGTTTAAATAATCTGGACTTTGATACAGAGTTGGTGGTATTGTTGGAAGACTTTTTGAAGATGAACCTTCATCAGTGTCACCACGAAAACTTTACGCTTTCGGATTCATGTCAACATACATTTGCACATGAAACAACTAAATACTCTCCTGAATTAAAAAAAAAGTCTTAGTACCTCTAAATCGCGGGCTCCCTGAGAAACCCCGGGCCCGGGGGAATCCCCCCATTCCCTCTCCGCCATCGCCAGGCCTGATTACACCTGCAAGTACGTAAGTAGACGGTACAAGGTAATGGTTTACAGATCGATAATCAAACCTCACTTCATATATTGTCCAACATTATTCTTCATTATGAGAGATAACCAAATTTACAAATTGCAAAAGCAACAGAACCGAGCTATGCGATTTATTCTAAGGAAACGCTATGACACACCTATCAGAGATATGCTCGCCATTCTAAATTGGCTAAGCATTAAACAGGTACTGTTTTATCATACGATTATTAGAAACATAATAGAAGACAACTTGCCTGATTATTTGAAAAGTAACATAAAATATGTAAGAACTGTTCATTCCGTAAATACAAGAAGAAGAAATGATTTTACTCTACCTGCTTATAGAACAAAACCGGACAAACGTAATTTGTACTATAAAGGATTAAAATTCTACAATGAATTACCAAATGATGTTAAATCTAGTAACATAAGGGAATTTAAACACAAATTGTACAATTACTGTAGAACACTGCCATTCTAGTGCAAGAATCATCAATAGCATTGCATACATCGCGACTACTCTACGCTGGCACTAGGAAGCTTTCCCACGTAAGCAAAAAGTAGCCGAAGCTCATATTGTAACGCATCACTCAACCTAATAAGTGCATCGCCGTTCAGATGTTACCTTCGCACTTTAAATACGTTAACAGCGTCAGATACAACTAGCAAAATCCTTGCATTGGTGTCATTGGTCTGCTACCCATCTCTCACTCCATTTGGTCAGTCAATAGATGCATATAAATTACTTTAATTAGATTATATATTAATAACTATATATAGGTATAAGCTAGGCTTATTATAAGCTGTAAGAAATAAATAAATAAATAAATACTGTGCTGTTCCGGAAATAAACAGATCCTGCAGCCTGCCGGATTACTGTAGCGTTTTCCAAGCGGAAATATTAGCTGTAACCAAAGCAGTAAAAACCCTGGAAGAGAATAGCTTAAGCTGCAACCGTGTTAACTTTTATACTGACAGTCAAGCAGCAATTAAGGCAATAATCTCGCATAGCACAGCATCTAAATGCGACTTTTGGAAAATTAATATTTCTTTAATTCTTTAATATTTCTTGATTTTTAATAAGTGCAAAATCCACGTTTAGAATTAGGTTTAGCTGTATGACCTTACGCTTTTATTCTTCGCTTCAAACTGAGGGATGGGTTTCTCCCGCTCTTACATACTAGCTAGACAATTATTAGTACATGAATACATAATTTATTTACTAAGCTCAGTTATATGATGTGTACTAGGGCGGATCGATTTAAAAATCGTTCATTGCTCTGTGAAAATCGTATTCTAGGGATCAAAATAAGAAACTTTGCCGAAGGAACCATACCTCTAAAACGAATTCTGATGTCCCCCAATCTGAACTTTTGGGTGGTGGCAAATTTTGAAAAATCCCACTTTGACCCATTTAGAGTGCTCCAATCGAGTCCAAATGTATGGCCGACCCCCACTAACTTTGGAGGCCCGACCCACCTATGCCAGTGGCATAGCCCCTGGACCCCCCTGGGGGTTCACCATACAAACATTTCAAAAAATCGCCGGTTTTGCACTTTACATGAAAAAATCAGCTAAATGGCTATGTTTTTTCTTTATTTTTATTTATTTATTTATAATAATATTTATTATTTATTTATAATAATATCTATTTTTTCTCTTAAGAAATTTATTTAGTTATTTTTATTTATTTATTTATAATAATATCTATTTTTTCTCTTAAGAAATTTATTTAGTCAGAACATATGTAAATTAAAAAATTTATTTAAGTGAGTTATACAAAAGAAACTAAAAAAAATGATTGTTTGAAGTCTTTTTTACTTTCAAGTCTGGGCAATTTCGCACGGCTCTCTAATGTCGTCGCCATAACAGCCTCTACATTTTCCGGTATAACCCGTTTGGAAACGCTAGCTAGCAATTGAACATGTCGTTCCGTTCCTTGTATGTGTGATGGAATTTTTGGATCATGATTTAAATATTCTTTCAATGTATCGTACGGAATGCTTCGCGTGAATGGTGGTTCAAATACGATATTTACATCATTCAAATTGATCATTTCCGTATAACTTGTGCAATTAAAGTTTATATCTGGTTTTTATAAACTCTAAGTTCCATTGGCTCGTCAACATCGGTTCGACCCCCCTGGGGGTTCACCATACAAACATTTCAAAAAATCGCCGGTTTTGCAATTTACATGAAAAAATCAGCTAAATGGCTATGTTTTTTCTTTATTTTTATTTATTTATTTATAATAATATTTATTATTTATTTATAATAATATCTATTTTTTCTCTTAAGAAATTTATTTAGTTATTTTTATTTATTTATTTATAATAATATCTATTTTTTCTCTTAAGAAATTTATTTAGTCAGAACATATGTAAATTAAAAAATTTATTTAAGTGAGTTATAGAAAAGAAACTAAAAAAAATGATTGTTTGAAGTCTTTTTTACTTTCAAGTCTGGGCAATTTCGCACGGCTCTCTAATGTCGTCGCCATAACAGCCTCTACATTTTCCGGTATAACCCGTTTGGAAACGCTAGCTAGCAATTGAACATGTCGTTCCGTTCCTTGTATGTGTGATGGAATTTTTGGATCTTGATTTAAATATTCTTTCAATGTATCGTACGGAATGCTTCGCGTGAATGGTGGTTCAAATACGATATTTACATCATTCAAATTGATCATTTCCGTATAACTTGTGCAATTAAAGTTTATATCTGGTTTTTATAAACTCTAAGTTCCATTGGCTCGTCAACATCGGTTCGATAGCGTAGAATTTTCTTGATGGCACAGTCGCGCTTTTCTTTGCTATCATCAAACAACATTGATAACAAGATATTTTCCGAATGCGCATAATATGAATTATCTTTAATTACTTGATTGACAATTTTGCGTAAACGATTTCTAAATCGTGACTAACCAATGAACTTGAAAAATAATGCACTGCCGTACACGACAGAGCTGTAATACTTGATATTGAAGTACATTGGCACATAACATTTAATTATAAATTCAACCAGAATTCTTAAATTTGCATCTGGATTTTCCGTTGTCACATATAATCGCAATAATCTAGCGGCCTTGGTGAGCCACCGAGAATGTACAATTTTCCCTGGTTTGATGTTAGCCAGATCCACCGGAACCACGCCGCTAGAAATTGCATGGGCCATGTCGTATAAGTACTTCGAATCGGTGGAAAATTCAATTTTTTCTGTAGCAGCGTGCAGGGGCATATTTTGCAACTCAATTTTTTGGAAGCCGTCCACCACCTGAAAATATATAATAATAAAATAATTAAAAATGGTTGACAATTATAATAAATGAGTGATAGCAATAACTTACCGGAAGAGTTTCACAAGTTTCGATTTGACGGCTCAGTTTTCCGGTTGCCGATCTTGGTCCAGTGCTGGTTGATTTATCCAAAGCTTCAAACAAATGCCGAAACGGAAGTTCGTTGAAGTGTAGAAGGCAAACGATCCAATGCAATGGTCTTTTTAACAGCAATTCAAATCGTCGTATAATTCCACCGTGTGGGCCAGTGTTTGTTGGCTCACCGTCAGTGGATATTCCAATTAATGCATCAAGTGATATATTTTTATCGTTGAAAAAACCATTTAATTTGGTTGTTTTGTGTTCAGCGGTTTCATGTTCCAGTTTTACGTAACCAATCAATTCAGAATTGGGTTCTCTCAAAATAACAAGATGAGGTTCTTTTACCATCCTGGTATGATATTTCTCATCAATTTTATGTATCGTTTCTTCTCTTGATTTGCTCTTGATTCTTGTCAAGCAATTTATTCAATTTATTAAATACACTTTTTTCAGTATTATTTCCATACCAAGTTTTTCGCAAATTCCAATCAACTTATCTTGTACTTGAATAGTGAATGATTTATGGGAAAACTTTTTTTGTTCTGTTTTGGCACGTTCGCTTAAGTAAAAATAATATCTCAAGATATCCAGATGGGTTGGTAAATTAAGATCAGTTAAATCAGTAGACACACCAAAAACAGTAACATCATGCTTGCGTATATGACTCATTGGGTTTTCGATAGTTGTTGATGTAGTTGCTTCATCTTGCGGTGTAGAGGATGGTGGATTCATTGTAAACTTTTTGATTTGGAATGGTCACTTCACTTTTTATTTTTTTTTTAAATTTTTTTTTATCTGAAATTAGCACTTCACACTTTGAGTTCTTCACAACGACTTAATGCATTCACAAAAACTGTTGCGTTATATATGATCTTCGAAACGAGGTAATAAGAATGAAATGGTAATTTCAATTCCACCTGCTGTGTCTTGTGGTGGCTTAAAAAAAACAACACAAGCAATTCTACGATCTGCAATTGTGTCACAGTGATACCTTTATTTTTTAAAACAGTTGAATAAAAAACCCACACAACTATGTTTACGACATGCAAATGCATCACAGTAATGCCTTGGTTTTAAAAGGGTTGTAAAAACGCTAATTTCTAACAATTTTTTTTAATTTCTTTTCTATTACTAAGTTAAATTCATTTTTTCATTTACATATGTTCTGACTAAATAAATTTCTAAAGAGAAAAATAAACTCCAAAAAGAAAAAACATAGGCATTTCGCTGATGCAAAACCGGCGATTTTTTGAAATGTTTGTATGGTGAATCCCCAGGGGGGTTCCAGGGGGTGTGCCACTGGCATCGGTGGGTCGGGCCTCCAAAGTTGGTGGGGGTCGGTCATACATTTGGACTCGATTGGAGCACTCTAAATGGGTCCAAGTGGGATTTTTCAAAATTTGCCCCTACTCAAAAGTTCGACCCAAATTGGGGGCATCAGTATTCGTTTTAGAGGTATGGTTCCTTCGGCAAAGTTTCTTATTTTGATCCCTAGAATATGATTTTCACAGAGCAATGGGCGATTTAAAATATAAATTTTAATAATGCGATATAATTATGTATCTTATATTACATAAGTAATAATGTGCTAAAGGTGATAATTAAGCACTCATTAACGATAATGCATTTGAACATCTTTTTTTTTACATATGTTTAACTAATTGAATATTTTCAGTGGCCGTTTCATTTGTTCTATATCAATTTTGTTAGGATAACTTATTGGTAACTTAACGAATCGTTTGGCAACTTTATTTCTTTCTGCTTCAGGATTCTTTCTGTACATATTTTTATGATCAAAATTGGGTATGATTTCCTTTTTCAAGTTATAATTGTAAACAGCATTAAATTTATGTTGCACATGGTTTGCCATATTTTTTCAAAGTTTAAATTATCATTGTTGATAAAATCCATTGGCTTTAAATTTTTCGTGCTATGGATCGTGCTGTTGTAAACCCAACTGCTTTTAAGACAACTTCGTCAATGGGTAAATTTGGCGTTTTCCGATCTAATAATTCGATTATGCTCCTGAAGTTTGGAGTGGGAGCGTTCAACGTCGGCATTTCCCGTGTGACTATGCGGTTTGGTGAAATGTGGGCATATATTATTTTCTCTGCAAAACAATCTTAGATACTAATGAATTATTGAATTCGTTATCAAAAATAAGTACTTCCGGAGTCCCTAACCAAGATAACCGTTCTTGAAGCTTTGCCTTGACCGTACACATTTTTCTATCGGCTAAGATGTGCGCCGATACCATTTTCGTGAACCTATCAATAGCTGTTAAAAAGTATGTTCTTCGAACGCAGAAGATATCAACGTGAACGATTTGGTTAGGTTTAGATGGAGTCTCTGTGTGATTAAGAAACTTTTTTATTGGTGTTCTTCCGTACTTGTTCTCGTTACATATCTTACAAATGTTTATGTATTTATTTACAAATTTTCGCAAATTAGGATAAAAATAGCACTGTTTCATTTCTTCAAAATTTTCTCTGACACCTCTATCGTTGCCTTTTTTTGTGAATTTGTTCGATGAGTTCGAAAAGTTCTTCCTCTGTCACTATGTCTGTAGCAATTTTTGAACATTTCGTACATTTCACGTTATTGTCGTTACTAAGTAAGCTTATCGATTTCTGTTGGATAATATTATACTGAGTGTCGTTTAGTTCAGAATATATACCAACAGTCCCCTATTTAATATACTTTCGTAGAATATCTGTTAAATAAGAACTACTTGCTAAGTCAAGTTCCGCGATATAGACAATCTTGTATTTTCCGTATAACTTTTGGAATTCGTCAAGTTTTCTCCTCAAAATTCGAATTTGTGTTAAATATTTGTTAACTATTCCATCGGATATTAGAAAGTGACCATTTTGATCTTCAGTGGCGGAGTGCACTGTTTCTCCGCTATTTTCGAACAAGGACTTAATGTCTATGTATGTCACCTTTCATGTAACTATCGTTATTTTTAATACGACTTAAAAAATCTGTGACGGTGTTTTCCTTCCCCTTTATATATTCGATTTCAAAATCGAATTCCCTTAGTAACGATTTCCATCTAAAAATTGTAGAATTAGACTCCTTCATCGAGGCTAACCATTTTAGAGGCTGATAGTCTGTCTGAACCACAAAGCGTCTACCGAAAAGATAGGGTCGAAACGTCTTCAACGCCCAAACTATAGCCAGAAGCTCCTTTTCTAAAGTGTGATAGCGTTTTTCATAGCCATTGAGTGATCTACTTGCATAGTATATTGGTTTACAATTTTAAGTCAACACCGCCCCGATTGCGAGATCGCTACCATCAGTCGTGACGGTAAATTTTTTTATATAATCGGGAAATGAAAGCAGTGGGGTGAGGTTACGACCATTTTTAATTTATTAAATGCCCGAATATATTCTGCATCATTTACATCGACTCTAGAATTTTTTTTCAAATACTTAATGAGGGGTGCCGCTATCATTGCGTAATTGCGAATAAATTTCCTATAAAACACGGAAAACCCAGAAATGGTCTAATTTCCTTAATGGTCCAGGGTAGCTCTAGATTAAGTATTGCATTAATTTTACTACTACAGGGTTTTATTCCTTTTTCGGTTATCAAGTGCCCTAGGAAATTTGTTTCTTTGCATAAGAATTTGCATTTCTCACATTGTATTTTCAAATTATTTTCTAATAGGCACTTAAAAAATTTGGCTACGCTTTCTATATGTTCATTTAGGGACGTTGAGAACACAAGTATATCGTCCATATAGATAACGCAGATTTTATTTATAAATTTGCTAAGAACTGTGTTCATTAAGCGCTGAAAGGTGGAAGGAGCGTTTTTGAGGCCAAATGGCATTCTGGTATACTCATAATGCCCACTTGGGCTTGAAAACGCCGTTTTTTCGATATCACCATCATCCATTAAGATTTGGTGAAACCCCTTGGCGAGGTTTATTGTAGAAAAATATATAGAACGTCCTAGCTTTTCGAACAATGACTCGATGTTTGGTAGCGGAAATTTGTCGTCAACTGTTATACTATTCAATCTGCGGTAATCTATGACGATTCGGTATTTTTTTGTTCGCTACCGTCGCCCTTCTTTTCCACTATCCACAGTGGTGAATTATACGGCGAGTTGCTTTCGCGAATTATTCCGTTTTTTAAGATTTCATTTAGTTGTTTATTTATTTCTCATTCCAGTGCGTAAGGGTATCTACAATTTTTGCAATAGATGGGTGTATGAGGAGCCGTAATAATTTTATGTTTTACTTTATTTGAAGCAGATAAAATTTGGCCATCTTGTAAAATATATTTAGAAAATTTTTCAGAAGTTTAGTTATTTTTTCGTTTTCTTCAAGATTTAAATCTTTGGCCCACATTGAGGCAAAATTTAATTAGCGTTTACCAACTCGACTTAACTCGACACTTTCATAGCAATTATTTATGATATTTTGAAATAGTAAGTCTAAATACATAAAGTAAAATACATTGAAAGGGTTTATTCTTAAGATCAATTAGTTTTAGAGACATTGTAGCGTTTTTTAACTGAAACTCTAATGGCACATCTACGATTACTTCCTCTGAAATTATCTGAGAACCAAATAAAGTTTTTATCTCTACGACTTTTTCCTTTGCTATAACTAAATGTTTCATAGTCGCCCAATATAGTGGCTGAGCCCGTGTCAATTAAGCATCGGGTTTGACGACCATCGACTGTAAGAATGACTAAGGGATCGTTGCTGGTATAGAAGAGAGCCGAAATTTTTCATATTTTTCAATTGAATCGACTTCCATTGGTTGCGCTCTTTATTCAGTTTGTCTCGGACTGTCGGTGTATACTCTTTCCTGCGCCTCTTCGTTTGAAACCCTGTTCTGATAATAATTATTTCTGAAACTACCAGAGTTCCTCTGAAAATTCCCCATTTGCCTAAGATAGCCCGAGTTTCTGTTATTATCTTATCGCAAATTATTAGAATTATAGGCTGGCTGTGAGAAATATGGCTGATTTGGTGCAAAAAGTCGAGCGCCGTTTGTGGCATCAAACCTTTTATCAGCTCTTTCTGGGCTGCCGTTTCTCCTATTTAGGTTTTAGTTAGACATCTTTATACCTGCGTTGGATTTTACAACAACATTCTTCTTATTAAATTTCAAATCAAGATCACTTAACATGTTATTTTCTATATAAAATGAATTTGCTTTTTCTATCGTTGTAATTCTATTTGAATTAATAAAGATTTTATGTGACATGGCAGAAAACTTACATACAGTTCAAAAATAAGCTTTTCGTGGTTGGAAGGATTACACAGTAATTCGATGCCACCTTCTGTAAGATGCTTAGTGTTCATAGTGTGTAAAATTTTATTTAATTTATAATGGAGTTGCTCCATTGTATTGGCCTTGACATCCATCGCCTCGTTCCTAAAGCTGGAGACATTGGTGCTTTATCGGTAACCTTATAACAGCTGATTCGACAAACCTTATGATAATCAATGCAATCGATTATTGGTGCCGCTAAGGTCGTAACCGTATCGTAGCCAACCAATTGGGTTTTGGTTTACCGTCGTAACGATAAACAGCTGATTACGTTGGGGATACGGATACAGCGATACGACATACGGCACCAATGACTCCGGCTTAAGAGTTAGGTACGATGTTCTGATTCCGAACTGTTCCTTTAGTTTCGTTAAGATCTCTTGGAATGTCGAATTTACCAGCGTCTCAATGGATTGTAATGCTTTTCTTCGCAGTTTATTGCAAATAATTTTTTGCATTGTTAAAGTGTTGTTCTCATGCGTTAGAGAGAGCACAGACTCCATCAGCCCAATTCTAAACAAAAATTCCGTGCGAGTTTTTTCCCTTCTCCCATTCCTCGTATTCTAAATAAAAATTACTTGCGAGTTTTTTCATTTCCCCCTTTCTTCCTATTCTGAACAATGTTCGAAAAAGCGGAAACCGGTTATGGGAGAAAAGTAGGTTTTATGAATGTGAGGGAGAGGGAGATTTCTTTGCCATTACTTAGGAGTTTTTTCACTTGTTAAATTAAAGGGAATGCATCAAAATAGTTAAAGGAATTTGGTTCTTTTAAGAAAGAACACTTATTTGTACAAATGTGCGCTAAAATATGTATGTACATTCTACCACAATATTCACTGTTAATACAACAACAACAACCACAATATCTCTTGGTATACATATTTGATGCAGCCATCCAGAAATTGCGCAAGGATTTTTTAAGAAGGCTTAAATAGATTTTGGCATATGGCGAAAGGCGAACTCAACTCGACTTGGCCGCCAGAAAATTGTTTTGCTGAATGGAAGCAGGCAACTCCGGCAGATTTGTGTTATCCCGGCGGTCTTCTTCTTATGCTCCTCTGTTGATGGTGCTGTGGCACCAATTCATTACTCATTTCAGTGAATACCACATGAAATGCAATAATGTGCATTGTTTATACCATATTTCTTAATTTCAAACAAATTGGCAACAATAATTAAACTTTAAAATATTTTAAACAAAATAAGAAATGCGCAACGAAATTTGAATTGACAAAACAGCTGACTTCGAAAATTCGAAATTCTATTCCACAATTATTCTCCTCCATAGGAGAAAATAATTGGAGGAATTTTTCCGCGGGAATAAAAAAATCCGCGAGAACAAAATTCCGCGAGAATATTTAGAATTGGTCTGAATATAAAAATGTATAGGTTTATTAAGGAAGAAGAGATCGCATATACGAAGATATATGCGGGTTTAAAATCGAATTGAAAATCAGAAATACAAATATCTATAGGTATAATAATTTACAAATGTTATATATTACCGAAAAGACCGAATTTTACCTGAACATGAAAATGCTGCTCTGGACCGCTGTCTCAACTGCTGTCGTCGTGAAAGTAGACTACCACTTTGCAGTTGAGCGCAGCATTCACGAACCCTAACCTCGAAAGAGATCGACCGGCGGATTTCCAACAGCCGTGCAGCTTTATGACTAACAGCTGTAAATGAAGAAACACCAGTGGTTCCCAACTATTGAAAGCGCTTGGCTTAAACATTGCCGCCGGCCTTGCAACACGTAGGGGTTGCAACAAACAACTTAGAAGCTAAGCACTATATTAATTTCCAAACTAAAATTAACATTCATTAAATGCGTGTAAAGTAATAAATTGTTGAGTTTTCTTTAGTATAGACAGTGGTTTATTGTAGTTATTTCTAATTCATTTTCGTATTCTATAAATTCATAATTGCTGCGCCGTAGGTGTTACTTATATAATTAATTACTTACTTACTTACTTAATTGGCGCTTAACCGTCTAAACGGTTATGGCCGTCCAAAAAGGCGCGCCAGTCGCTCCTTCGCTCCGCCAACCGGCGCCAATTGGTCACACCAAAGGAGTTTAAATCGTTTTCCACCTGTTCCTTCCAACGGAGTGGGGGCCGCCCTCTACCTCTGCTTCCATAGGCGAGTTCCCATAGAAACACTTCCTTGGCCGGAGCATCATCATTCATTCGCATAACATGGCCTAGCCAGCGCAGCCGCTGCGTTTTAATTCGCTGGACTATGTGGATGTCTTCCTACCCTTGCAAGTCGTAGAGAAATGCTAGGTGTACTATTTATGGCTAGACTTTTAAATGAATCGATTTCAAGCCCATTTCTTTTGAACGAAGTAAACTTGAATGTTCCATGCCGAGTTTCAAGGCATTATAAACCTATAATTCTTAAACAATGCAGAAGCAATTTCCAAATACACGAACCTTTTCTATGTTTGTGTGAAGATTATAACTCTCACTCTAGAATAATTGATGTTTCGGACTAGCTCTTTGCCATAAAAAAGGCGGTTCTATCTTCTCTTAATAATTAATAAATTATATTTATACTTTTAATCTGTTGTATTTTGTGAATCTATATTTCTCAGCAACAAACAACTTAGAAGCTAAGCACTATATTAATTTCCAAACTAAAACTAACATTCATTAAATGCGTGTAAAGTAATAAATTGTTGAGTTTTCTTTAGTATAGACAGTGGTTTGTTGTAGTTATTTCTAATTCATTTTCGTATTCTATAAATTCATAATTGCTGCGCAGTAGGTGTTATAATGTAAAGGCAACTTACTTATACAATTAATTACTTACTTACTTACTTAATTGGCGCTTAACCGTCTAAACGGTTATGGCCGTCCAACAAGGCGCGCCAGTCCCTCCTTCGCTCCGCCAACCGGCGCCAATTGGTCAAACCAAGGGAGTTTAAATCGTTTTCCACCTGGTCCTTCCAACGGAGTGGGGGCCGCCCTCTACCTCTGCTTCCATAGGTGGGTTCCCATAGAAACACTTTCTTGGCCGGAGCATAATCATTCATTCGCATAACATGGCCTAGCCAGTGCAGCCGCTGCGTTTTAATTCGCTGGACTATGTTGATGTCTTCCTACCCTTGCAAGTCGTAGAGAAATGCTAGGTGTACTATTTATGGATAGACTTTTAAATGGATCGATTTCAAGCCCATTTCTTGTGAACGAAGTAAACTTGAATGTTCCATGCCGAGTTTCAAGGCATTATAACCCTATAATTCTTAAACAATGCGGAAGCAATTTCCAAATACACGAACCTTTTCTATGTTTGTGTGAAGATTATAACTCTCACTCTAGAATAATTGATGTTTCGGACTCGCTCTTTGCCATAAAAAAGGCGGTTCTATCTTCTCTTAATAATTAAAAAATTATATTTATACTTTTAATCTGTTGTATTTTGTGAATCTATATTTCTCAGCTGATGAGTTTCTCTGTAGCTGAGCGGTTTTAGATCTCGGCACTTAAGAAGCCACTGCCTCTTAAAGACTCGGTAACAAAAAAATTATAAATAACACATAAATAAGAATTAGGATACAAAAAAAATAAAAAATAAAAGTATGTATGAATTAAAAAAAAAAACAAAAACAGGATTAGGCTGGTTTCATCGGGGCCTTGAGGGCAGTGCGCTGCCACCACGTCCGAGAAAAAAAAAAGAGGTTTATGCTTCCGCTTTTCGGTACAACATGTTCTGTAGCTAGTTGCCGCTAGATGGGTCTCCTAAGCATTATCTAAGCGAGGATAAGCGTTTTTGTTTTACGCGCAAACGTAAATGTCGATCCAAAATTTGTTTTAAACTTTCGTACATTGGTAGTATGGTCACGAATCAGTTTATTGGAGTTAGCAAGTTTTGCTTTTAGATACTATTAGTGATCCTGACCAATAGACACATTGTTTTCTTATAGTACAATATGCACATATATCTCAAAATTTCCTCAAGTTATCGTGTTATTTTGCTGCACACTGTTTCACTTAAAACTTTAAGAACCTGCGGACTTGGTAAAGAATCGAGGTAAAGTATCAATATATGCTAAAAAGCATCGAGTTCGAAATACTCAAGTATTTTTTAGAGAAGTATCGATACTAATCACTCAGTACTCATATCGTTCGATCAGTACTTGCAGTTTAAACATTTTTGTGATAGTTGAAATTTAAAATCTATATGTTAGGTTAGGTTGAACTGGCCGGTCAATAAAGACCTCACATAGTGTTTGTAGGCACAAACAAAATTGAATGCCGGTTTGAGCTCACGGCAACGCGAAGAAACGGAAAGAAACAAAGGAATTAATAAAATATAATCAGCCCAATTCTAAACGAAAATTCCGTGCGAGTTTTTTCCCTTCTCCCATTCCTGGTATTCTAAATAAAAATTCCTTGTGAGTTTTTTCACTTCTCCCTTTCCTCCTATTCTGAACAATGTTGGAAAAAGCGGAAACCGGTTATGGGAGAAAAGTAGGTATTATGAATGTGAGGGAGAGGGAGATTTCTCTGCCATTTCATAGGAGTTTTTTCACTAGCTAAATTAAAGGGAATGCATCAAAATCGTTAAAGGAAATTGGTTATTTTAAGAAAGAACACTTATTTGTACAAATTTGTGCTAAAATATGTATTTACATTCTACCACAATATTCTCACTGTTAATACAACAAGAACCACAATATTCTTTATTTTAAGTCGAAAAATATATCATAAGCAACGGAAGAGCTCTTCGCAGAAATTGCGCAAGGATTTTTTAAGAAGGCTTAAATAGATTTTGGCATATGGCGAAACTCAACTCGACTTGGCCGCCAGAAAATTGCTTTGCAGAATGAATGCAGGCAAGTCCGGCAGATTTGTGTTATCCCGGCGGTCTTCTTCTTATGCTCCTCTCTTGATGGTGCTGTGGCACCAATTCATTACTCATTTCAGTGATAACCACATGGAATGCAATACTGTGCATTGTTTATATTTTATTTCTTAATTTCAAACAAATTTGCAACAATAATTAAACTTTTAAATTTTTTAAAACAAAATAAGAAATGCGCAACGAGATTTCAATTCACAAAACAGTACCATTGTAGCAAGGGAGACTACGAGCTTCTCTTAGAGACTCTTTAAGAGGTAGACCCATTGTTATTGAATAACTTTTTGTGTTTTATTTTTGTTTTTTGTGTTTGAGATTACGGCTTTTTGTTGGGTTTGTTTTCGCAGTTATATGTAATTATGTGTATTTATGAGTGGTCGTAATATAAGTGTATCAAACGAAAAAATATTTTTATTAAATTTTTTTTTGGTACAGTTGTAACCAAAATTGATAGATACATCAAAACTAATTTGGATCACATTTATTTATGATGGCACAAGTCATGAAGTTGGAATCCCGCCCATATAGTATTATTAGTTCATTAGGGGCGAAAATAATGTTCTTGATTTTGTATGAACTAGTTTATTAATTTATTTAATAATTTGAGAAAAATTTAAACAACGTGATATCAGGACGGACAAGGCGACAGCTGTTTCGATTATACCTTGTAAATCTCTTCAAAGCCTTTTCTCTCGGGAGTGGGAGTCGAACTCGCACTCCTACGATAGTTGAAATGGTTATAAACGCATTCAGCTACGTCATGCCTTAGTTGTTGTAAAGTTTTTCCCAATTGCCTTCTTTTTGCATATTTTAATCTTTTACACATTGCATACTTCGTATAGTTTATTAATATTTTTTTGAGACATAAAAGTA
The DNA here is from genome assembly GCF_040869045.1 of Eurosta solidaginis. Taxonomy (NCBI): domain Eukaryota; kingdom Metazoa; phylum Arthropoda; class Insecta; order Diptera; family Tephritidae; genus Eurosta; species Eurosta solidaginis. The sequence goes on along the minus strand of NC_090321.1, from coordinate 133,535,784 downwards.
TTCCTTTTTCTTTGTGAAATAAATTAATTTTGTTTTTTGAACAATTTGTACAAATTTGCTACACATCTTATTCTTTTAACTTTGTGTCTTAGTTATTTATTTATTTGTTCACTGCGCACAAACTTCTTTTTTGTTATTTTCGTTTTTTTGTGTTATTTATATATATTATTTTTTTTTTTCTTTTAACAGGGAAAACCAACTATATATTGGCATCCCATCCTCGTCGCCACTTTTGGAACATTAATATTTCTTTTTTCTTGATTTTTAATAAATTCAAAATCCACGTTTAGAATTAGGTTTAGCTGTATGACCTTACGCTTTTATTCTTCGCTTCAAACTGAGGGACAGATTTCTCCCGCTCTTACATACTAGGTAGACAATTATTAGTACATGAATACATAACTTATTTACTAAGCTCAGCTATATGATGTGTACATATGTATGATGTGTACATATGTAAATACATAACTTGCGTGTTAGAGTGTGAGCAGTCTCTGGAGAGAATTGGGACAGGGAGAAGCATACATCTATATTGGGTTCCAGGGCATATGGGAATAGATGGGAATGAAAAAGCGGATGAACTAGCTAAAAAGGTGCATCCCTTGAAGCTTGCTCCGTAGACGTCCCAATTAGACTGGGCAAGATTAATCGAAGGCCAGAAGTGCACATGATCGACCAAGCGGGAAAGGCGTGGGTTCAAGCGCGGCGCTGTAAAGTTAAAGAGAGGGCTGTAGACTCATTATATATTCTGACTGGACACTGCCTTCTGGCGTCACATGCCTTTAAATTAGGCTTGGTCAGTGATAGCAGATGTAGGAAGTGCGTGTTGGAGGAGAAAACGATAGAGTACGTTCTGTGCTCGTGCCATGCGCTTGCCAGGCTAAGACTCCAGCTATTAGGCAACTGGCTTAAGTCCTAGGAAGCTTCTGGTATTTGCCAAGAGGACAGAGTTATTTTATAACATAGGTCCTGGTTTTTGATAGGGTTTTTTAGTTTGGTCGTTAGAACAAACTTCTGGTAACACTACCGACTCATTCAGTCTATGTGAGGTCCTCACGGACCGGACAGTTCAACCTAACCTAACCTAACCAGTCTTTTATTTAAGAAAGGTTCAGAAAGTGTGTACCTATATAAAAACTAATACTAATTGTATATAAAAAACATACATACTCATTGCTTCAGAAGCATTGTGAAAAATCCTCCAAACTATACTTCGGTAATGCACTGAGTATGTACATACGTACACAAATAAAAAATAAAAAGGAAATCTATACATTTCATTACAAAAACTAAGTCACTTGTAGTACATAAATCCTGTGTATAAAAAAATTGTGTCAATCTCTTTTACTACTTTTTGGATATTGCTTTGTTGGTCTGTTACTCCATATCTGACAGTTTTTTTTTAATTTCCAATTTGTTATACTCAGCGTGCTTTGCACACAGAGTATATTAACTTTGATTGGATAAAGATTGGTTGTACAGGTATAAAGGAATCGAGATAGATATAGACTTGCATATATCAAAATGATCATTATCGAAAAAAATTTGATTCAGCCATGTCCGTCCGTCCGTCTATCCGGTAACACGATAACTTGAGTAAATATTGAGATATCTTCACCAAATTTTGTACACGAGCTTATCTGGACCTATAATAGATTGGTTTTGAAAATGAGCGAAATCGGATGATAACCACGCCCACATTTTATATATATAACCTTTTGGAAAACACAAAAAACCTGATTATTTAGTAAATAATACACCTAGAATGTTGAAATTTGACTGGACTGAGACTGATATTGAGACTCTTGATAAAATTTTGAAAACATTTTTTAAAATGGGCGTGGCACTCTTGATAAAAGTTTGAAAACATTTTTTAAAATGGGCGTGGCAGCGCCCACTTGTGATAAAATCAATTTTACAAATATTATTAATCATCAAAAATCGTTAAAAAGAGAAAAAAAACTATGAAGCCCAAAGTGGCATAGAAAATGAAATAGAAATAAAAATAACATATAAATGAAAATTGCAGAGAAATAAATTTTCAAATTCCAATATTCTGTAAAGTTTGTTAAGTAAGAAAAAATAAATTATGAAAAAAAAAAAATATTTTTAAAAAGAAAAAATTTTACAAACAAGAAAGTTGTAAAATAAAATTTTACGTAAGAACAAAATCAATAATTTTATTAGGCCTAAATTAGTCCTTTTTCATATTCTTAGTCCTTTTTTTCAAAACAGGAAAATTATTAAAGGAAATTTTTATATCTCGCAATGTCTTGGTGGAAAAAATTGGCAAACGACATTACGATAGCCATAGCTGGTTATGAGATAGTAAAAGAAAACTCAGGAAATTCGGAAAACAAGTTATCAGAGAACCGAATAATTAAATATGAGCCACAAGTTGAAGAAGAAACCAACAACATTCAAAACATCCCCGACGTTTGGTTATTCGTTTTATTTTTCGCATTCATACTATTGATCATTGCAATAGCTATGATGCTCAAAAATTATATCAAAATTTAATTTAGACAGCAAAAAAACATTCAAGAGCATATTTAAAAACAAAAACCTTATTAACTTACCATTAAAACCCCATTTCCAAAAAATAACCCTCAATATGCTTCAATTAACAGTATATTTTCTTGAGACAGCTTTATAAGCACTGTCTAAGTTCGATAGCAAACCAAAAATTTGAATAATCTTTTTGGATGCTCATAACATCTTTGCAAAAGTTTTGATGGACAATTTTTAAAAAAATGCATATACTTAATATTGTTCTAAATAATTACATACCCATTATAAAAATAACGAATTTGATATTTATATCACAATTAATGCTTCAAAGAGTACATAGCTAGAAAGGAAAATGTCAGTGGAAGCAGGCAAAACTCTAAAAGAAAAAAAAACCAGCCAATAACACTATTACCAACAGTAATGAAGAAACTAAGAGTCACAAAGAGAACCTTATTATAAATAAAGCGATTAGTAAATAAATAAATTTGCAATTAGACATGTCGCGCTCGTTTTCATCCAAAAGGATAGAAAATTTGTAGCATAATAAGCAACCGGATTGTTGAGGAATTTATTGACTTAGGACAATATTGTAGGGGACCTAGTCTACTGAATCAGGATTGAGTCAAGTGTAACCCTAATTCTCCTATGTAGGACCTAGTCCAAGATGAAGTGTGGATTTGAGTATTATCTTAGCTCTCCAGCCGCATTTGTCCGAGCATTAAAATGCACGCTTTGATTCCTGAATAGAGACATACACCAGGTTTAAGTCTGCAGTCAAGAATAATTTATTTTGGCTCATCGCCAGCTTTTATATGTTTACAGTGAAATTCTTAATTCTACTCATGCATACAAAATTGCTCAATTGCTAAATTGATATTAAATATTTTTCATATTTGATTTCTGCTTGAAATACATACAAATGCTTAATTGCTAATTGTTTCTGAAATAAGTGTGCCACTTGTAATGCGATCATGCATTGCTAAGCTATGTGTCACAGGTGATTCATAAGTAAAGCTATGCAATCGAGACATCAAACCTGTTGACTGAGCAATATGCATCGCGTGCTTCAGTGTGGTCAGGCACACTACAATATTCAACCAGGCTGAAAAATGCCGGCAATCTAGGACTTGTAAGAGAAAAAGACAGTTGTCCCTTAGGAGCCAAATTAGTCAAGAATAATGAATACTCAAGTAAGCATATTTAAAAATAAAAATAAAATAGGTACCCAAATTCTCAAAGATCTAATATTTGCATTAACCCCAGAAGTTATGCATGTGAAAAATTTCGACAGAAATTAAAGAAATTCTTCATAAATATCATGACGATCCAATCTGGGAAGGCCACCCAGGAACCGCATGACAGATAAGATCTAATAAAAATATTGCTGGAAAAAATGAAAATGGTATGAAAAATTTTTGCATCCACTGTACCCATTGGTTTAACCACTTAGCACTATATAACTACTTCTTGCCCAAGCAGCAACTGAATCTACCCAATCTACTGTATATAATACCCTCAGAGATCCCGCTTTTCGATCAATGTCAATTTTCAACTTATGATCACTGTAACCATTATCTTATTCTATACGTTTTAATTTTAATTTAACAAAGCTTTGTTTAACCTTTTTCATATAGGGAAACCTCGCCTTTTAGAGAGGCCATAATTTTAGATAATAGGATTTTTGAATCTAGATAAAAAGATAGTAGATATATAGGGCCCTGTAGATTAGGAAAAATAATTCTATTAATAACCTGCGGAATACAAAATATCAATAAGAAAAATTATTTTATTAATAACCTATAAAGTAGGAAATATCGATAGTAAAAATAATACACTTTAATCCCGTCTAGAATAGGAAATAATGATAAGCAAAAATTTCCCAGTAACATAGTGTACAAATGCGTGGTGGCAACGGCGCGCACCCACGTATTTGTTAATGATTATTTAAGGCGAAAAAAGAGGAAGAAAATAAAAACACCAAAAGGGTTTCGTATTAATAAAAAGGAATTCACAGTGTTTTTTTATTCGATGTGTATAAATACAACAAGTGTTAAGGAAAATGTTAACAAATGTTGTGAAAGTTTAAAATATTAAGTATATTTCAGGAAATTATAACTTACATGAACGGGCGATTGCGTGTACCTTTGCTGGCTGCTGGATTTAAAGAGGACGAGACTCTTTGCTACATGAGCCGATGAACCCACGATACAGCTCCTTCGTTGGGTTTCCCGGCAACAAAGTTGCTGTACCGCGGGCTCACAGCGGTAAAAATCTAAGATACATACGTACTACCACTCACACATGCCTGTGTGTATAGTGATCACAAGAATATGTGGGTGGTAGTAACGAAGGAAAATAACCAAAGAAAGTTATGCTACGAGGGGGGGGGGGGGGGGGGGGGGGGAGATATATTTAGGCCTGTGGCCTAAACATATCGGTCCCTTGCCGTAAGCAACAACGGAAAAAAAAAATGAAAAGATAAAAAGAATGACTCGTGATCGCACGTCCAGTTAAGGCGTTATGTCGATGTGCAGATGCGGACTGCAAGCACTGCACGTCGCACGGTGGACTTCGTGTCTCGTTGTCTTGTGAAGAAAAAGAAAATAGGTTATTAAATATACGAACGTTGTTTTAAATTCCGTGCAGCAGTAATTACTTAGTTTTTATGAAACGCTCCTATTTTTGGCAGGCTCCTGAGACTACCAGCCCGAATACGGTCGGTTGGGTCAGGAGCCCGCCAACTGTTGTTGCTGGCGTTCCGCTCACCATGAGTTCGGCGTATAGATCAGCGCCGAGTGTCAGCCGAACTGGCGATGAGCGGTAGAACTGAGGATCTGCAAACCGCATGAATTCAAACGGAACGGCAATCCTTGGATCCACATTGGATGGCGGGCTCAACCGATAGCGGCCGTTGACCACGGCGCTTGGGTAGTGACATGAGTCGTTGACCCGAACTTGCCGCGCAGAATAAGGGTGCATTGCCCTTGTCCTTGGCGCTCCAACTGCAAATCGCGTACCAGCTCTGCATCGACGATGGTGCTGGCGGCGCAGGGATCAATGATGGCACGAACCAGATGTAGGTGCCCACGCGATTCGACGCGTACGATGGCCGTCGGCGCAATGGGCACGAAAGACCGCATGGTGGGCGCTGGAGTAGCTGGGAGCAGCCGGCCGGTTCGGAAGCCTTCCGGTGTACCACGCGATAGTGCCTTTGTATCTAAGGCGTCAGAAGTGTATGGTTGATTTCTTTCGCCGCTGCTGTCTTCCGCGTTTGGATGACTTGGTCGGGCCTCCTTGGAGTCCGATGTCGCGGTGCCGCCAGTTGTCTCGTTCGTTTCGACGTTTATTCGCTTTCGCCGCGCTTCTTTCATGCTGTAACAGCGGCCGGAAACTGCGCATCCCATGGTTGACCGTTGACGGTCTTGTTGTCTCCGTTTCACCTCTTTCTTCCTCCGCCTTTGCTCTCTCCTCCTCCACCTGCTGAGCCCAGGACTTTGTCGGCCCCATTAGGTGGATTGACAACGTGTCATCGGACGGGTTGTCGTCGCCAATGGTTGTTGCATCATCGCGTTCAGAAAGACGCTCATCTAGATGGAGCGTGGTGTGGTGCTTTTGCTGGCACCGTTTGCAGCGATATTTACTTTTGCAGTTGTCAACGCGATGAAACGGCGACAAACAATTCGGGCAGTATTTATGTAGTAGAACAGCCCGTAACCTTTCTTCGGGCGACTTGCTTCTGTACTCAGCGCAGAGCCTCATACTATGATTTCTACCGCAGAGCTGGCAGGCGACGTTGAAGCGCTTGGCGCTCCCCTCTGACTTGGCCAATACGAGTTTCGAAACGGGTCATGATCTGAAAGAGTATTGGTATCATTGATCATGCCCAAATTGAGGTTGGAGGAATGTTGTTTGGGTGGCGTAAGCCAAAATAAAATATTATCTCTCATATATTTTCGCAAGAGAAAAAAAACATTTTATTGAAATAAAAATTTAAAGGCCATAAGTAAATACTTATGCGCGCAAAGAAACGAAGAAAAAACGGATTTAGCAAGCATCCATGCGATGTGGCTGGTGCTTTAGCGCCTTTAGTACATTTTATAATTTATTTTATGTCGGTAGAAGTAGTCCGAAGTAGTCCTAAAGATTTATTTGATTTGTGGTGAGCTTTGTTTTCACAACAAGTGGCCTGCCACCACACGGAACGGTTCGAAACCTGGCTGAAAAGGTATTACAGAGTTGCACTTCCACCATTCAACATTATTTTTGACGTGTATTGTCGATAATGTTGAGATTCGTGGAATTAAGTATTTTAACTCTCGACCAAATGAATGATTGGTCGAGATATGTAATACGCGACATGTGTGGCGTGTTGTGCTCGATATGTCGTGCGGCATGTAATGCGTGACGGTAGTGCGGCGTGTAGTGCATGACGTGTAATGCGGCATGTAGTACGTGACGTGTAGTGCGCGAGATGCTTGCGCATGAGGCCTAACGTTTGTATTGCAATAATCATTGACAGTCTAGCATTAAATGTAGAGATTTTGACATCTGCTACGCTTTTCCATTTCCTGAATGAAAAAAAAAAAATGTCATTGATATAAAACACGCGGTGAGTAAGTATACTCGTAAACTTGGTTATGTTTTTATTAATTAATTTCTCTTTTTCTTTTTTTTCTTTTCAGGAACACTTAATTTGCATCTATTTTGGTATTCCATCAAAAAAACTTGAAAAATTAGAGAAAATGCGCGACTTCGAGATATTAGATCCTAGGAATACCGTAAAAAATTGTGAAATTCTATATAGGTGGATTATCAGTCAACTGATGTACGATGGCCTGGAAAAGCTCGCCATGGAATTATCTGTGCTTGTTAAAGCAGACGAATGCGCTCCCAGCGAGCGATAGTTACATGTCATGATTGCCGGTATGCAAGCCACCAAAGAAAAACCAATTGCACCTAAAGGCGCTGTATTGCCTGGAATTTATTTGGGGTTTGAACCTGAAGCATCCGCTTTAGCACCTGAACCGGCATCTTACGAAACCACTTATGTTACATCGCATAAACAATCTTGTCGTGCTGGTGCATTCAGTCATGATGGCACGTTGGTTGCTACGGGCAGTGTTGACGCAAGTATGAAAATATTGTATGTTGACCGTATGCTAGCCAAGTCAGCACCTGAAGATATAGAAGCAGGGCGGGAACAGCAGGGTCATCCTGTTATACGTACACTCTATGGTCATACGGATGAAGTATCCTATTTAGCATTTCATCCGAAAGAACATATCCTGGCATCTGGTTCACGTGATGGCACCGTAAAACTATTTGATATTGCAAAACCTCCGGTGAAAAAGGCACATAATGGGTTTTCCGACTGTGAACCGGTGAATTATTTATCTTTTCATCCGATGGGCGACTATATGGCTGTTGGACCGAGCATTATGTCTTGCGTGTGTATGATGTACTTACTTGCCAATGCTATGTGAGCGCAATACCATCACAACAGCACAAAGCTGCCGTGACATGTGTAAATTTTGCACCAATCGCCAAACTGTATGCTACAGGTAGTTTAGATGGTGCGATCAAAGTTTGGGGTGGCGTCAGTGGCCGTTGCATCAATACTATACCGCAAGCACATGCTGGTGCAGAAATTTGTTCATTGAAATTTACAAGAAGCGGAAAGTACTTACTTTCATCTGGCAAAGACTCGTTGGTATTCTTGTGGGAACTATGCACCAGCCGACCCGTGCAGACCTATACTGGCGCTGGTACTACTGGCAAACAAGAACACAATACACTGGCCGTTTTCAATCATACTGAGCACTATGTACTCTTCCCTGATTAGGCCACCACTTCACTTTGCTCATGGAATTCCCGTAAATGCGCTTGCTTAAATCTTATGTCATTGGGTCACAACGACCCTGTGCACTTTATAACGCATTCACCAAACTCGCCAGCATTCGTAACATGTTCAGATGATTTCCGTGCACGCTTTTGGTATCGTCGTGCAACAAATCAATGAACTAACAAATAATATTCAATTAGCGATTTTCTATGCCTGGAGTTTGATGTTGTATTTAGTCATTATGCATATTAAATAAGTAACAACCTGAGTTGCACGTACAAAATGTGCTTTAGTGTTATGTTAGCGTTTCAAAGGATGTTACCCTTCCGGAAAAGGCACAATTTGTTATAAGCAATTTGGGTGTACCCGAAAAATTAATTGATTGCGCAAAACTAGTTAAAGCGGGCGCGCTTGGTTATCATCATATGCAAGCAATATATTTGCTAAGAACGAAGCAATGGGCACTCGGGCATGAAGTGATATTCGAGCATATTGCACCAGATGCAATCATGAATGATAATCTCGATTATTCACATGAGTTGGGATCTCAATTTGAAGGGGCTAAGGCCAACAAGACCTTCAAAGTGTCAAGTTGGTCAAATTAGGGACAAATATTTTTTAGATTTCATTGACATCAATGAGAGGTTCAAGAGTCTAAAGACGCTCAACAGCGGCAGATTTAGGGGTACGGTGGGAGAGTCTTATACCACAACTGGCTGGTTTATGTTCACGCATCAATTTATTACCTAATCCCACGGCAGAGCATCGTTTATGTCAAAGTGAAATTGCACAAAATTTAGCATGCCTAGTACGTGTTACTTGTGTGTCCGGTGTTAAATCCCTGTTTTAATTATAGAAATTGCATCGGAACGGTTGCCGTTACCACAGGAATCTGCACAACAGTGGACCGCTTCAATCATCCCAAAACCGGTAAGTCAAGTGTCTGCTTCCGCATTGTATACAGGCATATGGAGCAGCTGCACTTATGCCCAATTTACAAATGGTACATCAAAATTCAATGTATGCATGTCCAACACCACGTGATTTTATTAATTTCTTTATTTCTTTTCAGAATAAGATGGATGTTCATCTCTATCGCGATCCTGACACCAATAGGGAGATATTTTATTTGGCAGTGGATTATTTGGGTCGTTATCTTCGCGTAGCATAGTCCGAAGACACATCTACAACTTATTGGCATAACGCGTCCTTTGTCGCCGCAAGGCAGCAGAAATGTATCCACCAGAATTGGCGAATTCGCTTATGTTGCAGATGGCGCATGCCAAAAAATCAGGTATATTACAGCATGAAGTTGCTTTTCCTTTTGTCGTAGGATGTTCATTTCATTGTTTTATGGTAGTAATCATAATTATTAATCCAAAATGAGTTTGTTGCTGTTATATGTAGGCATTCATTTTGGAAAATATCCAAAATATTTCGGCGGTCAAAAAATTAAAATTTTTTAACAAACAACAACAAAATCTATTAAAAAAATAAGCCACAAGAAAGATAACTATCAGTGTTCGCTATAATTGAAGCAAAAACAAACTGTCCTCAACCAATCATTACTAATTTTTTTGAAGTATTCAGCTGAAGATTGGAACTATAAAGTCATCAGTATGATACTATGCCCTGTCTGCATCAGATAGGCAATCACTTTATGAAGCATACACGTTTTTTGTTAGCATCATGATTCATTTACATAAAAATAACTACGCGTAATATTCAAGTACATAATCTTAATGTAATTGTGATTTATTAATAAAATACAAGAAATGAAGTTTTGCTATATTACACCGAGGACACCTCCCTCCGATTAGGTTAGATAGTTAATTTTGAAACTGAATTTGTGAGGAGCGCTTGGCAGTATAAAATGCCATTCTAAAGTGTGATGGCTGTATTTATTCAATGTTCCGTCCCTTGCTTCACGCAGAAATGCCTTAATAAACTCGGATCGTAACGATCGCGAAGCTCCGACAAAGTTGGTACCATTGTCGGAGTAAACGTTTTTCGGACAGCCTCGCCTGGATACAAATCTGGCGAAGGCAGCTAGGAAGGACCCGGTACTAAGGTCGTTTGTCGCTTCTAGATGGATGGCTTTCATCGAAAAGCAGACAAACAGGCAAACGTATCCTTTTGAAATTCGACATCCCCTCCCTCGGTAGGATTTTATATCGAATGGTCCCGCGAAATCTACCCCAGTGTTAGTCAAGGCCCTAGTAAAGGCGGTGGGCTCTTTCGGAAAGATCCCCATAAGTTACGTTTGTGTCCGCTTCCTGTAAATGGTACAGACCTTACAGTTGTGGATAACCGACCTTATCATGACTTTAACGGGTGGGAACTAGTACTGAGTGCGGATATGACGTAGCATCAGCTGGTTCCCTCCATGCAGGGTGGTCTCATGAGAGGATTGAGCTATAAGTCTGGATAACCTGCAAGTATAAGGAAGAATAATGGGATGACTTTCGTTATGGGACATGTCTTCTGATGCCCCAGTCCGCCCCCCAGTTCGAATGATGCCTTCTTCATCTATATATGGGTTCAGGGGTAAAATCTCACTCTTCCCATTTATTAGTTTTCCTGAGTTCAAATTTGCGTATTCTTCTTGATAATGTTGCCTCTGGCATATTGTTATCAATCTTCGTGTTGTTTTTTCTTTTTCATCAGGAGCTATCGAATAAGAATGTCTTTTAAAGGAGGCTTTAGTTGTTGGGTGCGTATTCTGGAAAAAACCCGAAGAATATAGGATATAACCCGCAAAGCCTTTGGTAAATCGGAAAACCTATCCAGAATATCAAAGCTATTTTTGACCGAAGTTGTATGAACTTTCACCCTCTTTTCCTCCATATTCGTATTGTAATCTTCTTCTTGTGTTGGCCAATTTTCGTTGTCTTCTTGTAACCAAGAAGGTCCCTGCCACCACAAAGAATTGTTGATTATATCCGAAGCGAGGAGGCCTCTGCTCGCCAAATCTGCAGGGTTTGACGCGGAGTCTACGTGCCGCCATACTTTGTCTCCAACTTTGTCGATGATTTTCGTTATTCGATGTGCCACACACGTTGACCACGAACATGGTGGCTTTCGGATCCATGCCAGTACTATCGTCGAATATGTCCAAAGGGTTACTTTAATATTGGAAAGTGCATATTTTCTATGGCCGACTCTATGATTTCTGCAAGTAGGACTGCGGCGCAGAGTTCCAGTCGTGGCAATGATATAGTTTTGACCGGGGCTACTCTCGTCTTGGCCATCAGCAAGTTGGTGAAGACTTGATCCTTCGTTTGTACCCTCAGGAAGACAGTGGCGGCATATGCTTTTTCCGAAGCATCGCTGAATCCATGTATTTCGACATTGTCCTTCAATGTGTAGTGAACCCATCGCAGTATGCGTATATCGTTGATCTTTTCGTAGTCCGTCATGAATGATTGCCACCGATGTAGAGTAGTTTCAGACACATCTTCATCTCAGCCTGTCCCTTCCAACCAAATATTTTGCATTATTATTTTGGCTACAATTACGACTGGTGCCAGCCAGCCAAGAGGGTCGAAAAGTTTTGCTATCGCAGAAAGTATTGACCTTTTTGTTACGGCATGGTTATTTTCAAAGGGTTTCGCTGTGAAGTAGAAGTAGTCGAAATGGGCGTTCCACCTGATACCGAGTGCTTTTACCATGCTGGTGTCTTCAAACTCAAGAAAATCCTCGCTTAATAGGTGTTGCTTCGGTATACCTTGTAGAATTTTCTTGCAGTTGGACGTCCATTTTCGCAATGGGAAACCTGCCGATTGCAATGCCGATGATATTTCGTCCCTTGCCTTGATTGCAATTTCGATGCTATGTCCACCGGCGAGTACGTCATCAACGTGCATGCAATTTCGCAGGATATCTGCTGCCATTGGATGCGATGTCTGCACGTCATCAGCTAGTTGGTCCAGCGTTCGAATCGCAAGATACGGAGCACAATTAACCCCAAAGGTTACCGTTTTCAATTCATAAATGTTAATTGGGTTTTTGGGGCATGTGCGAAATATGATTCGCTGATATTTTGTTTGGTCTTCATTGACCCATATTTGGCGATACATTTTTTCTATGTCGCTGTTAAATACGTATTTGAACAGCCGCCAACGTAGTATAAGGATTGTCAGGTCGGATTTAAGAATCGGACCTGGATATAAGGCATCATTTAGACTTTTGCCATTAATGGTAGGACAAGATGCATTAAATACGACTCTGACTTTTGTCGTTGTACTTCCCTCCTTTATAACAGCATGGTGAGGTAGGAAGTAACAGTGATTTGAGTCTGGCGAAATATTGCCTATTTGTTTCATGTGCCCTAAGGTTTCATATTCGGATACAACTCTATTGTATTCCGTTTGAAGAACTGGGTTTTTCGCAAGTCGTGTCTCGGTGCGATAGAATTGAGAACACGCACTTCTTAATGAGGGGCCTAAGTTAAACTCTTTCCTAAAGGGTAAGGAGACTACGTATTTGCCATCCTTGTTCCGAACTGTTGTGGATTTGTATAGCTCCTCGCAGTAAGTATCATCTTTAGTGATGCTCCTCTTCTTTGGAATTTCCTCTATCTCCCAGAAAGCCGCCAGTTGTTTGTCTACAGTGACCTCGTTGAAATATGAAACTAGGGTTTTATTTGTATCAACCGCATCTGTACGGCCTGTCAAAATCCAGCCGAACACCGTTTCCTGTGCTATTAATGTGTTTAGCACATCTTTCCTAATGCCGCCTAACATAATTTGGGGGTATATGTCTCCGCCCATGATTAGATCGACTGGCTCATTGAAAAAGAATCGTTTGTCAGCCAGTACTAAGTCACGGAATGCTTGCCTAGTCATTGCGTTTATTTGGCAAGTTGGAAGATTCCGTCAATTGTGGTAAAACCAGCATGATCGTATTGATCTTGATTAATGGGTCGGTTGGTGGCCGCAGTTGTATGTTGCACGCTTTTTTTACTTGTGCAGACATTGTATTATTGATGCCCGAAACTTGGGAAAGCAGGTGTTTGGATGGCAGATTAATGCTGCGCTTTAGTTTCTCGGTAATGAATAAGCATTCAGATCCCGAGTCTATTAGGGCTCTCGCCGAATAGTCAACACCATTAAAATGAATATTAACCTGAGCTGTCCCTAGTAATACCCCTTTGTTTATATTAGCAAACATGAGTTCACATTATTAATCGGAGCATTTTCTCTTTCAGCATTGCGTCGTATTTGAGCTTCCCGTGAGGTAGATGCTCCGATCGTGTCAGAAGTATTTGTTGGTTTTGGCTGAATCGAAATATGAGCAGCGTATGATGTCTTAAATGACATGTGGCACAGTTCATTTGACTGGTGCACTTTGTTACCGAATGGCCAGCAGAAAGGCAGTTTATACACCCACGGCTGCTCTTAATTTGTTCAAACCGTTTATTGGGTGTTAAACGTAAGAACTTTTCACACTTTGAAATTCTATGTGCAGGACTTTTGCACATCTTACACGTAGGTTTGGCTACACTTGCACTTGCCTGATAGGACCCTAATTTTTTAGCAGATGTATCTGTTGTCGAACGAGATACTTGTGGCTTCGAGGTTTTGGAAACTGTATCCCCTCTTAGATTAGTCACGGTTTCTAGGGTTTGGAAACGATTGGATAAGAATCTATCCATATCAGCCCATTTTGAAATTTCCGTTTTGTTTTCAATTGTTTGTTCCCAGAGTGCCAGTGTGGTTTCTGGCAGTTTTGTGGAACATAGATATGTTATAATTGCATCCCAATTTGATATGTCTATATGATGACATTGGAGCGCCGAGATGCAATTATTTATTTCACGTTGCAGTTTCTTTATAGAGCTACCGCATTCACTCTCAACTGCTTTCAAACTAAAAAGAATTTTTAATTGGGCGTTTACTAAGATACGCTTATTTTCGTATCTATCACAAAGATTTTTCCACGCTGTTTCGAAACCGTCTTTCGTTAAAGGACACCGCCCAACGATCTCTTTGGCCTCACCTTGAGTCTTTTGGTTTAAATAATATAATTTTTCTACTGCTTCGGGGTTTTTGTTACGTATATATATAGTAGTGAACATGTCTCTAAATGAAGGCCAAGAAAGGTAATCTTTCTTCTTTCTTTTCAGCTTTCTCAAGTTTTTCCGAAAGTTCAGCCATCGCTGCCTGGCACTTGAGAAAGCTGAAGTATGCAATTTTGTGCTTCTTTTTGATGGCCGACAGCTCTTTTGCCTCCAGTTCTCAGGAGCTCAAGAGTTCTTCATATGTCTGCTTCGCCTTCTCCCATAGCGATTTCAACTCCTCCTTTTGGACTAAGAGGGTGTGTTTTGTATGGTATGAAGGGGACATATCATGATAGTCATTTTCAAACTCAGTCACTGCCTCTGCTTGGCGTATATAGGTATCCATTATATTAAATGAAAATTTATTGAAATATTAATTAATTAATTGCCTTTGCAGAGAGTACTGATTGAAAATGAACTGGAATGAAGGAATGTATTCGAGAGAGATTTCTCGGTGAAGTGGCCTCGAAGCTTGCAAGAAAGCTAGTAGTTTGAGGGAATGTCCAATTGCGTGTTGGCAACGGCGCGCACCCACGTAATTGTTAAAAGAAAGTGCTAATGCAGCTGTGTTAACGAATTGTGTAAGCCAATAAGTACTGGCTGGTGAAAAAGTGGTGTTAGTGAGAAAAAAAAAAAATAAACTATATGTACGCTTGTTATGGACTTTTTGGTAATTTAACCGAGGACTGTGAACTTTTGTATCACAAAATTAGATCAGTCAAAACTGATTTGTATATTGCCGCAAGTGAGAATGATAATTCTTCAATTTTTTAAATATTTGTGCAAGGAATAAGGCTATTGGCTACCCAAACAACAACAACAATATGTGTGTATGAAACTAAGTGCACTTTGTGCTATAGCAACAATCTAACTTGCGATCGTATTGCCCGTGTAAATAGGCGCAAGTGATTTTTTTTTTGTTTTTTTTGTGGAAAAAATCTTTAGTTAACTTGACTTGTACTCGTTAATTAAAATTACAGATTTTGCTTCAAGACGCTTAACAAATCAAAATTTAATAATGTGAAAAATTCTTGAAAATGAAAATTCTGCAAAAGTGAAAGTTGAAAATTGGCGCAAGACGGTGTTTGAGGTTATGTTAACCTTTAGCGCGGTGTTGTGCTACCTTGAGCTGTGTCCGGACAATCTTACCGCGGGTGGGGGATTGTACCAGATAGTCACAAGACATGATGCACAAACTTTAAATAACTGCCTTGAGCGCCCCCTTTTTTTTCAACTAAATATGAATTTTCCACTTCACAAAAAATCGCCTGCACAGAATCATTTTATAATTTATAATTTTATTTTGAAATTTTATTAAAAGTGAAATTAAAGAAACCCTACCTAGCACGGAATATTTTCAACCACGTGCCTTTATTAATTCGTTGATCCGGAGTACTCGAATGTGATCTAAATTTTGTTGTTGTTTCCAAAAGGTACCACCAAAAGTGTATCAGTTGTTGTATATTGGCTGTTGTTGTTGTTTTGAATATAAAATCGCTGGTATCACCAAGAAAGTTGTATCACCATGGACAATTGCTGATATTTGATGTTGAAATTTTTGGTTTTTCCTGTGTATTCTCACGAGTTTGGTATGCTTCCTTGCTTTAATGCCTAGAGAGTTGAGTGGACTGTAATTATGTGACTGGTTCTCTTTACCGGCGCGGTAAGGACCATGTACAAATGCGTGGTGGCAACGGCGCTCACACACGTATTTGTTAAAGATTAGTTAAGGCGAAAAAAGAGGAAGAAAATAAAAACACCAAAAGGGTTTCGTATTAATAAAAAGGAATTCACAGTGTTTTTTTTATTCGATGTGTATAAATACAACAAGTGTTAAGGAAAATGTTAACAAATGTTGTGAAAGTTTAAAATATTAAGTATATTTCAGGAAATTATAACTTACGTGAACGGGCGATTGCGTGTACCTTTGCTGGCTGCTGGATTTAAAGAGGACGAGACTCTTTGCTACATGAGCCGATGAACCCACGATACAGCTCCTTCGTTGGGTTTCCCGGCAACAAAATTGCTGTACCGCGGGCTCACAGCGGTAAAAATCTAAGATACAGACGTACTACCACTCACACATGCCTGTGTGTATAGTGATCACAAGAATATGTGGGTGGTAGTAACGAAGGAAAATAACCAAAGAAAGTTATGCTACGAGGTGGGGGGGGGGGGGGGGGGGGGGGATATATTTAGGCCTGTGGCCTAAACACATAGAAGATGGTGTTATCAAAACAATAAGAAAATAATAATATACAAAAATAGACTTACATTAATAGAATAAGTAAATTTTCAACCTATAAACATAAAATATAAAATATAGAATTAATTTATATTTAACTAAATAAAAATAGAATGCTTATGCATTCGCAAAATGCATAAGCATTTTGAAAAAAAAGGGAGATGTAGTGTAAACAGCCAACAATTTCAATGCCAAATGAGTAAACCAGTTAATGTGCTATCCTGTAACAAAAAGAGTCTAAATTTTAATCAACACAAAACGGGGCATTTACTAATTGTTGCTGATAGCGCAATTCACACGATTTAATACAGATGTGTGTACACCGCGCAACTAAACCAAATTTGCATTTAGGAAAATTTGCTGATATTGCATTTCCCACAGACGTCACAACTCAACACAAATATGTAGGCACATATTTGTGTCGGTTTGTATGTAGGTATACGTATGTATGTTTAAAGTAAATATGTATGTAAGAATATGTTTAGACTAAGTACGTATGTATGTTTAAAGCAAATATGTATGTAAGAATATGTTTAGAATAATTTAGTATAAATAAGCTAACAATATTTGAATAAAGATTCACTCACTCATTCACACTTACACCTCACAAACACTCTATTCATTTTTCACCTTTTATACTATAGGTGGACGCCTTTTCGAGATATCGTCATAAAGGTGGACCAGGGGTGACTATAATGTGTTTGTACGATATGGGTATCAAATGAAAAGTGTTAATGATTATTTAAAAGGGATGGGCCTTAGTTCTATAGGTGGACACCTTTTCGAGATATCGCCATATAGGTGGACCAGGGGTTACTCTATAATGTGTTTGCACTGTAGGATGGCATTAAAAGAAATTAAATTTGGGAAGTGCCAGTTAAGCGGCACCAAGATTGAATTGACTTTATTCAGTAAATTTCGGCTTATTTATACTAAAATATTCTATATAAATTCTTATGGATTAAAGTTCCTATATACTAATCATACGTACATACATATTGCATGAGCGATGTAAACGTTTGTACATAGCAACCGTTCGCACGGTCGCTGGTGCATAAGCGTGGCTCATATATCGCACGGGCTTCGCTTGCTTGCCTGCCTGTGGGAACGTAATTATGTTGATATTGCTTATTATAATCACATTTATACTTACCACATAAGCAGAGTGTCAAATGCACTGCAGCGTGAGAAACGTTGAGAATGCATGCAAGATATATGTATGTATGTAACAGTGCGATACGGGCATCAAATTAAAGGTATTAATGAGGGTTTTGTAAGGGAGTGGTCCTTAGTTGTATATGTGAAGGAAGGCGTTTTCGAGATATCGACCAGGGTGACCCAGAACATCATCTGTCGGGTACCGCTAATTTATTTATATATGTAATACCACGAACAATATTCCTGCCAAGATTTCAAGGGCTTTTGATTTCGCCCTGCAGAACTTTTTCATTTTCTTCTACTTAATATGTTAGGTGTCACACAAATTTTACAAAGTTTTTTCTAAAGTTATATTTTGCGTCAATAAACCAATCCAATTACCATGCTTCACCCCTTTTTTCATATTTGGTATAGAACTATGCCATTTTTTCATTTTTCGTAGTTGTCGATATAGAAAAAGTGGCCGTGGTCATGGTCGGGCTTCGGCCATTTTTTAAACCAAGATAAAGTGAGTTCAGATAAGTATGTGAACTAAGTTTAGTAAGGATATATCGATTTTTGCTTAAGTTATCATGTTAATGGCCGAGCGGAAAGACAGACGGTCGACTGTGTATAAAAACTGGACGTGGCTTCATCCGATTTCGCCCTTTTTCACAGAAAACAGTTATCCTCATAGAATCTATGCCCCTACCAAATTTCACAAGGATTGGTAAATTTTTTTTCGACTTATGGCATTTAAGGTCGGCTGTGCCACGCCCATTGTCCAAAATTTTACTAATTTTCTATTATGCGTCATAAGGTCAACCCACCTACCAAGTTTCATCGCTTTATCCGTATTTTGTAATGAATTATCGCACTTTTTCGGTTTTTCCGAATTTTCGATATCGAAAAAGTGGGCGTGGTTATTGTCCGATTTCGTTCATTTTAAATAGCGGTCTGGGATGAGTGCCCAGGAACCTACATACCAAATTTCATCAGGATACTTCAAAATTTACTCAAGTTATCGTGTTAACGGACGGACGGACATGGCTAGATGAATTCCTTTTTTCGCCCAGATCATTTTGATGTATAGAAGTCTATATCTATCTCGCGGCCACCGTGGTGTGATGGTAGCGTGCTCCGCCTACCACACCGTATGCCCTGGGTTCGCACCCCGGGCAAAGCAACATCAACATTTTAGAAATAAGGTTTTTCAATTAGAAGAAAATTTTTCTAAGCGGGGTCGCCCCTCGGCAGTGTTTGGCAAGCGCTCCGGGTGTATTTCTGCCATGAAAAAGCTCTCAGTGAAAACTCATCTGCCTTGCAGATGCCGTTCGGAGTCGGCATAAAACATGTAGGTCCCGTCCGGCCAATTTGTAGGGAAAATCAAGAGGAGCACGACGCAAATTGGAAGAGAAGCTCGGCCTTAGATCTCTTCGGAGGTTATCGCGCCTTACATTTATTTATTTTTTTTCTTATATCTATCTCGATTAGTATATGCCGTTACGGATTACCGTTATGCGATTAAAATTAATATACTCTGTGAGCTCTGCTCAGCTGAGTATAAAAATGGATCATCCAAAGATTAGTCTTAGACCGCTCTTTTACGAGCAAGGAATTAATCAACAAAGCTCCGAACCTCTTGCTTTTTATACTCAGCGTGCTTTGCACACAGAGTATATTAACTTTGATTGGATAACTTTTGGTTGTACAGGTATAAAGGAATCGAGATGGAAGCCTTCCATACATTAAAAGCGTCAGTATCGAAAAAAAATTTGATTGAGCCATGTCCGTCCGTCCGTCTGTCCGTTAACACGATAACTTGAGTAAATATTGAGATATCCTCACTAAATTTGGTACACGAGCTTATCTGGACCCAGAATAGTTGGTACTGAAAATGAGCGAAATCGGATCAAAACCACGCCCACTTTATATATATATAACATTTTAGAAAACACAAAAAACCTGATTATTTAGTAAATAATATACCTGAAATTTTGAAATTTGACGTGTGGACTGATATAGAGACTCTTGATAAAAATTTGAAAAAAATTTTTAAAATGGGCGTGGTACCGCGCGACAATTGTGATAAAATATATTTTACAAATATTATTAATCACAAATCAAAAATCGTTAAACCTGTCGTAACAAAATACGGCAGAGAGGTTGCCTTTACTATAAGGAATGCGTTGAAGAAAATTAAAGAAATCGGTTAAGGACCACGCCCACTTCTATATAAAATATTTTTCAAAGGGTAGTAGACGAATAAAATAAGCTATATCTTTGCAAAAAAGAGCTTTATATCAATGGTATTTCACTTCCCAAGTGGATTTATAATAATAAATAGGAAAAATCTCAAATTTCAAAAAATGGGCGTGGCACCGCCCCTTTTATGCCTAAGCAATTTTCTATGTTTCGGGAGCCATCGATTAACGGATCGTAATGAAATTGTGTACACATATTTTCCTTATAGCAGAACATATTTCTAGTAAAAATGGACGGGATCGTTTAAAGACTTAGATATAAAACAAATTTAAAAGGGTCGTAGACTAGAATAATAAGCTATAACTTAACAAAAAATAGTTTTGAATCAATGGTATTTCACTTATCAAGTTTTATTGTAAGAGGAAATGGGGAGACATTTTTTTTAAACGGGCGGTGCCACGTGTTATGTAGAAAAGTATTTTATCTGAAATGAAATGCACAATTGATGTTCGGTTACACCCGAATGAACTTGGACATCTTTACTTCTTTTATATTGATCTTAAATTCTCACGGTTCATTTTTTGATTATGGACAAATTTAGCTTTTGTTTTTCTATTTTTAATTTGATTTTCATATTTTTGGTAATGTTTTCAAATTATTATTCATTTCGTTTAGGACTTTTATTGAGTTGTTTTGGTATAAAATTTGGTTGTCCACTTGCTTTTCCAATGGGCTTTGCTTCTTGCGTGAAGTAAGCACCGAATGGCTGCAGGAAGCTTCCTCGTTCTCCTGATCGTTCATTTCGAGTGAATCGCTGTTGTCTTTAAAAGCCGCTTCTAAAACTTCGCTTTGTACTTCCGTTATAGTCTGACGCACCTTAAACTCCTTCGTGCCACCTATCCAGCTCACATCTTGGTTCATTGATAGCAACACGCTAGCTTGCTGTTCCAGTTTGGTGAGTGAGGAGTAAGCAAGCGGACCGCCCCCAGTACCAGCAATATTGGTTTGTTGCCACACATTTTTGCCTTCAAATGGAATTTGTAGTCAGCCCAAACTTAAAAATTATATTAATCCTATTTTGGAACTAAAAAGTACAAATATATCAAACAACCTACTTTTTTCCCGTCGGCCATATCACGCATCGGTGGTCCAGCTGCATTTAGTTGGGAAGTTACTCTCTTCCATAAATTATTGGCCGCTCTTTTTGCAATGGGTGTCTTAAGTAACCCTTTGGCCAAACCTGGGTGTGTTGCCATGAAGTCCGCTAGGATTTCAAATTGTTACTTTTGTGTTTGTTTAGTCTTTAGAGTTGCCCTAGATATTATATAGATGTACAATGAATACAAAGATGTCAATTTATACATATGTACATATTTTAACAATGCGAATGCCTATTAGCTGTAGCAAGAAAAATGGGAAACTCACGGCTGCTTGACATTCGCTGTCGCTATACAGAGTGCTGGCCATGCGAAAACGAGAAAAAATGCGAATTTCAAGATACATAGTAATGATTTCGCGCATTTTTTCTTTCGCGTCGTGCCGCTGGACACCACCGCCCCCAGGAATTGCACGCTACTTCGTGGGTGTGTTCCGAAGAGCACATCGCCATGCCCCCCTTCTCAAACCGGCGGGCTTACGCCAGAATCCAGAGCTAAGGGGAAGAGGTTATCTGTTCAACACCTAGGTGAGTTGCGGGGGAAATAGTAGAATAATATAGAAGAAATAACATAATAATGTAATATAGAGTTTTTTGTTCCATATTCGACTCGCCTGCTTAAGGGCGTACAAGGATTTCACCAACCGGCATACTCTACCCGTGCCATCGTCAAAACCCGCAGGCTGCTTCATGTATACCTCCTCCTGCAAATCCGCATTCAGGAAAGCAGTCACTGCATCGAGTTGGTATACATCCATATCATGCTTTGCAGCCAAAGAAAATAAGAATCGTATCGAATTATACCTGACAACAGGTGCGAGAGTTTCAGTATAGTCGATTCCCTGCTTTTGCGAATATCCCTTGAATACCAGCCTAGCCTTATGACGTACGATTTCGCCATCAGCGTTTCGTTTTGTTTTGAATACCCACTTAGAAGCTATGGCTTTCTTATGTGCGGGAAGATCAGTGAGAAACCATGTTTTGTTTAATTTATGTGAATCCATCTCAGCCGTCATTGCGTTTGACCAAGCATCAGCACCTTTAGCTGCATCCTCAAAGCTAACAGGGTCATCAGTCTCAGATATATTAGTACAAAATACGGATTGCTTGTGTGGAGTCGGCATTACCTGCCGCAATAGTTAAAGTTGAAGCTGCAATTATTGAGGACCTCGTGCCTCGATTAAAGTTGGAGCTGCAATTATTAAGGACCTCGTGCCTCGATTAAAGTTGAAGCTGCAATTATTACTTAGGCCACCCTGCCTTCGCCGTGGAGGGCGCCGCCTCCAAACTGATGCAATGTTAATTACCTTTACAGGGAAATAATTGGCTTGGCGGAAATCACCGCCATTCTTCCTTTAAAATAAAGACCACGCAAATATATATAATTTTTATGCACCAAACTTTATTTGCCACCATATTTTTCTGAAGCACGTCCGCTCGGGATGAGTGTAAAATTCTTCTGTGTATCTATTATATTTTTGACGTGGGCTGCAGTCCATTTGACATGCGCGTTGCCAACTACCTGCGCCTGTCAAATGTACTTATGCTCACGTCCCATAGACTAGCTTATATTATTATCCTTACATCATCCTTCCTTTGAAAAGAAGAATGTGGCAATTTGACGATCACAATTGCCATATTCTTCTTTAGCATATAAATCGGTTCGGATGAACGAAAATATTAGGGTGCACTTCCTTTATGAGATTCGTTCATTCGAAGCAATTTTACGATTTGTATGGTTAAACAAGAGTTATTTTGGACATTTAAATTCCCTAACGTTGCATTTGTATTTATTTATTTCTTTTTGTTTTATGTTTTTGTATGATACAATTCGATGATGAAGAATTTTTGTTTTTTTTTTTTTGCTTTTTTTTGCTATGTATTAGGAAAGGTATATATATATTTTTGTTATTTTTATTTGTACCTTAATGGCTGTTTGTAAAATATTTTGTGTACATAATGAACTAAATATAAACTAATAGTTATTGGTAAACTTTATTCTATTTTTGTGTACAGTTTTTGGTAATTCAAAATTTCATTTTTATAGATTTTGTATACTAGTTATACATACATTTTGTTTGTTTCCTTTACTTAAATTAAGTATGTTTTTACAGTATGATGTGTTTTTGTTTAAATTTGCTAAAATTTTAATTTTTGGCTATCTCAAAATGAAATTGGGTACAATTGATTATATCTATCTAGGTACTCCTCTTACGCGGTTTTTATGTACCGTTTTGTATTTTTTGCTTTCAAATGGTTACATTTACACTATCTATATTAGTTACTAAATAGTGGCTCTGGTATATGTTTCTATGTTTTTCACGCGGTTTTTTTTGAACTAAAATCATATCGTTTATGTTTATTATGATGGGTTGTTCATTTTTGTCGTATGCATCCTTATTTCTTATTTTGTGTTTATCTACTAATTCTTTTGCCAAGGAGTGACATTTTTGCATTCTATACTTTACTTCTTTTTAATAATCTTCGATTTTGTAAATTGGTTCGATTGTTTGGTTCTTCAATTCCGATGCCAAGATGGCCTTTTTACCGAAAACTAGTTCAAAAGGAGTAAGTTTATTGTCGAATACCGTATTTGGCGTTGTGTTATGCCAAAACGTAAAATATTTCAAATATGTATCCCAATCATCAAAAGAATCATTTAAGTACGCACGTAGGTACTCATTAAAAACTCTATGGTTTCGTTCGACCGTTCCTACAGTTTCTTGATGATATGGTGTAGAAAAGTTGTGATTAATATTTAATAAGCTGGTTAAATTTGCAAAGATTTCATTTTTAAATTCAGTGGATTTCATAGCACCATTTGTTAAAATACAGCTTTCGAGTAGTGCTGACGCGATTTTTTTTTGCACTTTTATCCGGCATTGATATTGTAACTAAGTATTTTGTCAGATCGCAAATTATGGTAAGTGCGAACTTACTACCATATCTCGATTCTGGCAATTGGCCTATTGTGTCAATTACAACAATATCGAAAGGTTTATTTAGGAGTAAGAGTTAGAACGAGTTCTTCTTTATTTCCTATTTTGACTTTGTTCAAAAGACATTTTTCGCATTTCCTAACATAACTAGCTATGTCTTTTGTCATGTTTTTCCAGTAAAATTTGTTTCGTAATTTGGCATATAGCTTTTTCATTCCACAGTGACCTCCAGTGATGGGATCATTGTGATAAATTGCTAATAATTTTGATTTTTGTTCCTGATCAATGGCGGTTTCAATTGGATCCATTAAAATAATTTTTAAAAATTATAAAATCTTATTTCCTCTGTCTTTAAAATGTGTAATTGTAATGTATTTGAAAATTAAATCATTTTTTGGCCATTCTTTTTCCTTAATATTAAGTTTTCCGGCTTCTGTTTCCAGTCTCGAAAGTAAAGTATCGAAATTCTTTATTTCGTTAGAAAATTCAAAATCAAGTAAAATTGTTCTTTTATGCTTTATATGCGCGCATATTCTTAAACAATTTTTGTTTTTATCATGAAATATTTCTGATCTGATACGAGGAATTTTTTTTCAAAAGTTATGAGTGAATTTATTATAAACATTTAATGTTTGTATATTTTCACATAAGTATATATTTTCGATAGAAGTACATTTATCTTTTTTCTTACTCATGGCCCTAGTCTGAACTGCAAGTATATTTTTGGTTGATTCTTTTATTACGCCAATGGTTATACGAGAAAGTGCATCAGCTCCTACATTTGATTTTCCCTTTATGTACTCTATTGTGAAATTGTATTCTGCCAACTCAAGTCTAATTCTAGAAAGTTTTGAAGATGGGTCTTTCATAGTAACTAAATAGACTAAGGGCCTGTGATCTGATTTCACAATGAAGTGATTTCCATAAACACATGGTCTGAATTGTTTAATGGCGAAATAAATGGCTAATAGTTCCAACTCAATGATGGCTTTCTTTTTTTCTGCCTCATTAAAGGATTTTGACGCATAACATATGGGTGCCTTGGTGTTCTTGACTGAGTATTGCTCCACACCCCGTTTTAGATGCATCTACTGTAATGATAAACTGTTTGGAAAAATCTGGGTATTGTAGTAGCTTTGGTGACATTAGGGATGCTCTTAATGCATCAAATGCTCTATCACAGCACTGTCCCAGTTAAATTCTACTCTTTTTCTGTTCAGTCTATTCAAAGGTGCTGCCAGAGATGCAAAGTTTGGAATAAAGCGTCTGTAGTAGTTAGCTAAAGCTACAAACCGTCTTACAGCGTCTTTGTCTGTTGGCTTAGTATAGTTACGAATTGCATCTACTTTTGAATCGTCTGGTGATAAACCTTCAGCTGAGCATTTGTGTGCTAGGAATGTTACTTCCGGTCTTAGAAAATTATATTTATTTGGATTGAGCTTAAGGTTGAATGATCTACAAGTATCGAATACTTTAGACAAATTTTTAATGTGATGGGATTCGCTACAGCCAATGACTATAATGTCGTATACATAAAGAAAAGCTACATTAGGTGGAATTCCTGAAAATTCGATGGTCATCATTCTTGAAAACGAATTTGGTGCAATGTTCAAACCAGACCTGTTAAATAATGATTAAAAATTTTAATGATTATTAATTATAATGAGTTTTCCTAGGCCAATTGTTTAATGATTAAGTACCAGTAGGTATGCCCTTTTAATGATTATTAATTAATTATTTTCATAAAAAATGTGTAATAATTTAATTAATTATTTTTAATTACATAATTAATACAAACAATGTTGATTATTTTTAATTATATTTTCGTTTTTCTTATGGAATGATAAACATAATTATTTGATTGTTTTAATTAATTTTGATTATTTTTAATTACATAACTAATATAATTATTTGATTAAAATCAATTAATTTTGATTATTTAAATTACATAATTAATATAATTAAATTATTATTTTTGATTAATTTTAATTATTTCTGTGTTTTTCCAGCATCACCATATATTCAACAAAGTAAACATAGATACATAAGAATAGCAAACAAGGGAAAAAGTACATTGTTTTATTAAATACCAACTAATTACACAATATTACACGACATACGGGTTCTATTTTTTTTATTATTAGGTACAAGGAAGGGGATTACATATACACAAACAAGTAAAGCTTATATAAGCGTGTTAAAAAAGATTAAGTGCTGTTTGCATTTGCTTTAAATACAACGAGTTTTTTAAATGAAATATCCATCAAAGATTTACGCCTTGGAGAATTTATAATGCCTGCCAAATGGAAAAGCCTCTCAACTGGGGCAGACGACGTCAGTAGAGTGTTAAATAATATTGGCAATTAACTTTCAATATTTTTTGAATAATTTATGAATGTGAACAAAGTTATTTACCATCATCCTCGAAATGGAAGTATTTCAATGAGATGACGTTTGGTTAGTGTTCGTATCGTCAACTTCAAATGAAAGTTTGCCTTGTTGATGATACAACCATATGGTTCATACAACTCTTTTGTATATAAAATCTTCGGGCAAATCACTATTTCGTCTTCTGCAACACCTTGAGCCAGTTGACCTTAACATCTGGTGTTAAACAGAAGCAGATATTGGAATATTTGCTTCGGGAGCTAAAGAAAAGAATATATTGAAACGTTGCCTTAACTTCGCTTCTAATTTTTCCGAAATAAATCTTAAAAATTTATCGTTTCTTCTACTAAGTTTCTTTAGTTTGTTGCTTAGTCTCATGCGCACTGACAGTAAATATCCGCACACAACGTTTCCTTCCCCTTGCAAAAAATTAAGAGCTTCTGCTATGGACTGCATTATACAGATATATAATTGTGAATACCCGAATATCAAATTACAGGAAGATTTGTTTGAAGTTGATGCGGAGCTTTCGAGCTTGCTTTTTCTTTTGATCCGTTTTGGTAAATAAGTTGGATCACGAACAACGTCGTCCGCAGAAAAAATCCGCCATATTTTCTTCTCCAACCATGTTTTCGACATACATTTTTTCTGCAAATAATTCATAATGTGTATTCTTATAGAATGGTCAACAAATTTATACAGATATATACTTACGTCTGTGGTGTAATAAGCCAAAATTTACGCTCTCCAATTTGGTTTTTAAAAGGTTTCACAAAAAGCAGCGACACTTGACAATATCAGTAAGAATAAAATATTTATCTTATATTTCTTGAGTTAGCACAAGTATGTACATACAATAGTATATTTGGTTTCAGCCACTTATTTCTTACTTCAAACATTTTCTTTTTCATGTTAATAATTCAAAATAATCATATAATTGGAAATAATTAGATAATTAGAAATAATTAAGTAATTGAAATTAATCAAATAATTAAATTTAATTACTAATTGTTTGATTAATTTTAATTTTTTGATTAATTTTAATTGTTTGATTATTTTTAATTACTTAATTGTTCTTAATCATATCATTGTCTTTAACTTAAAACAATGGGTACATTTTTTAATTATTTTTGATTATTTTTTTTAATGGCCAATAATCATGATTATTTTTAATTATTTTTTTAATTAATTAATTATTAATTGCTAGGTGCTGTGCAAAAAATTAATTAATCATTAAAATTAAAAAGGGAAACGAAATTAATGATTATTAATGTTAATGGAAATTTAACAGGTCTCGTTCAAACCAAATGGCAATACCTTCCATCGATACGCTCCGCGATCAGTAGAAAACGAGGTTATATCGCGTGAATCTACGTGTAATGGTATTTGGTGAAATCCAGAAAAAAGTTCTAAGGTTGAGAAAAATTTGGCTCTGCCAAGATTGTCTAAAATATTGTAACGAATTTGCTTGCAAATCCTCTTATTTGCGTCGATTTTCGTTCTGATCTGTTGTTGTCATTTGTCCTGTATTTATAGTTCGTAGGTATATGAGCAGGTATTGTCAAATTGATGCTTGTGTATATTTAGTTATGTGTATGTGCTGTGTGTTCGTTCAGAACCGAGGGTGGTTTACTAATCGATTTGTGTGGCTGACTGGGGTAGGTAGAAATCTGTGATTTTAGTCGTTTGACCTTCTTTGTCGGTTTTTTGTTTTGGTGTGTTAATTGTTTTGTGTTTATTTGTTGTTGTGCGTTTGTCTGTTGTACCTGTGTGATTAAGTTGTTTCTTGTAAAAAAAACAAAAAAACAAAGTGAAAAGTATGCAAATCACAAATACGCTAAGAACCACTTTACGTCAAAACTATTTTAAATTCAACAATAAAATATATAGACAAACAAACGGTCTTGGAATGGGAAGCCCCACATCAGCAATTCTTATGGAAGTGTTCATGCAAAATCTGGAAGAAAAGTACATACAGAAGCTGAAGTCCAAATTAGGCGTGTCATTTTATGCTAGATACGTGGATGACATAATATGCTTTTTAACTACTAATAACGAAGAGCTCGTACTGGAGTACCTCAACAAACAGCACGGCAATATAAAATTTACAATGGAAATCGAAAAAGACGGAGGAATCAACTATCTAGACCTCACGATAAATATTGATAAAGAAGCCAAAAGATTTAACTATGACATATATAGAAAGTCAACGGCCACCGACACAATAATACACAATACCTCAACTCACCCTCAACATCATAAAAATGCAGCATTAAGGCACTTGGTACATAGACTTGAAAGAACACCTCTTACACAAGAGGCATATAAGAGAGAACTTGAGGTCATATATAATATCGCTGCAAACAACGGATATAAAAAAGCACTAGTAGATAAGCTCAGAAGGACAAATGGAGAACCAAAAAGAAATAATGAAAAAGAAAATAATAGCTGGACGACTATGACATATACTGGAAAAGCAACATATAAATTGGCAAATTTCTTTAAAAAATACAACATTAACACAGCATTCAAAACATCGAACAATCTAGGGCGAAAACTAAGAACTAACATTAACTCAGAGGATCCGTTTAGCAGCCACGGCGTATACAAGCTTACCTGCGGATGCCAGCATAGTTACATAGGACAAACAGGACGGCAAATAAGAACGAGGTTCAGAGAACATATTAGAGATTACAACAAAAAAATACGGAATGCAAACATTATACCCGAGTCTAACTTCGCGAATCACATGGTCGAGAATGAATGTTCCCCAGCAAACATCAATAAAACAGTTAGGGTTCTTCACATACAAGAAAAGGGCCGACGTCTTAACGTACTCGAAAACATGGAAATCTACAAACAGAAAACATTCGACGGTAGAATAATAAACGAACAGATAAACACCATTTCTGACACAATATTCGAGCCTTTAAAACTTGTTTACAAGAAACAACTTAATCACACAGGTACAACAGACAAACGCACAACAACAAATAAACACAAAACAATTAACACACCAAAACAAAAAACCGACAAAGAAGGTCAAACGACTAAAATCACAGATTTCTACCTACCCCAGTCAGCCACACAAATCGATTAGTAAACCACCCTCGGTTCTGAACGAACACACAGCACATACACATAACTAAATATACACAAGCATCAATTTGACAATACCTGCTCATATACCTACGAACTATAAATACAGGACAAATGACAACAACAGATCAGAATGAAAATCGACACTGATGATGGCACAACGCCGAAACCGGTTTGTCTCAAAACCAAATTTGACAAGGGATGACGGAAAATCGTTCCAATATACATCATTTATCCACCCTGTCGGAAAATCAACCAAACAAGATAAGCCTCTTATTTGCCTTTTTGCTAAGTTCGTATCACTAAACTGTTGAATAAATAACTCCAATATTGAATAATGGAAAAATGGCCTTTATTAAAGTACTTCACAATAACACTTGTACTTTGCAATTAGCTGGCTTAATAACCAAACTGATAGCTTAAATGAAACTGACTTTCAAAATAATACTGCTATTGCTTGCTAGATATCGTCTTAATCGAAACTGATCATAGCGCCTCTACCGCTGGTGCTTTTATACTCTTTGATTTCCTCGTGGCATTTTCTAGGCGCTTCCATAATTTACTTAGTTAGGTTAGGTTAGGTTGGGTGGTAGCTTCCCTGATAGAGGAAGCTCACTTGGACAACATGACGGTCCGTTGTGATACCACATATAATAAACTAAACTAACGGTGACGTAGATATAACTATTTAGAGAATCGTTGGGTAGCAACGATAAAGTTCCGAATGATCCCGATCACAACCTTGGATAGCTCCTCGGGAGATCCAAGTGAGTCACGATCGAAATACTTTCGCCTAGTTCTGGCAAAAGCTGGGCAGTCAAGCATAAAGTGATTTGGTGATTCCACCTCATCATCCTCCATACAGCTGCAGCAGGATGGAGTTTCCAATATATTGAGACGTACCGCATGGATACCCATGAGACAGTGCCCTGTCAAAACCCCAATGACCATTGATAGGTGAGCCTTAGTGAACCCAATTATTTCAGCAGACCTCCTGCCATCCACTTTCGGCCAGAAAGATCTTGATATCCTACAAGACGTAGTGTCCGCCCAACGTTTGCAGAGCTGACTCGAGGCCCAGCTATGGAAGAGCAATCCACAGGTGGCTAGCGGAATCCCGAAATCCCTACAGCCATCTTCATCCGGTTCAGGTGTACCGATTCGGGCTAAGATATCCGCTTGACAGTTACCCGGAATATCACTATGGCCCGCGACCCAGATAATCTTAATTGTAAAATAATTTGATGCAATCGCAAGTGAGGTCAGGCACTCCCAGACCACCCTCGATCGCACTGTAGTTGAGCTCAAGGCCTTTATAGCCGCTTGGCTATCAGAGTAGATGTTAAATTCCCTAACCGTAGTAGCGCTGGATAGCATTTCATCCACCGCATCCTTAATCGCAGCAACTTCCGCTTGGAATGCACTGCAGTGATCAGCCAACTTAAACTTGCGGCTTACATTTAGCTCTTGACAAAAGACCCCCCCGCCAACCTTTCCGTCCAACTTCGACCCATCCGTGAACAAGTTAACCGGTCCCATGCCCCAGATAATTCCTCTTCTCCACTCCTCCCTCGGGGGAATGACTTGGGTGAAGGTTGTATAGGGAGCGGCCACCGGCATGCAATAGTCCGTCCTGTCCGGGATAAAGTCGAAACTAGTAAGAAGGCTAGAGTGTCCGAAATCAGAAAGCATATAACCCATATCACGAAGCCTGACCAACGACCGGGCCGCGGCTGCCTTTCCCGCAATATCTACTGGATGTATATTCAGCATGACATTCAGTGCCAAGGTAGGTGTTGTTCTCATAGCGCCACTGATACCGATAAGCGCCGTCCGTTGCACTGACACTAGCATTTTGGAGGTGCTCGCCGTGTCCAGTGCTTTCCACCAGACCAGCACCCCATATAGCAGAATCGGTTTGACCACCATCTCATAAACCCAGTGTACTACTCCAGGCGAGAGCCCCCATCTCTTTCCGATAGCCCCCCTGCAGCAGTACAAGGCAACCGCGGCCTTCCTGGCCCTATCTTCCACATTGGGCCTCCAGGAAAGCTTCTTGTCCAGAACAATTCCCAAATATTTAACCCTGTCAGTAAGTACCAACGGTACCCCTCCAATCGAAGGAGTTCTGAAGTCGGGTATCTTATATCTCCTTGTAAAAAGAACCAATTCTGTTTTTCCCGGGTTGACCGCCAATCCACATGATTCAGCCCACCTAGCCACAGTATCCAGGTATCCCTGCAGAACATCGCGCAGGGTGCCCAGAAATTTGCCCCTGACTAGGATAGCGAGGTCATCTGCATAGGCAACCACCCGACAACCATTGGCTTCCAGCTCCACAAGAAGCTCGTTGACTACCACAACCCAGAGCAGAGGAGATAGGACACCCCCTGTGGCGTGCCCCTGCACACCTTCATCCTTATTATGGCTCCTCCCCACTCCGCTGCGACAATTCTGCCGCATAGAAGTTTGCTAATAAATTCAACCAGAGCCGCTTCGACTCCTAAACCCACCAGAGCTCTTTCGATTGCCCCCGGTAAGACATTGTTAAAAGCCCCCTCGATGTCTAGAAAGGCACCCAGAGCATACTCTTTATGTTCTAGAGACCCCTCTATTTGCTTTACAATCGAATGGAGAGCCGTTTCCGTCGATCTGCCTTTGCAGTACGCATGCTGTGAAGCCGACAGTAACCCCCCAGGTATCCTTTCTCGTAGGTACAGGTCAATCAGCCGCTCAAACGTCTTAAGAAGAAACGACGAGAGACTGATTGGCCTGAAATCCTTAGGTGACACATGAGAGCTCCTGCCGGCCTTCGGAATGAAGATGACCCTAACCGTGTGCCACGACTTAGGGATATAGTTAAGCCTGAGGCAGTTAGTGTAGATGATGGCCAACCAGCGGCAGGAAATCCCTAAAGACCCTTGAAGTTGCGCAGGAATGATGCCATCCGGACCGGGTGACTTATAGGGCTTGAACGAATTTATAGCCCAGGATATTTGACTTTCCCGTAGTGGGATGGCAGGCATTTCTGCATGGCCAGCAACCGCCGACCACGCAAGCGAAGATCCCCGCGCAACTGGGAAATCGGGAAAATGATTGTCCAGTAAAAGTCTCAGGGACTCCTCGCTACTCATCGACCAGTCCCCACCATCATCTCTCAGATACCCCCGAGGGGCGGGATTCCTAGAGAGTATTTTTCTAAGCCTCGCGGATTCATTGCAGTCCTCTACGTTTTCGCAGAAGCTTCGCCATGAATCTCGCTTGGCTAACCTTATTTCATATTTATAAATCCCCAGACTCACCTTATAGAGCTCCCAGTCCGAGGGTAGTTTACTCCTCCTGGCTCTGTTAAAGAGCCGCCTACTGGACGCTCTTAGGTCGTCAAGGGAATCAGACCACCAGGGCGGCTTGCCCTTCTCCCTATATGTTTTCAGTGGGCAGGACTTTTGAAAGGCGCTATTGCTTGCCAAGGTGAAGTTTTCCACCAGACCGTCTATTTCAGATTCGGACAGGTCCGAACCAACGATAGGCGCCTCAGGCAATAGCTCTCCCAACTTCCTACAATACAAGTCCCAGTTGGTACTTTTAGGGTTCCTAAAAGATATTTTACCGGGACGTTCTTCATTCACCGAGAACTGAATATATCGGTGATCAGAGAAAGAGTGCTCGTTAAGAACCCTCCATCCAGATATCCGATCTTCCAGTTCTCTGCTAACCAGGGTGAGGTCCAGGACCTCCTCCCTTACCGCAGTAATAAAAGTCGGGTCATTCCCCCTATTACATATACAAAGTCCCTCATCTACAATAAAAGTAAATAAAGACTCACTTCTGGTGTTCGTATCCGAGCTCCCCCATATGCTATGGTGTGCATTAGCATCGGCACCTATGATTACGCCAACACCTCTTCGCCTTGCTTCAGCGGTGATTTCGCCCAGTATCACAGGCGGTGGTCCCGTTACGTCCCCATGGGGCATATACGCTGAGACCACCCACAATTCGTTACTGCCTCGCTCAAGGCAGACAGTGGTTACGTCAGCATTGCTGAAATTAGAGAGAATAAAAGCTTTAAATTCCTTTTTAATAAGCACACAGGATCTAGGCATACCTGCCTCCCCATGCACCAAGGTGTTGAATTTTCCCGTCCTTAATCCAGAAATTTTTCCGCCGTTACTACTCAGCCACGGCTCCTGGACAAGGACTATATCAACTCCGCCTTTCTCAAGACTGAGCAACAAGTTTGCGGAAGCCGCCTTAGAATGCTGAAGATTGATTTAACTTCGCGAATCACATGGTCGAGAATGAATGTTCCCCAGCAAACATCAATAAAACAGTTAGGGTTCTTCACATACAAGAAAAGGGCCGACGTCTTAACGTACTCGAAAACATGGAAATCTACAAACAGAAAACATTCGACGGTAGAATAATAAACGAACAGATAAACACCATTTCTGACACAATATTCGAGCCTTTAAAACTTGTTTACAAGAAACAACTTAATCACACAGGTACAACAGACAAACGCACAACAACAAATAAACACAAAACAATTAACACACCAAAACAAAAAACCGACAAAGAAGGTCAAACGACTAAAATCACAGATTTCTACCTACCCCAGTCAGCCACACAAATCGATTAGTAAACCACCCTCGGTTCTGAACGAACACACAGCACATACACATAACTAAATATACACAAGCATCAATTTGACAATACCTGCTCATATACCTACGAACTATAAATACGGGACAAATGACAACAACAGATCAGAATGAAAATCGACACTGATGATGGCACAACGCCGAAACCGGTTTGTCTCAAAACCAAATTTGACAAGGGATGACGGAAAATCGTTCCAATATACATCATTTATCCACCCTGTCGGAAAATCAACCAAACAAGATAAGCCTCTTATTTGCCTTTTTGCTAAGTTCGTATCACTAAACTGTTGAATAAATAACTCCAATATTGAATAATGGAAAAATGGCCTTTATTAAAGTACTTCACAATAACACTTGTACTTTGCAATTAGCTGGCTTAATAACCAAACTGATAGCTTAAATGAAACTGACTTTCAAAATAATACTGCTATTGCTTGCTAGATATCGTCTTAATCGAAACTGATCATAGCGCCTCTACCGCTGGTGCTTTTATACTCTTTGATTTCCTCGTGGCATTTTCTAGGCGCTTCCATAATTTACTTAGTTAGGTTAGGTTAGGTTGGGTGGTAGCTTCCCTGATAGAGGAAGCTCACTTGGACAACATGACGGTCCGTTGTGATACCACATATAATAAACTAAACTAACGGTGACGTAGATATAACTATTTAGAGAATCGTTGGGTAGCAACGATAAAGTTCCGAATGATCCCGATCACAACCTTGGATAGCTCCTCGGGAGATCCAAGTGAGTCACGATCGAAATACTTTCGCCTAGTTCTGGCAAAAGCTGGGCAGTCAAGCATAAAGTGATTTGGTGATTCCACCTCATCATCCTCCATACAGCTGCAGCAGGATGGAGTTTCCAATATATTGAGACGTACCGCATGGATACCCATGAGACAGTGCCCTGTCAAAACCCCAATGACCATTGATAGGTGAGCCTTAGTGAACCCAATTATTTCAGCAGACCTCCTGCCATCCACTTTCGGCCAGAAAGATCTTGATATCCTACAAGACGTAGTGTCCGCCCAACGTTTGCAGAGCTGACTCGAGGCCCAGCTATGGAAGAGCAATCCACAGGTGGCTAGCGGAATCCCGAAATCCCTACAGCCATCTTCATCCGGTTCAGGTGTACCGATTCGGGCTAAGATATCCGCTTGACAGTTACCCGGAATATCACTATGGCCCGGGACCCAGATAATCTTAATTGTAAAATAATTTGATGCAATCGCAAGTGAGGTCAGGCACTCCCAGACTACCCTCGATCGCACTGTAGTTGAGCTCAAGGCCTTTATAGCCGCTTGGCTATCAGAGTAGATGTTAAATTCCCTAACCGTAGTAGCGCTGGATAGCATTTCATCCACCGCATCCTTAATCGCAGCAACTTCCGCTTGGAATACACTGCAGTGATCAGCCAACTTAAACTTGCGGCTTACATTTAGCTCTTGACAAAAGACCCCCCCGCCAACCTTTCCGTCCAACTTCGACCCATCCGTGAACAAGTTAACCGGTCCCATGCCCCAGATAATTCCTCTTCTCCACTCCTCCCTCGGGGGAATGACTTGGGTGAAGGTTGTATAGGGAGCGGCCACCGGCATGCAATAGTCCGTCCTGTCCGGGATAAAGTCGAAACTAGTAAGAAGGCTAGAGTGTCCGAAATCAGAAAGCATATAACCCATATCACGAAGCCTGACCAACGACCGGGCCGCGGCTGCCTTTCCCGCAATATCTACTGGATGTATATTCAGCATGACATTCAGTGCCAAGGTAGGTGTTGTTCTCATAGCGCCACTGATACCGATAAGCGCCGTCCGTTGCACTGACACTAGCATTTTGGAGGTGCTCGCCGTGTCCAGTGCTTTCCACCAGACCAGCACCCCATATAGCAGAATCGGTTTGACCACCATCTCATAAACCCAGTGTACTACTCCAGGCGAGAGCCCCCATCTCTTTCCGATAGCCCCCCTGCAGCAGTACAAGGCAACCGCGGCCTTCCTGGCCCTATCTTCCACATTGGGCCTCCAGGAAAGCTTCTTGTCCAGAACAATTCCCAAATATTTAACCCTGTCAGTAAGTACCAACGGTACCCCTCCAATCGAAGGAGTTCTGAAGTCGGGTATCTTATATCTCCTTGTAAAAAGAACCAATTCTGTTTTTCCCGGGTTGACCGCCAATCCACATGATTCAGCCCACCTAGCCACAGTATCCAGGTATCCCTGCAGAACATCGCGCAGGGTGCCCAGAAATTTGCCCCTGACTAGGATAGCGAGGTCATCTGCATAGGCAACCACCCGACAACCATTGGCTTCCAGCTCCACAAGAAGCTCGTTGACTACCACAACCCAGAGCAGAGGAGATAGGACACCCCCTGTGGCGTGCCCCTGCACACCTTCATCCTTATTATGGCTCCTCCCCACTCCGCTGCGACAATTCTGCCGCATAGAAGTTTGCTAATAAATTCAACCAGAGCCGCTTCGACTCCTAAACCCACCAGAGCTCTTTCGATTGCCCCCGGTAAGACATTGTTAAAAGCCCCCTCGATGTCTAGAAAGGCACCCAGAGCATACTCTTTATGTTCTAGAGACCCCTCTATTTGCTTTACAATCGAATGGAGAGCCGTTTCCGTCGATCTGCCTTTGCAGTACGCATGCTGTGAAGCCGACAGTAACCCCCCAGGTATCCTTTCTCGTAGGTACAGGTCAATCAGCCGCTCAAACGTCTTAAGAAGAAACGACGAGAGACTGATTGGCCTGAAATCCTTAGGTGACACATGAGAGCTCCTGCCGGCCTTCGGAATGAAGATGACCCTAACCGTGTGCCACGACTTAGGGATATAGTTAAGCCTGAGGCAGTTAGTGTAGATGATGGCCAACCAGCGGCAGGAAATCCCTAAAGACCCTTGAAGTTGCGCAGGAATGATGCCATCCGGACCGGGTGACTTATAGGGCTTGAACGAATTTATAGCCCAGGATATTTGACTTTCCCGTAGTGGGACGGCAGGCATTTCTGCATGGCCAGCAACCGCCGACCACGCAAGCGAAGATCCCCGCGCAACTGGGAAATCGGGAAAATGATTGTCCAGTAAAAGTCTCAGGGACTCCTCGCTACTCATCGACCAGTCCCCACCATCATCTCTCAGATACCCCCGAGGGGCGGGATTCCTAGAGAGTATTTTTCTAAGCCTCGCGGATTCATTGCAGTCCTCTACGTTTTCGCAGAAGCTTCGCCATGAATCTCGCTTGGCTAACCTTATTTCATATTTATAAATCCCCAGACTCACCTTATAGAGCTCCCAGTCCGAGGGTAGTTTACTCCTCCTGGCTCTGTTAAAGAGCCGCCTACTGGACGCTCTTAGGTCGTCAAGGGAATCAGACCACCAGGGCGGCTTGCCCTTCTCCCTATATGTTTTCAGTGGGCAGGACTTTTGAAAGGCGCTATTGCTTGCCAAGGTGAAGTTTTCCACCAGACCGTCTATTTCAGATTCGGACAGGTCCGAACCAACGATAGGCGCCTCAGGCAATAGCTCTCCCAACTTCCTACAATACAAGTCCCAGTTGGTACTTTTAGGGTTCCTAAAAGATATTTTACCGGGACGTTCTTCATTCACCGAGAACTGAATATATCGGTGATCAGAGAAAGAGTGCTCGTTAAGAACCCTCCATCCAGATATCCGATCTTCCAGTTCTCTGCTAACCAGGGTGAGGTCCAGGACCTCCTCCCTTACCGCAGTAATAAAAGTCGGGTCATTCCCCCTATTACATATACAAAGTCCCTCATCTACAATAAAAGTAAATAAAGACTCACTTCTGGTGTTCGTATCCGAGCTCCCCCATATGCTATGGTGTGCATTAGCATCGGCACCTATGATTACGCCAACACCTCTCCGCCTTGCTTCAGCGGTGATTTCGCCCAGTATCACAGGCGGTGGTCCCGTTACGTCCCCATGGGGCATATACGCTGAGACCACCCACAATTCGTTACTGCCTCGCTCGAGGCAGACAGTGGTTACGTCAGCATTGCTGAAATTAGAGAGAATAAAAGCTTTAAATTCCTTTTTAATAAGCACACAGGATCTAGGCATACCTGCCTCCCCATGCACCAAGGTGTTGAATTTTCCCGTCCTTAATCCAGAAATTTTTCCGCCGTTACTACTCAGCCACGGCTCCTGGACAAGGACTATATCAACTCCGCCTTTCTCAAGACTGAGCAACAAGTTTGCGGAAGCCGCCTTAGAATGCTGAAGATTGATTTGACGGATTTCCATCAACACCATCCTTCTTCTTCTGCACCCCATCCTTGGCGGCTTCGCCCTCGGAGACTAGGAGATCCTCCTCCCCCCCCCCCCCCCCCCCCCCAACAGACGACTTACACTGATGACGGATCCCGCCATCGATGATTCGCCCTCGGAGGCCAGGAGCTCCTCCTCGACCCTATCAGCCAGACGACTAGCACTGATGACAGATCCCGCTATTGACGGGACGTCAACAGTGCTTTCGCTGTCCAAATTAGCGGAGTCAGCATCCACAACCATGGGTACTGGCTCCCCTGCGGACGCCTCCACCTCCCGAACAGTCTCTGTGGGAGAGGAACCATCTCCCCTGGAATCGGCGTGGTAGATTTTGAGAACCACACGCTCGAGGTCATAGGAGATAACCCCCCTCGTGTCAGAGAGAGGACCGGTGGACTCTGCGTTTAGCAGAATCAGCACTTGCCGACGTGGCCCAACAGCCTCCTCTACTCTGAGGACCCTCCAGTTATGCGTCGGAAGGTTCGGGTTGCAGTAACGCATTAATTCAAGTATTTTCTCCGGCTGAGATGGCCCGGCAGGCAACCACACCCGAGCCCTCGGTCGAAGGGGGAGATCCCTCCGTTCCACGGCCTCGAGTATGGCTCCACTCCAGACCTCCCCAACTAAAGAAATTATTTTCTTAAAGATACAGGCGACCGCTCGTCAGCACAAGTAATCAGTCTAAAACCATTATACCACCCCGAGTATTCGAAGCATGTCCGCGTACCTGGGCTCTCCATAACAGCGGTCATATAGGCCGCTGATATGGCGCTGGCGATCCACGGCCACTCCTCTCGGGAGATGGCACCATCCTCCCTACTCCTATCCAGGACCCCGAGGGTGATGGAGCCCGCTCGTTTAGCGATTTCGCTAAACGAAATTGCGTCCTCACCTCCTCGGGCCCTTTTTGTCGTTGAGGCATTCCGCTCATCCGACCTTTGCCGTTTGATAGCCCCCAAACCCTGCTGCTCACCCGCATCGTTCGACACCGGTGTGTGGTCGTCGCAAGCTACGACGCTCCTGGCCCACTCCAGCGTCCG
Organism: Eurosta solidaginis; assembly: GCF_040869045.1. NCBI lineage: Eukaryota > Metazoa > Arthropoda > Insecta > Diptera > Tephritidae > Eurosta > Eurosta solidaginis. The sequence continues at coordinate 133,496,213 of NC_090321.1, read as the reverse complement.
GGAATGCTTCTCAGACATCTGAGCTGCATCCCTTCCGCCGTAGCGCTCCAAGATCTTCTCAGCTAGGCGCCGATCACCCAGAGCTTTCCTACGCGGCGTCGATCGCCTACCTTTCCCGGCAGGCTTCGACCCCAGGGCTCCCGTTGGGAAAGCTCCTGGCTACAGGGCTTCCTTACTAGTACTGGGCTGGTCCGTCGCATTCGCCGGACCTCTGCCTTTCCCTGTCACAGCCCCATATGGGCCTGCATTGGGTGTCGGTTTCGACACCCCTCCACTACCCGAACTACCCGTACCTACGGGGTTTGAAACCAAACCCCTGCGCTGATCCGTCTGATCAGCCCTTTTGACCCGCCGGGAGCTTTCCCGGCTGGCGGCGACCTGCTTCGGGGCACTCTCCGCACCTGTCGCGTCCCTCGCACCATGACGACCTTCGCCGTCACTCCTACACTCCTTTTTGTTCGTCTTCGTGTCCATTCTAAGAAGTCCCCCCTCAAGGCCGCTATCCGGAGCCGATTGTGTAGTCGCCCTTCAACGGTCCCGTGGTTATCTATGCTGCGCAGGGAGGCCACGCGAGGGTTGACGCATTACCTTATGGGTAATGCGTTCAGAGCCAGACCGGACGCAAAGCGGGGAAATCTTCAACCGCACCTACACCACCAACTTAACGGCGACGGAGCCGGAACGTACCTTGAGGCCCGCCACGGTTTTAACGGGACGTGGGCAGGTGCAGCATTAGCCTACCAGCCATTTCGATAGGGTTTCACCCCGACCTACTAAGGTGGCAGAATACTGAACCAACCAGCCCAAAGTCATCAATTCCTATCCATAGTCAAAATCAAGTCCCTAACAATCCAGTTCGTCACCGTTGAGTACCGATCTTGACCCTTAACAGGCTCCTCCCTCCCCTGAGCTCGGCACAATGACTCAGGGGTGCGGGTGTTATCGAGTTGTCCTCTCTAGATCCGCCATTATCAGTAGAAGCAGGGGCACCTCGTGCAGGACGTGACAACCAATCACGTGTGACAATTCGTCACTATGGCCGGTCTAAGACTGATACCAGTCCCTTATCCAGAGCCTGGAACCACGTATGATATCCAAGCCAAATATCTTACTTAGTTGCCGCCATATAATTATAACTACAGATGCACGTATATAGCTTCTCATATGCGTGTATTTGTGAGCGACACTTCAACAATTACAATTGCATACTTTTGGGAGCATCTCTTCTATGCTGCGTGTACGTACATATGTGTAGACATAATGTTTTATTCGTTTATGTAGATACAAGTGACTGTCTGCTTTATTGTTGTTGTGATTTCATTTACTTAGCATCAGACTAGGGATGTGAATATCACCTGGTGTCACTCATATTCGTCACACTGCCCTCCACCTAAGTCTGATCGTCCCGATCAGACAAATCTCTCGATCTAAACGCTGCCAGCCTTTCCAAATGAACCACTTTCATTTTGGTTCGTGGTTTGCCAATGGTTTGTATGCGGTACACTACATCGTTGATCCGTTTTACAACTTTGTATGGGCCTTCCCAATTACACTGAAATTTCGGGGACAAACCTTTTTTTCGTTGTGGGTTGTATAATAGCACCAAATCTCCTTCCTGAAACCCTTCTGAATTAATTGCTTTATCGTACCTCGCTTTCATAATCTTTGCTCGTTGCCTTACCAGATCGTGTATCTCTCTCAGCTCTTCTTTCAAGACACCAGTGGATTTCTTGACATTTCTCTCCGCATCGACATCTATCCCATACTTCAAATCAGCTGGCAGTCGAAGGTCATTGCCAAAAATTACCTTTGCGGTAGTTTGGCCCGTTGTCTCATGTACTGCCGATCGATAGGCCATCAAGAATAAAGATATGTGTGTCTCCCACTCTTTATGGTACTTGTCTACTACTTTACGTAAATGCTCCTCCAATGTTCTATTGAAACGTTCCACCATACCATCGGACTGAGGATGCAATGCAGTTGTCCGTGTTTTTCGAATGCCCAACTTCTTACACATTTCTTGGAACACAGCTGATTCAAAATTCCTGCCTTGGTCAGAATGTAACTCCATTGATACACCATACCTTGCAACCCAATCGTTTGTAACCACTTCTGCTACTGTTTCCACTTCTTGGTTTGGGATTGGGTATACCTCTGGCCATTTACTGAAATAATCCATAACCGCCAGTATGTATTTGTTTTCGCGGTTGCTAGTAGGAAATGGACCTGCGACATCCATGGCGATCCTTTCAAATAGTGCACCTGAAATATACTGTTTCATCTGGCCATGACTTCGTGTTTTGGGCCCTTTCGCTCTGTTGCAAACCTCGCAGTTGGCAATCCACTCGGTGACCGACTGAAGGCAACCAATCCAATAGAATCCCTGCTTAATTTTCTCGAGCGTCTCCGTGATTCCAAGATGACCTCCACTTGGACCATTATGCAGCTTGCTGTGCACGTCAGGAATCCTCTTTTTGGGAACAACTATCAGTTTCTTCTTGCATTGACCATCCTCACTCTCCCATACTCGATTCAAGCAACCGGATATTAATTCTAAACTGTTCCACTGTGTCCAATATGACTTCGCAATGGGACTCTCTGCTGACATCTCCTCTCTGCTTGGTCTTTCGTTTCGTTCGAGCCCTTGCATAACATGTGACAGATCTGTATCTTCTAGCTGACACTTTCATAGTTGTTCCTTATCCCATTCATCCGTACACGTTATAGTCATTAGCCGGACATTTATAATGTATTCTTTAGCCGGCCTTTGAACAGTGCTTGCATTCCAAACTACATGGTCTTCGTGACATTGCATCAGCATTTCCATGGGTACTACCTTTTCGATGCTCAATGGAAAAGCCATAGCTTTGTAGTCGCTCGATCCACCGTTTCAATTGTCCTTCCGGATTACGAAACTACAGAAGCCATTTCAGCGCTGCGTGATCTATCCTGACGCGGAATTGCTGGCTGTAGAAGTATTTGTAAATCTTTAATGCACTCTACCAATGCCAACAGCTCTCTCCGTGTAACGCAATAGTTCCTCTCTGGTTTTCCAATCGAACGGCTGTAATATGCAACTACCTTCTCCTGTCCATCGACCAGTTATGATAAAACGCCTCCTATAGCATATCCACTCGCATCTGTATCTAGAATAAATGTTGCTCCTGGAATCGTATATGCTAACATTGGGGCAGAGCACAAACGCTCCTCCAATATTTGGAAAGCCACTTCTTGCTCCTTCTTCCATTCAAAAGCTTTATTTTTTCTTGTAAGCTCATGGAGGCTATGGGCTACGCTGGAAAAGTTTGGTACAAATCGGCGGTAATATGTGCACAGCCCAAGGAAACTTCTTAATTCATGCAAATTCTGTGGTTTTGACCAATCTTTTACTGCCTCTATCTTTTCATTCGCTGTACAGATACCTTCTGTCGTTACCTTGTGACCGAAGTAATTTATAAAAAAAAAATAAATGTAAGGCGCGATAACCTCCGAAGAGATCTAAGGCCGAGCTTCTCTTCCAATTTGCGTCGTGCTCCTCTTGATTTTTCCCTACAAATTGGCCGGACGGGACCTACATGTTTTATGCCGACTCCGAACGGCATCTGCAAGGCAGATGAGTTTTCACTGAGAGCTTTTCATGGCAGAAATACAATCGGAGCGCTTGCCAGACACTGCCGAGGGGCGACCCCGCTTAGAAAAATTTTCTTCTAATTGAGAAATCTTATTTCTAAAATTTTGATGTTGCTTTGCCCGGGAGTTGAACCCAGGGCATACGGTGTGATAGGCGGAGCACGCTACCATCACACCACGGTGGCCGCCAACCGACCGAAGTAATTTACTTCCTTTTTAAACAGCCAAAACTTTTTGGGACTTAGTTTCAGACCAGCGCCAGCTATTCTCTGGAAAACTTCCTCTAAGTTTTTAAGATGTTCATCAAATTTCTTGCCCAATACGATGATGTCGTCCAGGTACACCAAGCATGTTTTCCAATGTAGTCCTTCCAATATCTGATCCATGAGTCTCTCGAAAGTAGCTGGTGCATTACAAAGTCCAAAAGGCATTACTGTAAATTGCCAAAGACCATCTCCGACGCTGAAGGCTGTTTTTTCTTTGTCTTCCTCCTTCACCACCACTTGCCAGTAGCCACTTTTCAAGTCCGTGTGGAAAACCATTTCGTACCAGAGAGCGAGTCCAGAGTGTCGTCAATTCTTGGCAATGGGTAGCTATCCTTTTTCGTGACGTCGTTCAACTTGCGGCAGTCCACGCAAAACCTCATTTTCCCATCCTTCTTCTTCACAAGTACCACCGGTGAGCTCCATGGACTAGATTATGGTTCGATGACGCCGCTGTCGATCATTTCTTGTACGATTTGACTCACAACTTCCCGCTTGGCCAGTGGAACACTACAAGGAGCTTGACGTATCGGCCTCGCGTCTCCAGTGTCAATTTGATGTTTCACAACATTGGTGCGGCCTGGTTTGGAACCATCCTGGTCAAATATGTTTGCGTACTTTAGGAGCAGTTGCTTTGCCTTACTCTGATAATCTTGATCTAGCCCCTCCGTCCATGCCGTGATGTCATTTGAAAGATCAGTCTTGCTAGTTGAAACGTGTTCCTGGAGCTGTTCACAGTTAATAACTATTTCAGCCTCTTGGCACCTTCCCAATATAGCTCCTTTTGTCAGTTTGAGTGGTGACTTGAACTCATTGAGTACTGTTACCGGAATACGTTCATCTTGTTTTGCCATAGCCAGGGTTTTTTCCTACAAGTATGTTCGGTGCTGATTTGTTTGCTGCTTCGACAACCCAAAATTTGTTTGTCCCACAATCTCCATCAGTCTTTGCCCAGATGACTGCTTCTGATTTTGGTGGTATTTGCTGACTCTCTTCCACCAGCACTGTTGTTGTTGTTGTAGCAGTGCTTCGCCCCACCTAACAGCCGCGACCGATCACATTATCCTCTAACGGGAGTCCAAGGAAACTTGCTGTTTCAACAGGGGTGGACCATAAGGAAAGGGGTGTTAGAGGCGTTGGATACACATTATTATACATGAATCAGTTCAATGTGCTTGATAAGTTTTTATATAATAAATACATCTCCCGTTTCGAAGAAGAGTTAAAGCAAAATCCCAAGGCCTTTTGGAACTTTGTCCGTACAAAAAAAGGTTGCTCCAATATTCCAACCTCTGTCAATTCTAATGGCATTAGTTCAAACAGTTTAGTGGAAACAGTGAACCTTTTTGCTGATTTTTTCAAATCTAATTTTGTTGTTGACTCTAATATTTCTGATGTTAGGGTTGGTTCTGATACAGCAAATTCCTTGGACTTTGGCTCATTATTGGTATCGGAATCAGATATTATTATTGGCATCTCGTCCCTACAATCTTCTTTAAAAAAAGATATTGATGGGCTGTCTTCTTTTTTGGTTAAAAAATGTAGTAGTTCGCTATGCGTGCCGTTGTGCCATATCTTTAATGTGTCATTGTCCACTGGCGTTTTCATTGATCGATGGAAATTGGCTTCTATTACTCCAATCTTCAAGTCTGGAAATAAGAGCGAGGTAGCAAACTACAGGCCAATCTCTAAACTATCAACCTGTTCAAAACTGTTTGAGAAAGTAGTAAAGGAGAAGTTGGCTTTTGCTATTAAAGGAATAATCGATCCATGTCAGCATGGGTTTGTTGCGTGTCGTTCAACAGTGACAAACTTAGCTGTTTTTTCGCAATACTGTGTTTCTGCTTTTAAGGATGGGTATCAAGTTTATACTATATATACAGATTTCTCTAAGGCGTTTGATACAGTGTCCCACAAGATACTTCTTCAGAAACTTGAGTACATTGGTTTCCATTCAGCTTTTCTGTCATGGTTAAAGTCATACCTGACAAACCGAATTTTATTTGTTGAAATCGAGAATATGAGGTCGTATGAGTTCTTGGCAACCTCTGGGGTGCCACAAGGTAGTATTCTCGGTCCAATCTTATTTGTTATCTTCATTAATGACGTCGGCTTATATTTAAAGCATTCAAATTATTTACTTTATGCTGATAACTGTTTAGGCGTATCACCACTGTATCTGATGCATTGCTCCTACAGAGAGATTTGGATGCTCTTAATGTGTGGGCTTTTAATAATCATCTGAGACTTAACAGTAGCAAATGTTGGCATATAACGTTTTCTAGATCTACAAGTGCGCTTACGTCAACATACTATATCGCTAATACATATCTTGCCTCGGTCAAAGAATTTCGTGATCTTGGTGTCATTTTCGACTCTTCGTTCACTTTCGTTAACCATGTTAACTATCTTATACCAAAAGCGTATGCTAATTTAGCTTTTTTACGGCGTTATGCGAAGGATTTTAAGGACCCATACACTAGGAGTATATTGTATAATTCATTAGTGCGATCTAAATTAGAGTACGCCTCTATCATATGGAATCCCATTTACAGCACATACTCTGCTAGAATTGAAATGGTTCAACGTAAATTCATTCGATTCGCCCTCCTACCCCTTCATTTTGTTAATCCCCTACCACCTTATATAAACAGGTGCATGCTTATAAATGTTATGCCACTGCATGTCAGACGCTCAGTACAACATTTAATGTTTATTTACGATATTATCTCTGGTACTATTGATTGCTCACTTAGGAGCAGTTGCTTTGCCTTACTCTGATAATCTTGATCTAGCCCCTCCGTCCATGCCGTGATGTCATTTGAAAGATCAGTCTTGCTAGTTGAAACGTGTTCCTGGAGCTGTTCACAGTTAATAACTATTTCAGCCTCTTGGCACCTTCCCAATATAGCTCCTTTTGTCAGTTTGAGTGGTGACTTGAACTCATTGAGTACTGTTACCGGAATACGTTCATCTTGTTTTGCCATAGCCAGGGTTTTTTCCTACAAGTATGTTCGGTGCTGATTTGTTTGCTGCTTCGACAACCCAAAATTTGTTTGTCCCACAATCTCCATCAGTCTTTGCCCAGATGACTGCTTCTGATTTTGGTGGTATTTGCTGACTCTCTTCCACCAGCACTGTTGTTGTTGTTGTAGCAGTGCTTCGCCCCACCTAACAGCCGCGACCGATCACATTATCCTCTAACGGGAGTCCAAGGAAACTTGCTGTTTCAACAGGGGTGGACCATAAGGAAAGGGGTGTTAGAGGCGTTGGATACACATTATTATACATGAATCAGTTCAATGTGCTTGATAAGTTTTTATATAATAAATACATCTCCCGTTTCGAAGAAGAGTTAAAGCAAAATCCCAAGGCCTTTTGGAACTTTGTCCGTACAAAAAAAGGTTGCTCCAATATTCCAACCTCTGTCAATTCTAATGGCATTAGTTCAAACAGTTTAGTGGAAACAGTGAACCTTTTTGCTGATTTTTTCAAATCTAATTTTGTTGTTGACTCTAATATTTCTGATGTTAGGGTTGGTTCTGATACAGCAAATTCCTTGGACTTTGGCTCATTATTGGTATCGGAATCAGATATTATTATTGGCATCTCGTCCCTACAATCTTCTTTAAAAAAAGATATTGATGGGCTGTCTTCTTTTTTGGTTAAAAAATGTAGTAGTTCGCTATGCGTGCCGTTGTGCCATATCTTTAATGTGTCATTGTCCACTGGCGTTTTCATTGATCGATGGAAATTGGCTTCTATTACTCCAATCTTCAAGTCTGGAAATAAGAGCGAGGTAGCAAACTACAGGCCAATCTCTAAACTATCAACCTGTTCAAAACTGTTTGAGAAAGTAGTAAAGGAGAAGTTGGCTTTTGCTATTAAAGGAATAATCGATCCATGTCAGCATGGGTTTGTTGCGTGTCGTTCAACAGTGACAAACTTAGCTGTTTTTTCGCAATACTGTGTTTCTGCTTTTAAGGATGGGTATCAAGTTTATACTATATATACAGATTTCTCTAAGGCGTTTGATACAGTGTCCCACAAGATACTTCTTCAGAAACTTGAGTACATTGGTTTCCATTCAGCTTTTCTGTCATGGTTAAAGTCATACCTGACAAACCGAATTTTATTTGTTGAAATCGAGAATATGAGGTCGTATGAGTTCTTGGCAACCTCTGGGGTGCCACAAGGTAGTATTCTCGGTCCAATCTTATTTGTTATCTTCATTAATGACGTCGGCTTATATTTAAAGCATTCAAATTATTTACTTTATGCTGATAACTGTTTAGGCGTATCACCACTGTATCTGATGCATTGCTCCTACAGAGAGATTTGGATGCTCTTAATGTGTGGGCTTTTAATAATCATCTGAGACTTAACAGTAGCAAATGTTGGCATATAACGTTTTCTAGATCTACAAGTGCGCTTACGTCAACATACTATATCGCTAATACATATCTTGCCTCGGTCAAAGAATTTCGTGATCTTGGTGTCATTTTCGACTCTTCGTTCACTTTCGTTAACCATGTTAACTATCTTATACCAAAAGCGTATGCTAATTTAGCTTTTTTACGGCGTTATGCGAAGGATTTTAAGGACCCATACACTAGGAGTATATTGTATAATTCATTAGTGCGATCTAAATTAGAGTACGCCTCTATCATATGGAATCCCATTTACAGCACATACTCTGCTAGAATTGAAATGGTTCAACGTAAATTCATTCGATTCGCCCTCCTACCCCTTCATTTTGTTAATCCCCTACCACCTTATATAAACAGGTGCATGCTTATAAATGTTATGCCACTGCATGTCAGACGCTCAGTACAACATTTAATGTTTATTTACGATATTATCTCTGGTACTATTGATTGCTCACTTAGGAGCAGTTGCTTTGCCTTACTCTGATAATCTTGATCTAGCCCCTCCGTCCATGCCGTGATGTCATTTGAAAGATCAGTCTTGCTAGTTGAAACGTGTTCCTGGAGCTGTTCACAGTTAATAACTATTTCAGCCTCTTGGCACCTTCCCAATATAGCTCCTTTTGTCAGTTTGAGTGGTGACTTGAACTCATTGAGTACTGTTACCGGAATACGTTCATCTTGTTTTGCCATAGCCAGGGTTTTTTCCTACAAGTATGTTCGGTGCTGATTTGTTTGCTGCTTCGACAACCCAAAATTTGTTTGTCCCACAATCTCCATCAATCTTTGCCCAGATGACTGCTTCTGATTTTGGTGGTATTTGCTGACTCTCTTCCACCAGCACTGTTGTTGTTGTTGTAGCAGTGCTTCGCCCCACCTAACAGCCGCGACCGATCACATTATCCTCTAACGGGAGTCCAAGGAAACTTGCTGTTTCAACAGGGGTGGACCATAAGGAAAGGGGTGTTAGAGGCGTTGGATACACATTACAATTAAAGAGATGGTTGGTGTCATGTGGGGACACATTGCAAGCGGGGCATACATTTTGTATGTCGGGGTTGATTCTGGATAGGTAAGAGTTTAACCTGTTACAGTATCCAGAACGAAGTTGAGCCAGAGTGACTCGCGTTTCCCTGGGGAGTATGCGTTCCTCTTCCGCGAGCTTTGGATACTTTTCTTTGAGTACTGGATTCACCGGGCAATTCCCGGCATAAAGGTCCGACGCCTGTTTGTGGAGTTCACCAAGGACCTGCTTGTGTTTTTTCGCTTCATACGGCTGGGTTCTCAGGTGCCGTGTTTCCTCAAGATGCTTACGGAGATGACTCCTTAAGCCCCTAGGCGGTGCTGGCTCATCAATCAGATGTCTGTTGGGATGCCCAGGTTTCTGGGTATTTAACAGGAACTGTTTGGTCAGCATCTCGTTTCTCTCCCTGATGGGGAGTATTCTCGCCTCATTATGCAGATGGTGTTCTGGGGACATAAGAAGACAGCCCGTGGCAATTCTGAGAGCAGTATTTTGGCAGGCCTGTAGCTTCTTCCAGTGGGTAATTTTTAGGCTTGGCGACCATATAGGTGACGCGCAGCACGTAATCGGCTGGCTAATTGCTTTATATGTAGTCATGAGCGTTTCTTTATCTTTTCCCCAGGTACTGCCAGCAAGGGATTTGAGGATTTTGTTACGGCTCTGAATTCTCGGAACAATTGCGGTTGCGTGCTCACCAAAATGTAGATCCTGATCAAACGTCACACCCAAGATTTTGGGGTGTAGCACAGTCGGTAGCGTAGTGCCATCGACGTGGATGTTCAAAATGGTCGACATTTGGGACGTCCATGTTGTAAATAAGGTCGCGGAAGATTTAGTCGGTGATAATGCCAGGTTTCGCGAGGCGAAAAAACTGGAGAGATCAGGGAGGTAGCCGTTTATTTTATTGCATAGCTCATCGATCTGTGGGCCTGGGCCTATGGCCATTACTGTGCAGTCATCGGCGTAGGAAACGATTGTGACTCCTTGCGGTGGTGAAGGGAGCTTAGATATGTAGAAATTAAACAAAAGTGGGGATAGGACACCACCTTGTGGCACCCCTTGTTTAATTCTCCTTGGTTTTGATGTTTCGTTTCTAAATTGCACCGATGCCTGCCGACCACCCAGATAATTTGCGGTCCACCTTTTAAGACATGGGGGAAGGGTAGACCCTTCCAGGTCTTGCAGTAACGAGCCATGGTTGACCGTATCAAAGGCCTTTGATAGGTCTACGAATACTGTTCTATGGTGGGGGTTTTGATTTAAACCGCTATTTATCTGGGTGCTAATGGCATTTAGCGCGGAGGTAGTGCGATGGAGTTTTCTGAAGCCATGCTGATGAGAGGCTAGCTGCAAATTTGCTTGGAAATAATGGAGCAAAATGGCTTCGAGCGTCTTTGCCACTGGCGATAGGAGAGATATCGGACGATACGACTCTCCTATGTTAGCTGGTTTACCAGGCTTTAGTAGCGGGACCACCTTGGCCATTTTCCATTTCCCGGGTATGACAAAGGTGGAAAGAGACAGGTTGAAGACCTGCGCTAAATATTTGAAACCCTCTTTCCCTAGGCTTTTAAGCATCGGCATGGCTATGCCGTCTGGGCCCACTGCTTTGGATGGTTTAGCGCGACCAATGGCGTACTCAACCTCTTTAGCGGTGATGGTGATTGGTGACGCGCTGAATTTGTGTTTATTTGCGTGTCTGTTGGCCCTCCGTCTATCTTTGTCGACCGTAGAATGCATTATATATTGTCGGCAGAAAGCGCTAGCGCATTTTTTCGCATCCGACAGCACTTTGTCGCGAAAGGCGATGGAAACTTTGTCTTTGTGCTTAGTCGGATTCGATAGGGACTTTACGGTAGACCAAAGTTTACCCACACCGGTAGAGAGGTTACAACCTCTTAGGTGCTCCTCCCATTTCGCCCGCTTGTGTTCATCCACAAGCAATCTGATGCATTGGTTTATATCCCTTATTTGGGGGTCGCCTGGATCAAGCTGCCTTATAAGGTCACGTTCTCTCGCTAAGTTTGCGGCGTCCGCCGGGAAGTGGGGCCGGATTTCGGGAATTCTCCCGGCGGGAATGAAACGTGCCGAGGCGGATTCAATGACCTTGCGGAAGGCACGCTCCCCTTGGCGGGCATCAGTCGGGATAGGGAGGGCAGCAAAGAGGTTGTCTGTAAAATATTTATATTCTTCCCACTTTCCTTTTTTAAAGTTTATGAAAGTGCGTTTTTCGGTGACGATGAAGTCGGCGGTACGCTCGAACGAAATAAGTATAGGCAGGTGGTCGGATGCCAATGTTACCATCGGCTGCCAGTTGACGCAGTTTACGAGTTCTGCGCTCACGATTGAGATATCTGGCGAACTGTGACAGCTTCCTACCATACGTGTGGGGGCGTCTCCGTTTATTGTGCAGAACGTCGTTCCTTCTATTTGATCCGCCAACATCTCACCCCTACTGTCCGCCCGCAAGTTTGAATGCCATAGATCGTGATGGGCATTGAAATCGCCTAAGATAATGCGATTGTTGCCAGTGAGTAAGGCTCTGATATTAGGGCGGTATCCACTGGGGCAACAGGTGGCAGGGGGGATGTAGATGTTGATGATTTCTAGGTTTTTATCGCCTGACCGGACAGATAGGCCTTGACGTTCTAAGACATTGTCCCTGCGGTCGATGCCAGGATCAAATATATAATATTGCACAGAGTGGTGTATTATAAACGCGAGGCCACCTCCATTTCCGCTCTCGCGATCTTTTCTGTGGACATTAAACCCAGAACAGGTCTGCAATGCAGATCGTGCTGTGAGTTTAGTCTCTTGAATCGCAGCAATGCGGATGTTGTGCCGCTTCATGAAATCGATTATCTCCGTAATCTTCCCAGTTAGTCCATTACAGTTTAACTGCAGAATTCTGAAGTGCATGGGGGGAGACGTCGCCACTCTGGGGGTAAGTGACGGTAGACTACGCCTGGGTTGAGGAAGGCCAGGACGCAGTTGCTGTTGTGGCCCTGGGACTGGGCGTCCTTGGGCAAGCATTGGGGTACCCGGATGATTTGGGTTTGCGGTATGGCAACATGGCGCGATGAAACCCGGTGGGGGGTTGCCGTCGCGGAGACCAGAACATCTAGGAAAGTGGCACCACCCAAGGCAGGAGCTGCATTGGGTGTATGTCGCAAACATATACATTCTGTGCTGGCAAACGGTGCAAACGGAGGTAGGGACTAAGAGTCTGTTTCCCTGACCTACACGATTGCTGCCGGAAAAGAGCGGAAGGGGGGGGGGGGGGGGGGGAGAAGACGGGGGCAGGGGCTGTTGCTCAGCATTGCTTCCGACTCTACTACGGAGATTGTAGTTATGAGTGGTAGCAGCTGTTTGAGTTGTTGGCGCCGTGGGGCGCGAGCAGCAGCGGGTACTTGTTGTGGCTTGCTGAACAGCGGGGCTGCTGGAAGGTAGTGGGGGGGGGGGGGGGGGGGGCGCTTAGGCGTAGACTAAGGGACGCCCTTGGGCGTGAACAGCAAGGAGCCACAAAAGATTTATAAAAGTTACGTGGACGTCGGGTTCTGGGATCAAGCCCAGAACAACCTGTCCGATGCAACCATCCCTTACACGAGACACACTGAACATAGTATGACCGTCCTAAAAAGATTATTTTCCAGCAGATGCAGCAAAACCATTTCTCAGGACCGGGGTCAGGGGACGGACCCGGATTGGACTCGATACCTTCCCGGAGCAAGAGAATATGGAGCAGTCCTGCTGCAAGGTGCTGCTGGGAGGATGACAATTTGTGGGAGGGACGAAACAAATTAAATGGGGTTACACTGAGATGACAGTCCTTGGTCGAGAAAAATCCCGAGTCGCTCCGGTACATAGAACCGACTGCCTTGGGAAGCGGACTCGTTTACTGCTGTAGCCTCTCTCGTAGCCGAAATTAAGTGGTACATCCATGTTCTTATATCGCATCGTCTTGCTTTGCATATCGATCTTGATGCCTTGGTCGATTAAGAAGTCCACTACAATTATGATTTCATCAACAATCTCTGCCACTATAAAGTTGTGTAGTACCGTGACGTTCCCAATTGCTACTTCACATGCTACTTCTCCAATTACCTGGGTGTCCTCTCCCGTGGCTGTACGTAATCTTGCTCCAAGCAATGGTCTTATCTTCTTCTTGACTAAATCTGATCGAATGACGGAATGAGATGCACCCGTATCTACAGTTAGTAAACGTTCCTTTCCATCCACATGTCCTCCGACAGTAAGATTGTTTGACCTTCTTCCAATTTGTGAGATAGAGATTATGGGGCATTCAATTGAGGGATCCAGCTGTCGCCCCTTGCGGCTGACACGCTTTACTTTAACGATTGATTGTTTTTGGAGATTTGCTCATCTCCTTCAGCTCTGCGTTTACGACCACCCACATTGTTGGAAGTATTAGGGTTGGTGTTGCAATGACGTGCATTGTGACATGGGTTGCCGCACTTGAAACATTTCATAACTCCCGTATTTTTCTGTTGTGATCCCTTCAGTGCTTCCAAATTTGTGTCTACCCAATCTGGCCTTTCCACTTCCACACGGTAGGCTTTGTACGCTGGCTTGCTTAAAAGTGAGGCTGTTTCCTGAGTCAGTGCATGGGATACCGTTTCAGAAAATGTCAGCTTTGGGTTTGCGTATGTAGCCGGCTTCGTTTCCACGTCCCGTATGCCATTTAAAAAACTCTGGATTTTTATCCTCTCGATGTATTCCACGGGTGCGTCCGCATTTGCGAGATGAGCCAATCTTTCAATATCCGAGGCAAACTCCTGTTGCGCTAGCAACCTGAAAGGGTTGCGCTACACAGCCCCTTGAATATGGTATTTTAGTCGTTTCTTACGACAGGCATACCTACCGCGGGTATATTCTGACCCCTAACCCGCTGGGGCAATCGCTTCCTCTTGCCTTTCGGGGCTTCTTCCTCTTCGATGCGGTTGCAAAATTGAGGGTTGCTCGCAGCAAAGTTTTCGCCAGTGAGCTTTCTTCGACATTCTTCCACTGTCTCACGGGCCCATGACAAGCGATATTACTTCCCGAGGCGGGCCGGTATCGGGAAGGCTCCATTCAAATGCGGCCGAATATATCCCTTGGCTGCAAATCGTCCAATAGGCACGGTTCACATAACACGCTGGATTAGGGGGTTGGCAGTTCTTGATAACCGGCATCCTATGAAGAGAAACGGGGTAGATGCAGGGCCTAAGCGGCTCAGCCCCATAGTCGGGCGCTATGGAGTTCGGCTCAGCCGTCATACCAACGACAAGGTGCCTGCATTAGTGAGGACAGGGAGGAAACCTGAGCGATAGGGTTATTCGACGCGTTGGTTCCACATTGCAATTGAAGAGACGCTTGGTGTTATGTGGGGACACATTGCAAGCAGGACGTACATTATGTATATCAAGGTTGATTCTGGGTAGAATAGAGTTTAACCTGTTACAGTATCTAGAACGAAGTTATGCTAGAGTGACGCGCGTCTCCCTAGGGAGAGTACTTTCCTCTTCTGACAGTTCCGGGTATTTATCTTTAAGAATGGGGTTCGCCCGAATATTCCTGGTATTTAGGTCCGACGCTTTTTTTCGGATATCAGTGGGGACCTGTTTGTGTTTCTTTCTTCATACGGCTGTGTTCTCAGGTGCCGTATTTCCTCATAATGCTTGCCTTCTTTGTGCTCGTGCCAAGCGCTTGCTAGGTTAAGAGTGATACAGCGGTCAGATCTAGAGGCAGTAAGTGTGATAGGGCCTAGAGAGATTCTAGTGTTTGCGAAGAAGTACTAACGGTTCTTCTTCGGATTTTTCTGTTTAGGTTCTCCCCTAGATTTCGATTGGTTGAGGTGCAGCGACTCTTCTATATGGCCAACTGATGTTAAAGTAAAGCCGTTTCGTTTTTTTCAAAAGGGCAAAGGCCAAACGCTCAACTCCTAGTAAATAATCCGCAAAATTCAATTTTTAATAATGTAAATATTTACTACCAAAATATCTCGGGGATGAGAACTAAAGCTAAGGATATTTTCTTAGTCACTTCGCGCTGTGAATATGATGTGTATGTCATAGTTGAGACCTGGCTCAACAATGATTTCTTTGACGCAGAATTTTTTGATACTACTTTGTTTCATACCTATCGTAAGGATAGGGATCCAATCAAAACGGGATGCCAAAGAGGTGGCGGGGTACTAATTGCCGTAAGACGTACCCTCCTTTCTTCTTTCGTTCAGCTACCCAATACTGACTCGCTACTGGACCAAATGTGTGTATCTATTTGTGGGCTGTTTGGAAAGCTGTTTATTTGTCTTTCGTATATTCCGCCTTGTAGTAATGAGTCTCTGTACTGCGCGCATGTGAATAATATTTTTGAAGTTTACGAAAAAAATGTTAACAGTCATTTTTGCGTTTTGGGTGATTTTAATATGAACAGGGTTGTTTGGTCAAAATTGCTAAATGATAATCTATTAACACCTATGAATGTCAATCATTAACATGAAATATATTTTTTAGATACTCTTTTTAGTGCCAACTTTGTTCAGATTAATTCATTTGTGAACCAGCTAAATAACATACTGGATCTTATTTTTGTCGATGAAAATTTAATTTCTCACTTATCTGAGTGTCAATTTCCTATCTGCAAATCGGACATGCATCACGTACCCTTATCTTTATTATTAAAATTCATTGAATTTGTACCTAACAACAATACCACTCAAAATACTCCCTCCTACAATTTCAAAGATGCAAATTTTGATGCACTCAATTCGAGTATTGCTGAAATTGACTGGAAGTTCTATTTTCTGTGCTAAAAATGCCTCTGAATGCTTTGAAATTTTTCTGCTGCAGTTATCTGATATATTTAGTAGAAATCTCCCCCTTCTTCGAAGCAAAATACATAAATTACCCTGGTACAATACCAGGTTAAAAAAGCTTAAAAATCTTAGAAATAAGTATTTTAAGTTGTACAAAGCAACCAACGACTTTTCATTTAGAGATCGATATTTATTATACATGAATCAGTTCAATGTGCTTGATAAGTTTTTATATAATAAATACATCTCCCGTTTCGAAGAAGAGTTAAAGCAAAATCCCAAGGCCTTTTGGAACTTTGTCCGTACAAAAAAAGGTTGCTCCAATATTCCAACCTCTGTCAATTTTAGTGGCATTAGTTCAAACAGTTTAGTGGAAACAGTGAACCTTTTTGCTGATTTTTTCAAATCTAATTTTGTTGTTGACTCTAATATTTCTGATGTTAGGGTTGGTTCTGATACAGCAAATTCCTTGGACTTTGGCTCATTATTGGTATCGGAATCAGATATTATTATTGGCATCTCGTCCCTACAATCTTCTTTAAAAAAAGATATTGATGGGCTGTCTTCTTTTTTGGTTAAAAAATGTAGTAGTTCGCTATGCGTGCCGTTGTGCCATATCTTTAATGTGTCATTGTCCACTGGCGTTTTCATTGATCGATGGAAATTGGCTTCTATTACTCCAATCTTCAAGTCTGGAAATAAGAGCGAGGTAGCAAACTACAGGCCAATCTCTAAACTATCAACCTGTTCAAAACTGTTTGAGAAAGTAGTAAAGGAGAAGTTGGCTTTTGCTATTAAAGGAATAATCGATCCATGTCAGCATGGGTTTGTTGCGTGTCGTTCAACAGTGACAAACTTAGCTGTTTTTTCGCAATACTGTGTTTCTGCTTTTAAGGATGGGTATCAAGTGGATACTATATATACAGATTTCTCTAAGGCGTTTGATACAGTGTCCCACAAGATACTTCTTCAGAAACTTGAGTACATTGGTTTCCATTCAGCTTTTCTGTCATGGTTAAAGTCATACCTGACAAACCGAATTTTATTTGTTGAAATCGAGAATATGAGGTCGTATGAGTTCTTGGCAACCTCTGGGGTGCCACAAGGTAGTATTCTCGGTCCAATCTTATTTGTTATCTTCATTAATGACGTCGGCTTATATTTAAAGCATTCAAATTATTTACTTTATGCTGATGATTTAAAACTGTTTAGGCGTATCACCACTGTATCTGATGCATTGCTCCTACAGAGAGATTTGGATGCTCTTAATGTGTGGGCTTTTAATAATCATCTGAGACTTAACAGTAGCAAATGTTGGCATATAACGTTTTCTAGATCTACAAGTGCGCTTACGTCAACATACTATATCGCTAATACATATCTTGCCTCGGTCAAAGAATTTCGTGATCTTGGTGTCATTTTCGACTCTTCGTTCACTTTCGTTAACCATGTTAACTATCTTATACCAAAAGCGTATGCTAATTTAGCTTTTTTACGGCGTTATGCGAAGGATTTTAAGGACCCATACACTAGGAGTATATTGTATAATTCATTAGTGCGATCTAAATTAGAGTACGCCTCTATCATCTGGAATCCCATTTACAGCACATACTCTGCTAGAATTGAAAGGGTTCAACGTAAATTCATTCGATTCGCCCTCCTACCCCTTCATTTTGTTAACCCCCTACCACCTTATATAAACAGGTGCATGCTTATAAATGTTATGCCACTGCATGTCAGACGCTCAGTACAACATTTAATGTTTATTTACGATATTATCTCTGGTACTATTGATTGCTCAGCTCTGTTGGAACAGTTAAATTTTCTAGTTCCTAGTAGATCTCTGCGCTCTCCTAATATATTCTACGGTGAAGTTCTGAGAACCAATTACCTTAGCTTTGCCCCTCTCACAAGAGGTCTCGAAGAGTTTAATAAAATTTCCAGAATGCTAAATCTTGACTTTGCAATGCCCAGGCCTTTGTTTAAGTTACGGATTGAGTCTTACTATCGAGAAAATTTATCTCATCCTTGAATTAATTAATTTTAGTTGCTTAGTTTTAAGTTAATTTGCAAACTTGTAAATCTAGTCAGTAAGGTTTCTGCCATTGACTCAATAAATATGAATATGAATATGAATATGAATGCGGAGGGTGATCTAAATGCTAGGGGTGTGTTAGAACATCCGCTCTTTGTACTGTTTTTATTGTTTCCGAAGGTTGTGGGTAGTGTTATCGATGTTGATTACATGCAGCCACATGAACAAAAAGAGGGATCATACCTGCATGTGAGTTTGAAAAAGAGGGATAGCTGAAAAAGATACAATAGACGTAAGCGGCAGTGTTAGAAGAGGTGAAAGCGAAGGCCTGTGCTGTCAGGTGGAGTCTTCTCACCCTCTTTAGTGTAACTTGCGCTGAACCGGGAGCGCTGTGCTGACTCCCTTATAGTGCCCCAAACCTGACATTAGTCTGTCCGTAGACAGTTAGTAATTTTCCTATCACTCACCTTCACTTACCCGCCCTGCGTTATTGAAAAGTTCCATTTTCATCCATACATTTCTTAATTTATTTAACAAATTCAACACTTACATTAAATAAAAAGTAAACCTACACCCAAATGCTATAAAACCTATATTATTATTATAACTTCACTAGGCACAGTTTAATGAAACTTTTACATATTCGCTTCAAACTTACCTTTCGGCTTTCACGCCGGCGAAACAATTTTTGGCGTTCGAAAAAGATTTCGCCTTATTGGCAACTCTTTGTTTGGGCGAAATTAACAGCAGGGAAACCCAAATTTATTCACTTATATTTTACAGGCGAACGAGAGAAAAACAAAATGTAAGTAATTTTTGTTTTTGAATATTGATGTTCTTATAATTATATGTACTTTTATTATTAGCAGTAAATCAATAAATAATGCACTATCGGAAATTTTGCTTGACAAGATGATGCAAAATCCGGACATTGCAAGAGGGTTTTCAAAAGAGAATCGGGAAAAAGTAGCGGACTTCTGGAAGCAGCTTACTTTATGTTTAATAGCCTTGGTCCACCTGTTAAGAGTGAAGCTGAGAGGAAAAAAGTAAAATTCTTTATTGCGAAGTATGTAAATTCTATTTTTTTTGACAACGTATCTTTTTCTAGGTATGGAATGACCAAATTGCCTCCGAATCGCTTTCACATTTATATTCTCCTCGCGCTCAATCAATACCAAGCTAAGTGCAATACTAAACAGTTTTTTATAAATTTTTTATCTCTATTTTTGCTGTTTTTTAAGAAAAAGGTGCTTGTTTACAAAATTTACACAATTGCAAATAAATTATTTGTTTACTGCTAATGCACAATAGAACATCAGTGAACTTTTTTTTGCGCGAAATTGCCGATAGCCGAAAAAAGTTCACCCGAACAAAACTAGTGAAGGTGAACACTTTTCCGTCTGAACTTCGCGATAAGGGTGATTATTTTCCACGTCCAACTTGTGGCCTCGACCCACGACTAAATGTCGGGCCTAATTTTCTTGAGGCTTCTAAACTTTTCTATAGTTTACCTGCAAACTACTTCACTGGGCTAATGCACAAATTAATTCGTACTTAAACCTATATCACAAATATTACAGATACTGCAGGTATCCAATAGTATGTAAACCAAATATCATAGATAAAAATATAAAAAAATTAAATAAAATATCACAGTTAATGCAACTTTAGGAACTGGTTCTATTGGCAAAAGGACCACCAGCACACCCCAAATCTAGAATCTTTAGGAGAAAAGGAAGAAAGGTTGTTGCGTGCCCCGACGACTTAGTGATTCTGATCACAGGCAAATTCTTGCCAACGATCAGCGATCTCATGGAAATGTCACTTTGCGAAATTTCGCGATGGGCAAGGCAAAATGAGCTGGGGGTAAACCCAACAAAAACCGAATTTGTCGTTTTCACGACAAAGACAAATGGACCCTCCTTTAACTTACCGAGGTTAAACGGCACAACGTAAAACTATCTTCGGAAGCCAAATATCTTGATATTACACTGGATTCCAAATTGAGCTGGAGAAGGAACGTTAAGATGAGATCAAAGAAAGATCTAGCAGCATACTACCTGTAAAAGGGCTTTTGGACGGAACTGCGGACTGGCACCACATGGTCTGTACAGCACAGTCATTCGACCGATATTAACATATGGAGCTCTGGTCTGGTGGAAGGCGCTAGACAAGAATAATAATCAACAGAGGGTCGGGAAGGTACAAAGGCTGGCATGCCCGGGAATGTCAGGCGCCGTGAGCAGCGCACCTCAGGAAGCGCTAAATGTAATGTTTCACTTGACGCCTCTACAAGTCTTCGTGCAGTCAGACTACTAAGAGCGCGACGATTCTGGACGACGTAACGAAGGGACAATTAAACGGAATAATAACCGACCTAACATCCAAAATCCGACGATATCTTTCAAGGGAGGAATGTGAAGGCCTAGACAATGGTAGGGGAATTACAAGCTACACCGACGGCTTGAAAATAGAAAAGGGACCTGGAGCTGGGATGTACTCAGCACATCTACAGTTAAGCCAAACATTCCGACTTCCTGACGCATGCAGTGTATTCCAGGCCAAGGTCTATGCCATAGAGAGAGAAACAAAGCTGCTTCAACCCCCCGCGGGTTATGGGGTTAGAATATACCCGCGGTAGTTTTGCCTGTGGGAAGAGGCGACTAAAATACCAAATAGATTCAAGGGGTTGTGTAGTGCAACCCTTTCAGGTTAAAAAATATATATATAGCTTCTCCATACCCAATTGTGAACCTCATCTATCTGTGGCGAGTTCTGTTAAATTAACAACCGAGGCTCTGGCGACCCCGATCTCTTCATGGATCTAGAGGGTGGGCGGGTCGTATGGCCTAGACGGTCGCATGTGGTAATGACAAATCAACCACGAGATGGTCGGGCTTGGTACCGGAACGTACCGGATCTGCATTCGGCGAAGGACCATCAACATCGATAACACTCCCCAAGACCTTAGGGGAGTGCCCTTATCGCTACAACAACATCAACAACAGTATTTGTTGACAGCCAAGCCTCCTTAAGGGCATTAGAGTCCAGCATGATAAAATCGGACATCGTATCGTGTCGAGCCTTGCTGGCTTCTATAAGTCATCTCAATGTCTCCCTTTCCTGGGTCCCTGGGCACAGCGTTTCATTCCCTTCAATGAACTCGCAGATGAGATGGCTAGGAAAGGTTCCGATTTGGACCAAAGTGAAGCTCCGTCCGACCACCGCTGGGTTATCTTTTGGGGAGAATAGAGGAATATGGGAACAGGGAATCGGACCAACAGGGTTGACTGCGAGGTGTCAAGGTCTTATAGCCATGCTTGGATAGGAAAGGCACCAGCTTCCTTCTCAAACTGAACAAATCCGCGGTGAGGGTACTTACGGATGTGATCACAGGTCATTGTGCTATCGCACCAATGCTCCGACGGTGGCGAATACCAATAACCTCCCTCTGCAGAAGCTTCCCACGGCAGCCGGTTCTTCGTACCGGAGCGACTCGAGATTTTGTTTCCCGACCAAAGGCTGTCATTTCAGTGTAACCCCATTTAATTTGTTGCGTCCATCCCACAAATTGTCACCCTCGGGGCAGCTCCTTGCAGCTGGACTGCTCTATACCCTCCTGCTCCAGGAAGGTATTGAACCTAACCCCGGTCCCAGGCCGTGGTTCTGCTGCATATGTCGGAAAAGGATTTACTTTAGACGGTCATACTCTTGCCAGTGTGTCACGTGTAAAGGATGGTTGCATGGTTCGGGATGTTCTGGGTTAGAACCTATCGTTCGTCGCCCCGAAATTTCTATAAAACCTTTGTGGCTCCCTGCTGTTCACGTCCAAGGACGTCCCGCGGTTCACTCTCAAACGTACCTCCGCCACCTTCTAGCAGCGACGCTGCTCAGCAGTCGACGTCAACCGTCCGCTGTTGCTCGCGCCAAATGGCGCTTCCACCCAACGCATGGTGGTGGCAATATGCAATATAGTCTATTTCAACCTAACATCAGCCGCAGGGATAATACCTTACAAAGTCAAGGCATAACCATCCGGTCAGGCGATGTTGACCTAGAAATAATTAACATCTATATTTCCCCTCCCACCTGCTGTCCAAGTCGCTATTGCCCAGATATCAGTACGCTGCTCTGTGGCGAAAACCGTCTTATCCTTGGTGATCTCAACTCTCGCCACGATCTCTGGCATTCCAGCTTGCCAGTCGACAGCAGAGGCAGGCAGCTAGCAAAGCAAATAGACAATATGACTTTCTGCACGAGAAACGGCAGAATTGCAGGTAATTGCCACAACTCACCTGAAATCTCAGTCGTCAGTGCAGGGCTCATAAATTGCGTTGAATGGCAACCGATCCTTACTTTAGCTTCTGATCACCTGCCCATACTCCTTTAAATTGAGCGACCTGCCAATTTTATCACCGCTGAAAAGCGGACTTTCATTAATTTAAAAAAAGGCAATTGGGAAGAATACACAACCTTTACAAATCAATCTTTTGCTGCTCTTCCCGTTCCGACTGATGTCCGGCAAGGCGAGCGTGCGTTCCGCAAGGTCATCGCTTCAGCTCTGTACGCTTAATCCCGGCCGGTAAAATATCTGAAATCATATCGAATTTCGTGGCCGAAGCCGCAAATTTAGCAAGAGAACGTGACCTTGCGAGACTCCTCAGCCCGAGAGCCCCCATCTTAACTTGGATATAATGCGGTAATGAACATAAGCGCACCAAATGGGAGGAGCATCTTAAGAACTGCAACCTCTCTGCGGGTGTTGGTAAATTGTGGTCAACCGTCTAATCCAACTAAACACAACGATAAAGTATCTACAGCCTTCTGTGTCAAAACTTTATCTGATTCGAAGAAATGCGTGAGCGGCTTTTGCTGAAAATTTATAATGCATTCTTCTGTAGATAACGCCAGACGTCGTGCTAACAGACGAGCTCATAAACATAAACACGACGTCCCAACCATTACCATCACCCCCACAAAGGTTGAAGCAGCCATCCGCAAGGCCAAGCCCTCAAAGTCGATAGGCCCCGACGGAATAGCCATGCCAATGCTTAAACACCTTGGCGATGAGGGAATAAAATACCTCACACATGTTTTCAACCTGTCACTGGAATCTTTCGTTATTCCCGAAAAATGGAAAATGGCAAGGATAATCCCGCTACTAAAGCCTGGCAAACCAGCTAACGAAGGCGAGTCTTATCGACAGATATCACTCCTTTTTCCAGTAGCTAATACATTGGAAACCGTTCTGCTCCCTCATTTCACGGCAAATCTTCGCCTAGCCACGCACCAACATGGCTTGCGTAAAATCTACAGCACCACCACCGCGCTCAATGCCATTAAGACGCAGCTTAATTACGGATTAAATCAGCAAAAACCCCATCATAGGACGGTGCGCGTGGCACTTGACCTGTCAAAATCTTTTAACACAGTCAACCACGGCATGCTACTCCAAGACATAGAAGGCTCATACCTTCCCGCTTGTCTAAGAAGATGGACCGCTAATTATCTGAGTGGTCGATAGGCGTCGATTCAATTTAGGAACGAAATTTTTAAACCTAGAAAAATTAAACAGCGGGTTCTACAGGGTGGTGTCCTATACCCGCTTCTGTTTAATTTTTACATATCAAAACTTCCTTCCCCACCAGAAGGAGCTACAATCATTTCATATGCTCACGACTGTACGATTATGGCTACAGGACCTGACCCTTCAATTGATGAATTAGTTTCTAAAATAAACAGCTATCTCCCCAATATTTCCGGTTTCTTCACCTCGCGCAACTTGGAATTATCACCGACAAAATCCACAGCCACCCTGTTTACGACGTGGAAGGAAAAGATGTCGCAAATAATGGACGTACGCATCGATGGTGTCACACTACCGACTGTCAGTCACCCAAAGATCTTAGGAGTAACGTTCGATAATACTCTAACCTTCAAGGCTCATGCCACCGAGATTGTTTCTAAAGTACAAAGTCGCACCAAATCCTCAAGTCGCTTGCCGGTAGCACATGGGGAAAAGATAAATAAATGTTGCTAACCACGTGCAAAGAAATTGGCCGGCCGCTCATGAGCTACGCGTCACCAGTCTGGTCGCCTGGTCTTAAAAATACACACTGGAAAAGGCCACAGGCCTGACAAAATGTTGCAATCAGAACTGTCTCCTTGTGACCCCCGAACAACATCTACATAGTGCGTCCAAAGAGCTCAATATTAAAGAGCACAACGAAATGCTGAACAAGCAGTTCTGGCTTGTCACAAACCAGGACACCCTAGCAAACAACTGCTTGATTTAGCACCGCCTCCACGGGGATTAAGGGAACATCTCCTAAAGCACTATGACGAGATCCGGCACCTGCTAACACATCCAGGCAAGCATAAACAGGCCCTTAGCCAAATCCACACAGAATCGGTAAACGCCTTCGTCAGGACGCGCCCGGTGAACCCCGTTATTAATATGCAATATCCCACCCTTGCATAAGAAGAAAGCACACTACCAAGGCAGACACGAGTCACCCTGGCCCAACTTCGTTCTGGATACTGTAACAGGTTAAACTCTTACTTGTCCAGAGTCAACCCCGACCTATGTAATGTATGTCCTGCATTTGATGTGTCCGCACATGACACCAACCATCTTTTCAATTGTAATGTGGAACCTGCGCCTCTAAAACCTATCTCCCTGTGGTCCGCCTCTGTTGAAACAATCAGTTTCCTTTGACTTCCGTTAGAGGACTTTGATGAAAATTTGTGAGTAGTCGTGCCCATTGAATGGGGCGAAGCACTGTTAATAGAACAACAACAATAGCAGAAGCTGTCAGAAAGAGTAGTCGATCAAAGCCTGGCAGAGGTTGGGAAGGCGGACGTTTCGCTTCTTCTTGGATTAATCAGAGAAAGCAAGTGGTTCGTTGAGGACCACTAGGAGGTAATGGGGTTAAACGAAGTGCCGCCATACTGCACTTAGTGCGGACTCACAATGGACAAAAATGTCTCCGAGTGGAAGTGTGGGTAATACACACGCACGCCCTCTTAACCTAACCAAATATAGTCAACTGAGTGAAAATATATAAAGGAATAAATAAAAAAATTAAGATTAACTAAATGATAAAATCAAGGAAAATAAAAAATTATATAATTTAATAAAATAAGTACATACGTCAAGAAAATGTTTATAAAATGAAAAAGCAAAAACTACAAAAAAGATTAAACAAACGTACTAGCACTACAAAGAAACATGTAAATATTTCGCCAAGTTCATACATAGAATTTCCTATAAAAAATAAAAAATTAATACATTTGACTTGTTTAGGAGCTAACTTGGCGTTGTAGTTTTCGATTTCGAAACTTTGATTGAAGATTCGGAGATATATACTTGTCCAATTTGAAACATGACATCCCTACTTCTAGTGTCGTATACCTTTTGACTTCTTTCATGGGCCAACTTCAGCCCTTTCCTAATTTTGTTTCTAATTAGTTGCAGCTTATCATTTCTGGCCTCTACCTCGCAGTCAACATCCTTCACCGTCGCACAGTGGCGCCTCTGCCGGTAAAACATGGCAAAAATCAAAAAAATCATGAAAGCTTTCGCTAATAGAGAATTTTCCAGAAAATTATTATGTTTTTTCACAGAAAATTATAGTTTACCAGGTAGAGCCGCTCAAAGTTGATCAATTTTCAACATTGGGAAAAATATGAAATTTTTCTTCTTTTTCGTTATATTTAAAATGGTTTTGTGTGTAAATAAGGCGGCCGGTTGTCGTTTTCTTGTATAGCATTAAAGATAATTTAATTTAGGATTGAAACAAACAAAAAATTGTTTTTTTTTTGTTAAAAGTTGGCGGATATACCTGTTTTTCGAAATGCCTATTTTTAGGCCCTTTTTAAAACTTTGATGGAAACAAAAATTTTAAATATGTGCTCCCTCAAATTAACAGTAGTTATTTGTGAAATATTCAGTTACATAAATTCGTAAAGTCTGCCTGCGTCCAGATGCAACTTCACTTTTTACATCAAACAAAGTTAAACAACCTTGGGCATAAATACGCGCCTGAGCAGGTATATATAATTCAGTACGGCCGTAAGGTCGTTTTTGTTATTGGAACTTGTCAACAACATACATTTTTATACCTTTCATGAAAATGAAATGGTATATTAATTTCGTCACGAAACCGAAAATTGTAAGTCCTTAAAGGAAAATAGATAGACCCACCATTAAGTATACCGAAATAATCAGGTTGAAGAGCTGAGTTGATTTAGCCATGTCCGTCTGTCCGTCTGTCTGTTTGTATGCAAACTAGTCCCTCAATTTTTGAGATATCTTGATAAAATTTGGTGGGCGGGTGTATTTGGGTGTCCGATTAGATATTTGTCGGAACCGACCGGATCGGACCACTATAGCATATATCCTCCATAGAACCGATTTTTCAGAAAAAGAGGATTTTTGTAATATCTTACCCAATTTAACAGATTGAAGCTTCAAACTTCACCATATACTTTCGTATATTGCACGTATTGTTGCCTGAAAAAATTGATGAGATCGGTCGTATATATAGTATATATCCCCCACAACCGATTGTTCAGATAAGGAACTATTCGTAATTACTGCCCTATTTTAAGAGCTAGAGGCTTCAAATTTCAACGAATGCTTACGTATATAGCATATATTGTTGTCTGAAAAAATCATAAAGATCGGTGGTATATATAGTATATATATGGTGGTATATATAGTATATATATATAGTATATATATATATATATATTTTCGCAAATTTTAGCCCCATTTTAACAGCTAGAAGCTTCAAATTTCACAGAATACTTACGTATATAGCATATATTGTTGTCTGAAAAAATCAGAGAGATCGGTTATATATATAGTATATATCTCATACAACCGATTGTTCAGATAAGAAACTTTTCGTAATTTTTACCCCATTTTAACAGCTATAAGCTTCAAATTTCACCGATTGCTTACGTATATAGCATATATTGTTGTCTGAAAAAATCATAGAGATCGGTTGTATATATAATATATATATGATGGTATATATAGTATATATATATAGTATATATATATTTTTTTTGCGATTTCGGCCTCATTTTAACAGCTATAAGCTTCAAATTTCACCAAATGCTTACGTGTATAGCATATATTGATGTCTGAAAAAATCGTTGAGATCGGTGGTATACATAGTATATATCTCATACAACCGATTGTTCAGATAAGAAACTTTGCGCAATTTCTGCCCCGTTTTAACAGCTAGAAGCTTCAAATTTCACAAAATGCTTACGTATATAGCATATATTGTTGTCTGAAAAAATCATAGAGATCGGTTGTATATATAATATATATATGATGGTATATATAGTATATATATATAGTATATATATATTTTTTTTGCGATTTCGGCCTCATTTTAACAGCTATAAGCTTCAAATTTCACCAAATACTTACGTATATAGCATATATTGTTGTCTGAAAAAATCATTGAGATCGGTGGTATATATAGTATATAACTCATACAACCGATTGTTCAGATAAGAAACTGTGCGCAATTTCTGCTCCTTTTTAACAGCTAGACGCTTCAAATTTCACCATATGCTTACGTATATAGCATATATTGTTGTCTGAAAAAATCATAGAGATCGGTGGTATATATATTATATACCCCATATAAACTCTAATTTTTGCCCCCTTTTTACGGCTAGAAGCTTCAAAATTCATCAAATTTCACCAAATAGTTACGTTTACGTCATATATTGTTGAAATACGTGATTCGTAGTCATAGTTTTTACACGCAGACCACAAAAAACCTGAAACTTTGCATCCTCACACAAAGTACCTACCTGTTTTTATACCTTTCATGAAAATGAAATGGTATATTAATTTCGTCACGAAACCGAAAATTGTAAGTCCTTAAAGGAAAATAAACAGACCCACCATTAAGTATACTGAAATAATCAGGTTGAAGAGCTGAGTTGATTTAGCCATGTCCGTCTGTCCGTCGGTCTGTTTGTATGCAAACTAGTCCCTCAATTTTTGAGATATCTTGATAAAATTTGGTGAGCGGGTGTATTTGGGTGTCCGATTAGACATTTGTCGGAACCGACCGGATCGGACCACTATAGCATATATCCTCCATACAACCGATTTTTCAGAAAAAGAGGATTTTTGTAATATCTTACCCAATTTAACAGATTGAAGCTTCAAACTTCACCATATACTTTCGTATATTGCACGTATTGTTGCCTGAAAAAATTGATGAGATCGGTCGTATATATAGTATATATCCCCCACAACCGATTGTTCAGATAAGGAACTTTTCGTAATTACTGCCCTATTTTAAGAGCTAGAGGCTTCAAATTTCAACGAATGCTTACGTATATAGCATATATTGTTGTCTGAAAAAATCATAAAGATCGGTGGTATATATAGTATATATATGGTGGTATATATAGTATATACATATAGTATATATATATAGTATATATATATATATATTTTCGCAAATTTTAGCCCCATTTTAACAGCTAGAAGCTTCAAATTTCACAGAATACTTACGTATATAGCATATATTGTTGTCTGAAAAAATCATAGAGATCGGTTGTATATATAGTATATATCTCATACAACCGATTGTTCAGATAAGAAACTTTTCGTAATTTCTACCCCATTTTAACAGCTATAAGCTTCAAATTTCACCGATTTCTTACGTATATAGCATATATTGTTGTCTAAAAAAATCATAGAGATCGGTTGTATATATAGTATATATCTCATACAACCGATTGTTCAGATAAGAAACTTTTCGCAATGTCTACCCCATTTTAACAGCTATAAGCTTCAAATTTCACCGATTGCTTACGTATATAGTATGTATTGTTGTGTCAAAAAATCATAGAGATCGGTGATATATATAATATATATATGATGGTATATATAGTATATATATATTTTTTTGCGATTTCGGCCTCATTTTAACAGCTATAAGCTTCAAATTTCACCAAATGCTTACGTGTATAGCATATATTGATGTCTGAAAAAATCATTGAGATCGGTTGTATACATAGTATATATCTCATACAACCGATTGTTCAGATAAGAAACTTTGCGCAATTTCTGCCCCGTTTTAACAGCTAGAAGCTTCAAATTTCACAAAATGCTTACGCATATAGCATATATTGTTGTCTGAAAAAATCATAGAGATCGGTGGTATATATATTATATACTTCATATAAACTGTCATTTTTGCCCCTTTTTTACGGCTAGAAGCTTCAAAATTCATCAAATTTCACATCAAATAGTTACGTTTACGTCATATATTTTTGAAAGACGTGATTCGTAGTCATAGTTTTTACATGCAGACCACAAAAAACGTGAAGCTTTGCATCCTCACACAGATTACCTACCTATTTTTTATTTTATATTTATCTTAAAAATCGTTTAGATATGTTCAAATTTCACCAAATGCTTAGGTGTATAGCATATATTGTTGTCTGAGAAAATCATAGATACCGGTGGTATATATAGTATATATCTCATACAACCGATTGTTCAGATAAGAAACTTTGCGCAATTTCTTCCCCATTTTAACAGCTAGAAGCTTCAAATTTCACCAAATGCTTACGTGTATAGCATATATTGTTGTCTGAAAAAATCATTGAGATCGGTGGTATATATAGTATATACCTCATACAACCGATTGTTCAGATAAGAAACTGTGCGCAATTTCTGCCCCTTTTTAACAGCTAGACGCTTCAAATTTCACCATATGCTTACGTATATAGCATATATTGTTGTCTGAAAAAATCATAGAGGTCGGTGGTATATATATTATACAAAAAACCTGAAACTTTGCATCCTCACACAAAGTACCTACCTGTTTTTTATTTTATATTTATCTTAAAAATCGTTAAGGTATGTAGATCTGTTCACTATATATTTCTTATCTTATACATCCGATTATTCGGAGATTACGAGCGGGTTAAGATTATTGTTCAGCCCCATTCATGAAAGGTATGAAGTCTTCGGCACAGCCGAAGACAGTCCCGTTTTTACTTGTTTTAGTTACGAATTGTAAACCTGAAATTCATTTTAATAATTTGAGTAGATATATAAAGCTATCCATCATACAATGCACGTTATCATTCGTCTTTGGAGATTAAGGAACTAAGTATTCTGTTTACTTAAATAAAGTGAATAGTATTTTTAAATATAGTTCACAGATTAATATTTAGTCAGATACACTCGAAGCCAATTCTAATATGTATCTAGAACACTCGAAACTATTTGCGGTGTTTAAATCTACAAAGGCAAGACGGGACTTCGTTGAGACTATTATGAGAGAATTAGCGAGTGAAACAAGCATTCAAGAAAAGGAGGGCCTGGAAGAAAAAATTGGTTTACAATACATTATGATAGAAAGAAAATGGAAGGACGTCTATCGTAACAATTCAAAATTTCTAAGTAAGCATGAAAAGTGGCTAGCTGAAAAAACTTTTTTGGACGAAGAAACGCCTAGCACGTCAACAAATCCAACTAGAGGGAGACCAACAAAACCCATAGAAGAGTGTTCTACCTACACAAGGAAAAGGAAGCTGTCTGATACCACAAAAGCTATGGCCACGACTCATCTTTCAGAAACACTGGCTATTAAATATAAAAAAGGCGAAGAAAACGTGAAGTCTCATATAACAGAAGCAGTTGCGGTAGCAAGACCAGTGCGACTGACGAGGATCAGAAACAGCTTTCCCATACCACCAAATGCGCTACCTAGGAAATACACTCCCGAAGAAGCTTTGGCGCTGTTTATAGATATCGGTTTAACGAAGAAAAAATATATTATATTGCGTAAGTCATTATTGCAACGTAATGCCGATATTTTACCTGGATACAAAAAAATTACTCAAGCCAAGAAAGAAGCAGTTCCTCTAAGTCCCAAAATAACCGAATTATCAGCTGAAATTGAGCTACAAAACCTAATGGATCATACGCCTACACGACTCCTTCAAAGTTTTACTGAAGAAAAGTTGAAACCACTGCCAAAGGAGCTAGCATTGATAACTAAGTGGGCTGTGATGGATATCAGGACAAAGCGCATATAAACAAAGAATAAATGTAGACGAAACAATTACAGATAGTAATCACCCCTATTCTGCATTTCGATTACGTTCCCGTTCTACGCTCCGCTTTAATCGAAGTTTGGTATTCTGCATTACGACGGAATCGTAAAGAGAAGAGGAAGAGCAAATGATTTTTCGAAATCAGCTGTTGGTACGGAATGTGTGAACATTGTAACAAAATAAATTAAAGAACATTTGTTAAAAACACCTAAAAACGTTTATATTTTATTATCCACGTCATTTTGTACAAAAAAAGCAATAGAATATATTGTCGCAGTGTTATATTTTTTTGAGTGAAGTGCTTTCATAATTGTAAGTGTGTTTTTGTCGTTCTTTTGGCCAATTCCCTGCCGTGGCGACCAAGTTTTGTTAAAACGGATTCCTGCCCGAATATAGTTGCCATTTTCTGAATTTTAAGGATGCTAATTTCATTGCACTGGCCTAAAAGACCTTATAAAGGTTTATTTATTCTTTCCGCAAGGATTGTTTACGTTTTCGCTTCACCTTCCTCTACGCCGGCAGCTTGCTTTGGCATATAACTGGACCCAACGAACAGACACAAATTATAGCTGTCTATTATAATGGAATCAATAGCCGCGGCATTATTTATGGAGTTGGAAAGCAACGCATACGAAAATTGCCAGGCGAGAATGGAAAGGCAAATATTGCGAGATTTGTGTAATCCATTTGAGATGAGTGACGAATTGTAAGAAATTGAACTTAAAAGTGGTAAAGTTTAATGACTTATTTTCTTATTTAGGTTCAAAACAAACTTTCGACTTAACAAGGACTCTTTCAAGTATGTGTTAGATACTTTTGCGGGGCAAATACGTCCAAGGACTTCGACATCGACATGTTGTTTTTGACCTGGAAACATATAAAAAACAATCATCATCAAGCCTTCTACGTTTCTTAACAAGTTTTACTTACATTTTTGTCCAAATTCTGTTATAAATTAATAAAAAAATAAAAAGAAAATATTTTTCCGCCAACTAATTTGCAACTTAGAAAAACGGAACTATGATCGAAATGCAGAATACAAAAAATCGAACGATTCGAAGTTGGATCGAAAGGGGTTGGAACACAGAATACCAAAATTGCCAAATCGAAAAAATTCCAATCCAAGTCGAAATGCAGAATAGGGCTGAATATGTTTATGACTTCTATTGTTCCATTACTACTAAAAGATGAAGCTTCAGAATATTGGAAAAATCCACGTCCGTCATCAACTATATTGTACCGCCCGATATTATTTAAATACGAGGAGTTTTGAAAATCTTGATGATTCAATAACTGACAAACTAAATTATGAGTATGGAATATCTCCTTTGCATGCTAGGATAAGATGTATGGAATTTGTTTTGAAGCTGGCTTATACACTACCACAACAAGGAGAAGTTTTCGACGACAATACAACATGTAAGGAGAAACAAAACAGGAGAAAAAAAAATAATTCTATAAAGAGATTGGCTTTAGAGTTGACTGTCCAAAGTATGGATACGGAAATACAAATGATGGTAACTCCTCAAGAAATTTTTTTGAAAAGGATGAAGTGACTGCTCGCATAACAGGAGTTCATAGAGATATTGTGAAAAGATTGGGAGTAATTTTATATATTTTAAACTGCCATGAACCAGTTAATGGACCCAAATTTGGAGAATATGCATCTAAAACTACAGAGTTGCTGCATCAAAAGTAACCTGAGAAGAAACTTACACCAACGGTACATAAAATTTTAGCACATGGAAAAGATTTAATAGAGTACCAGTGCTTACCATTAGGAGAATTGTCTGAAGAAGCTCAATAATCTAAGAACAAGGACTACAAAAGATATAGATGTATGAACACCTTCAAAGTATCACGAGTTAGACAAAACGAAGACCTTTTCAACATGTTAGCTATCTCTTCTGATCCAGTCATAACATCTATGAGGTATGTAAGAACACAAAAAGATCTTACAGATGCGTATAGCTCAGAAATGGTTCCAGTGACGATGACTATGTTAAGATAAAATAAGTTTCTCACTTCTTATCACAACGATGAAAAAGAGATTTACTAATCAATTTTGTTACTTTACTGAAAAATAAGATATCTATTTATTTCAAAAAAAAAAAAGAATTAATTTAGTAATTTATAAATATATACTTTTCGTTATTGCATTTCTCTAAAGTTTATCAAATTTATTTTAAAGCTTAGGCATTTCGCCTTCAAACGAGTATTAAATTTTTATAGAAATCAATACGTCTATCGAGTTTGGTACAAATTGGTAAAGCGGTTACTAAAATCAAACTTTTTAGCATAAATGGGCAGTGCCACTCCCTTTTTCCAAGATTCGTTGGCTGTTTAATCTTTATCTCAAATAAAATTTCATTGAACCACTTTCAATAACTTTTAGTTATTAATAAAATACATATTTGGCTTGTAAATTAAAAAAAAAACATAAAATTTTACGATGAATTTTTTTTAAATATATAAAGTGATAACGTAAAATGGTAGACCAAACTACTATGTAGATTAATATTTCATTACAGTCAATATTTACTCTGTACATGATACAATTGTTGAAACAAATTAAATCATAAAACAAGACGATGTGGTCCTATTTTCGCAAATCTGTCAATGACATTCTCAGGTGTTACTTCAATGTCGAAATGCGTATGTAGTAGTGCCAAACCGAGCAATCTTTCTTGTAGCATCGTAGTTCTGAGCCATGTTTTCAAACGGCGAAGGGTGGAAAAACAGCGTTCAGAGCTCGCGTTTGTCACAGGAAATGTGCAGAATATGCGAAGAAAAACGTGAATTATTGGGTATATATCGACATCGCATTGCTTTAACGTTTCCCATGCAGAGGTCGGCAACTTATTTGTTTTCAAATTTTGCTGGAGCTGCCAATGAATTTGCCACTGATTCAACTCGCCCTTAAGCCTTAAACGTTGAACGACGTTGTCATAATTCAGAAGACCGTTGAATCTTGTAATCAAGCAGGTGATCAGATTTTCAATTTCATTTGCCTTAAGAGTACACACTTTCTCAGGAAGCAGCGAACATAACTGGAATCCATCCAAAACTTCTTTTGAAAAACGAGTTTTCAAATCTTCACTGATACTGTCCAACAGAGGAATATACACGGAGACCCTGTAGTAATCTTCACAAGTTGGCATGCTGTAATTGTTGCGTCCTGTTTGTCTGCTAGATGTTTTTGGTTTTCCCTCGTTGACATCTAGTTCTTCCGCCAATTTTTTTCGCATCTGAATAAATAATCTTGAAAGTTTGATCTGCGGTATTTCCTTTTGGAGTATGACCCTGAGTGAATGAGTGAGCGACAATACATCACACAGACAAAAGAGCCCGACAATGAATTCAAATTTGCACACAGCTGCAATAAGAACCGTTGCTTTACCACCTGTTTCTCTGTTCCTCCACTCACTTATTTTTGTCAAAGCATCCACAATCAGTGGCATTTTCGCAGCAAACTGAATCACTGCATCATGACGTTGCACCCATCGTGTTTCACATAATTGAACAAGTTGTTCCCCAAGTAAATTATATAACGCTGTGGCACGCTTAGGATACGACTTTTTAAAGAACTTGTCGACCTCTCGAATGGTACTGCAAACTATCTCGATTACTCGTACTTTTACAGATTTGGATATGCTGCTGTTGAGTTTATGAGAGAAACAGGGACTTACTACAGCATTTTCTGCTTCTTTTCGGATTTCGTTGACGGCTCCGCAATCTGAGAGCATGACGGCACACGCATCGGTTCCTATTGATGCACACAATTTAATGTTAAGTCCCATTTTCTTCATTTCCTTCAAAACCATTTGCCCGAGACCGACTCCCGTTAAAGATAATTCTCTGTCAGTTTGGTTGTCTTCTTTAGCAGTCGTAGGCGACGAATTTTCATCTTCCACTTCAGAGTCATAAGCATCTGCAGTAGTATTCTTGGATAGCTCATCAAAAGCATGCAAAAACGTGCAGAAGTCCTCTCTTATGGTGGGTCCTTCTACAGAAAAATCAACATATCGAAGTACTATACTAACCTGTAACCAACCAAAACCAAAAAAATTATATTAATAAGTATTAAGTATTTTTTAAAATTCAAAAAGAAAATTAAACTGGACATCGGAATGTCAAAAATTGAGCTGAAACAAATCATGCTACTATTCAAATTATCACGGAAAATGCAGTGTGAAATTGGTATGGATATTTCTTCCTAATAACTCTATATGAAACGAATTAATGACAAAGTAAATTTAAAAAGCGTTTTGAATAAACCGCAATGTATGCAAAACGATTACTCGTTTAAAAAATATATTCCGGCAAATTATTTTTCAAAATTACGACACAGGTTTTCTCTAATTATAACGTAAAAAATATGTATTACCTGAGCTTTTCCTGAAAGATCTGGAGATTCATCAAAAACAAGCGAGTAGTATTCAGCTCGAGTCACTCTCATCAAAATTGTCTGTAATATTTCAGCCCTGCAACACTCAATTAGCTGATTTTGTGTGTCTTTACTTATATATGTTGCTCTCGAAGACGTGTTATTGAGATGAGATTCCAGAAGTTTGTCACCTGAATCAACCATCAACCTGAGCACTGCCCTAAAGTTTCCCTCATTCTGCTTACAAGTTTGATCCAAAGCAACGGCCCATAATCTCTGTGACCACGGAGTGCAATGTTCTGCCTTCCTAAAAAAATAATAGCCTTCGTAATTCGTACAAGTTTTTCTCTATTCTCTTGTTTCGCTCTAAGATAATTATTGTCGAGAAGACTTATTACTTCATTTTGAGGGTTATGATGGTTTCTCAAGAAGTCCTTTCCCGCAACCATTGCATTTTTGTGGTAAATATTTTGTGCGTGTACTTCTAAATCGTTTCTGGTTCCAACTAAGTTCTTGAAATTTGTTAATGGCTTAGCTACGAGAGCTCCCAAAGAAATTTTGCGACCATCTAGGGGCGTGAACCATGGGCAATATTTACAGAAGAGGCCCTGTTTCACATTGGATAGTACAAGCCATTCTTTGTAAGCATTTAAATGTTTATGGGTTATATAATTTTTAATCTCTTTACCAGAAACCATTCTCGCTGAAAATGGAAAAGTATAATTTTCTGGAGGAACCCAAGGATTTTCAAGCAAAGATTTCTTTGTGTAATCGTCGATTCTTTGTCCTATATAATCACCTACGTCGTTCGTAACTTTTACTGGATCATAAAGAATTTGCTGAAGTTGTGCAGCTTTTGAGGTAGATGGTATGCTAGCGTGCGAACTCTCCATTTCACATCTAGAATTGTCTGCTTCAGTGACAGAACTTGTGGACTCTGGCGGTCTGTCTGTAAAGCATGTATGTACTTAAATAAGAATTTCATTCGGGTATTCCACAGCTTATCAAGAAGAGTTTATAAATTGTTGCAGCCAAAGCGTGGGCAAAGCACTAACAATATTTTTAATCCTCTTCAAAAATTAAACCCTTTATTCATAAAAAAAAATAAATAGGTTTATAAAGCTCTTATGATTGGAAATTTTAATGGGAATGTCATTTGGAAATGGAATTTCAAACTATAACTTGTAAGTTCATGTTTTTTTCAGCTGCTTTGCCCAACTAATCTCTCGCATAAGTTTAAACTATTCTAGTTTTCTTAAGAAAAATAAATATTCTTCTCAAAATTACGAAGCACTTGACGTTCAAACTGCGCTTTTGCACTAAATACTTTTCATTTTCTCTAGGGAAATTGTTAAACTTCCTCAGTAACATAAATGGGAAGTATCAATAAATTACGTATTATTTTAATCAATTGCCAAAAGTCGCACAATTAGATATCGGCGAATATTCGAAAAAATTTAGTTTATACGAAAAACTACTTACCATTACAGTGTCTTTTGTTTACAGGAATTATTCCTAAATAATTAATTTTCACAGTACAAACCAATAACGCAATTAAAATCGCAACACAATGACTCTCTACGACCCGCAATTACACTTTGACTTCGTTTAGATTTCACAAAAAAATATATTTCGCTAGAATACCGCTATAAATATTGTTTGCTCATCTTGTTCGGACGTGTTTTACTAATCGCTCTGTGTTTTGTACACTTTATGAGTTTAAAAATAAAATAAAAATGACTATAGTCTTTTTTCTCTTGGGTAAAATTTAAGAAATAATAAAAAAAGACAAAGTGCAATACTATTAAAGTGAAGGTTGGATAAATTAAATGATACCAATAAATCATAATTTCTGTACAACGAACGTACATTAACACAAACATAAATCAGAGAGTGATAAAACTTAATATGCCGTGCAACTGCGGTCAAAAAGTGAACCGTGAGAATCCAAAAGTGCAGTGCAATGGATGTAAAGAGTTTTTTCACCTTGAATGTGTAGGTTTGCTTCAGAGTGACTTGGATTTTCTGCTCACTTTAGGAAAGCCTTTTTTCTGCAAAGCCTGCTCAGCTGAGAGGCGCTCATCTATACGTTCGCAGCCCCTGTCAACTCTGCCGCTTAAAACAAATAATATATCTGATGTCAGTGAAGATGTGCATAATCCGAAGCATCAAATTGCTTTTCTTGCTAATGAGCTTAGTAAAGTAAGGCAAGAGAATCAACACATTCTGTTACGTGTCAATGCATTGCATGAAGACAACAAAAATCTACTGCTGAAATCTGATGATCTTATTGCCGAAGTTCGCTCTTTGCGCTCTCAGGTTGATGCTAAAGATTCCGCTCTCTCAACACTAACTATTGAAGTTAAAAATCTTAGTAGCATTGTTGCTAAATTAGCTATTAACCTACCAAAGCAGCCTACAACCGCTGAAATTATTGCTGCGAATGCTGAGAGCGTAAAGCCAATAAATTCAAAAATAAAGGAAACATAATTGCAAATGAGTCAGAACCTCAAATGAGCACAAATGATGACGTTACTATTTTGCCTTCCTCTTCTGTCAATGATGTACCTATTGATAGTGAAATGACGTCAACGTCCCAATCTAAAGTGCGTAATGCTGCAGGCACTAAAAATGTTAAGCGTAAGCTAGCAGTGACACCTCATGCTGCGTCGCCTCTGCTACGCCTACATTTGCAACTGTTGCTAAATCTGCTGTTGCATCCACAGTGCGCCAAGTAACCCAGCGGGAAATTCAAGCAAAAAGTACTCGAAGGAAATTAAGTAAGCCCATTGTTATTGGTAATTGTAATACCAGCGAGTTAAAAGTAGTTCCAGTTTTCAAGTTTATGCATATTTCGTCATTTTTGCCTACTATTAAGGAATCTGATATATTATCGTATGTTTCAAGTCATGCTAAAATTGAACCCAATATATTGATATGTCATACATTGGTAAAGAAAGACATTTCCATACATAGCCTAACCAAAGTCAATTTCAAATTGGGTGTTTCGGAATGTTCATTTGATAAGGTGCTTAATCCAGCTATATGGCCTGAATTTGTGAAAATTCGTCCGTTTCGTTTTTTTCACCAAGAAGGTGTATCAACACAACAACGATAACCAGTTCCGTTAATAACAATCCTGCCAAAAAATTAAAAATATATTATCAAAATGTTTCTGGGTTGAGAACCAAATCTAAGCTGCTTTATGCCTTGAGCTCGCACCTGGACTATGATATTGTTGTTCTCGTTGAGACGTGGCTAAACGAGAGTTTCTTTGATAATGAATATTTCGATTCGAATTTATACAATGTGTTTCGAAAGGACCGTGATTATATTAAAACTGGTCACAGTAGAGGCGGAGGTGTTCTTATAGCAGTTAATCGGAAATTTCGCTCGTCACTCGTGACATTAAAGAATGATGATACATTATTGGATCAGGTCTGCGTGGCAGTAAAAGGCGTTTCAAACATTTTAATCTGCGCTTCTTATATACCTCCGACAAGCAACGATATGCTATACCGAGCACATGTGGACAATATTTTATCAGTAGCATCTAGTCATAATAATGATAGTATCTGTGTCATGGGTGACTTCAACTTGGGAAATATTGTTTGGTCTTATATTGATGATAGTAATGAGCTATATGCAAATAACGTAAATAGTATATCTGAATCCTACTTGGTTGATAACTTATCCAGTTGCGGCCTTTCTCAGATAAATGGTTTTCGAAATCGGCTTTCTCGCATTTTAGACTTAATTTTTGTCAACGATAATGTACATTTTTCTTTATTTGAATGCCTTGATCCTTTATCTACTCCTGGTATTCATCATATACCATTCGTTTTAAAGGTCGAATTCTATGAGTTTAATTCGGTTCATTATGATGAACAAGTTACTAATTTCTGCTTCAGTCGAATGGATGCCGATATGGTTAACCTTGCAGTTGATGCCATTGATTGGAATTCAATATTTTCCAACGTTGATGTTGCCAACTGCTTTGAAATCTTTAAATATAAGTTAGGTGAGATTTGCGTTAAGCACATCCCAATTCTTAAGAAACCCAGATATAAAATACCTTGGTATACAGAACGATTGTTAAAAGTTAAGAATTTAAGAAACAAATATTTCAAGAAGTTTAAATTGTCCAAATCTGTTATATATAAAGAGAAATTTCTGTTTTATTCGAGTAAATTTAAATCCATGAACAGGGACTTGAAGCGTAATTATACTCGTAAGTTCGAATCGGATATAAAGCAAAACTCGAAATCATTTTGGAGATATGTCAATTCCAGAAAATCGTGTTCGAGTATACCTTCTGTTGTCTATCTCAATGAGACCAAAGCGCACTCCACTATTGAAGCTGTTAATCTCTTTGCTGATTTCTTCAAGTCAAACTTCGAAGCTGGCACTGACTTTGATCAGGTGTGTTACACGAACATAAATTCCCCAATAAATTTTGGATCGCTAACCCTAACGCTCGCTGATATAGAAGAAGGAATCCGACAACTGAAGATGTCTACTAAAACCGATGTGGATGGGTTGTCTTCATACCTATTAAAAAAATGTTCTGCCCTTGCTTCCCCATTGTTAGTTATGTTCAAT
The DNA here is from genome assembly GCF_040869045.1 of Eurosta solidaginis. Lineage (NCBI taxonomy): Eukaryota > Metazoa > Arthropoda > Insecta > Diptera > Tephritidae > Eurosta > Eurosta solidaginis. The sequence continues at coordinate 133,455,912 of NC_090321.1, read as the reverse complement.
AAATCACTTGAACGAAGAGTGTTTATTGATGCGTGGAAAGTCAGTTCTATCACTCCAGTGTTTAAAAGTGGTAATAAAAACAATATTGCGAATTATCGGCCAATTTCAAAGATATCATCAGTCTCAAAACTATTTGAGGCTATAGTTAAAAATAAAATTTATTTTACGGTAAATCACTTGATCTCCGCTCAACAACACGGTTTTGTTAAAGGTCGCTCAACAGTCTCAAACCTCGCCGTATTTTCGGAATACTGCATTTCTGCGTTTCAAAATCGCCTTCAAGTTGATTCAGTTTACACTGACTTTTCAAAAGCTTTTGACAAGGTGAACCACACAATTTTATTATTGAAACTGACAGCTCTAGGATTTCATTCCACTCTTTTAAAATGGCTTGAATCCTATCTCTCCTCTCGTAAATGTGTGGTTACGGTTGATGGGGCATCATCTGATCCTTTCATTGCGACTTCTGGGGTTCCACAGGGTAGCATACTGGGCCCGCTTCTCTTCGTAATTTTCATCAATGATATAACCAGCTGTTTCAATTACGCAAATTTTCTGTTGTACGCTGATGATCTTAAGATTTTTTCGACAATTACGAGCAATGAAGATATGGTAAGGCTACAATCTGATATAGATAATGTTGCCGACTGGTGTAAACGTAATAAGTTGAATCTTAATATAAAAAAGTGCTCACATGTTTGCTACTCAAAGTCTCGCTGTCCGTTACCCACATGGTATAAAATCGATGGTCTTCGATTATCCACTTTAAGTGAAATTACTGATCTTGGTGTTGTATTCGATTGTAAATTACTGTTTCAAACCCATTTGAATTACATAATAGCGAAGGCATATTCAACACTTGCCTTCATCAAACGATTTAGCTCTGATTTTACCGATCCTTACACATTAAAATTGCTATACACCTCTCTTGTGCGGTCTAAATTAGAATACGCCGTCTTTATCTGGAGGTCATTCTATAATTGTCACATTACCAGGCTTGAACGTGTGCAAAAAGTTTTTGTTCGCTTTGCCCTACGGTCGTTGCATTTCAATGACCCGATTCCTTCTTACAGTAGTCGCTGTTTGCTCATAAGCTTAAAATCGTTAAACAGTAGACGTTCTATTCTGTCTCTCACCTTTGTTTTTGACTTGATAAGTGGAGCGATTGACTGCCCGTTTCTGCTGGCCAGAATTTGTTTCAACATCCCACAGAGGAGTCTACGCAATCACGATACTTTCTGGCTGGACACGGTTAGAAAAAATTACGCGTCTAATGCTCCAATTTCAAGAGCTTTAAAAGAGTTTAATATGCTATCAAATCCTGTGGGTCTGGACTTTTCCTCCACAAAACATATGTTTAAATCGATATTAAATGACTTATGTACCTAAACTTTTAGGTAACTTTTAGTTTTTACGATTAAATAACTATGTGTCTATTTTTTTTTTTCTTGTAATCTGTATGAAAATGTTCACATTTTCTAGATTAAAACGAGATAAATAAATAAATAAATTATCACAGCATGCTTTGCAACTCAAATTCAAATTTTGAATTGTATTTCTGACGCAATGGCTTAGTGGTTGTTGCTGTAGCAGCACATTCACTTGACTCGCGCTGGCTAACACGGGCTACCTAGTTCCTCCGCCCCCCCCCTCCCCCCCCTGGAACCGCGCATGATATAAGTAAATTATGTCAACGTTCAACTCCAGTAATGATATGCGCCCTTTTTCATTTAATTTGTCTAGGATTCTTTTAATGCCATAAGTCGAACAAAAATTTAGCAATCCTTGTGAAATTTGGTAGGGGCTTAGATTCTGGGACGATAACTTATTTCTGGGAAAAAGGGCGAAATCGGTTGAAGCTACGCCCAGTTTTTATACACAGTCGACCGTCTGTCCTTCCGCTCGGTCGTTAACACGATAACTTGAGCAAAAATCGATATATCTTTACTAAACTCAGTTCACGTACTTATCTGAACTCACTTTGTATTGGTATAAAAAATGGCCGAAATCCGACTATGACCACGCCCACTTTTTCGATATCGAAAATTACCAAAAACGAAAATAATGCCATAGTTATATACCAAATACGAAAAAAGGAATGAAACATGGTATTTGGATTGGTTTATTGACGCAAAATATAACTTTAGAAAAAATCTTTGTAAAATGGGTGTGACACCTACCATATTAAGTAGAATGAAATGAAAAAGTTCTGCAGGGCGAAATAAATCCCTTGAAATCTTGGCAGGAATACTGTTCGTGGTATTATATATATAAATAAATTAGCGGTGTCCAACAAATGATGTTCTGGGTCACCCTGGTCCACATTTTGGCCAATATCTGGAAAACGCCTTCACATATACAACTACCACCACTCCCTTTTAAAAGCCTCATTAATACCTTTAATTTGATACCCATATCGTACAAACACATTCTAGAGTCACCCCTGGTCCACCTTTATGGCGATATATCGAAAAGGTGTCCACGTATAGAACTAAGCCCCACACCCTTTTAAAATACTCATTAACACCTTTCGTTTGATACGCATATTGTACAAACACATTCTAGAGTCACCCCTGGTCCACCTTTATGGCGATATCTCGAAAAGACGTCCACATATAGAACTAAGGCCCACTCCCTTTTAAAACACTCATTAACACCTTTCGTTTGATACCCATATTGTACAAACGCATTCTAGAGTCACCCCTGGTCCACCTTTATGGCGATATCTTGAAAAGGCGTCCACCTATAGAACTAAAGCCTACTCCCTTGAAAATGTTCATTATCCCCTTTCATTTGATACCCATATCGTACAAACAAATTCTAGGGTCACCCCTGGTCCACCTTTATGGCGATATCTCGAAACGGCGTCTACCTATGGAACTAAGGATCGCTATCTTTTAAAATACTCATTAACACTTTTCATTTGATACCCATATCGTACAAACAAATTCTAGAGTCACCCCTGTTCAACCTTTATGCCGATATCTCGAAAAGGCGACCACCTATACAACTACCACCACTCCCTTTTAAAACCCTCATTAATACCTTCAATTTGATACCCATATCGTACAAACACATTCTAGAGTCACCCCTGGTCCACCTTTATGGTGATATCTCGAAAAGGCGTCCACCTATAGAACTAAGCCACACGCCCTTTTAAAACACTCATTAACACCTTTCGTTTGATACGCATATTGTACAAACACATTCTAGAGTCACCCCTGGTCCACCTTTATGGCGATATCTCGAAAAGGCGTCCACATATAGAACTAAGGCCCACTCCCTTTTAAAACACTCATTAACACCTTTCGTTTGATACCCATATTGTACAAACGCATTCTAGAGTCACCCCTGGTCCACCTTTATGGCGATATCTTGAAAAGGCGTCCACCTATAGAACTAAACCCCACGCCCTTTTGAAATACTCATTATAACCTTTCGTTTGATACCCATATTGTACAAACGCATTCTAGAGTCACCCCTGGTCCACCTTTATGCCGATATCTCGAAAAGGCGACCACCTATACAACTACCACCACTCCCTTTTAAAACCCTCATTAATACCTTTAATTTGATACCCATATCGTACAAACACATTCTAGAGTCACCCCTGGCCCACCTTTATGGCGATATCTCAGAAAGGCGTCCACCTATAGAACTAAGCCCCACGCCCTTTTAAAATACTCATTAACACCTTTCGTTTGATACCCATATTATACAAACGCATTCTAGAGTCACCCCTGGTCCACCTTTATGCCGATATTTCGAAAAGGCGACCACCTATACAACTACCACCACTCCATTTTAAAACACTCGTTAATACCTTTAATTTGATACCCATAGCGTACAAACACATTCTAGAATCACCCCTGGTCCACCTTTATGGCGATATCTCGAAAAGGCGTCCACCTATAGAACTAAACCCCACGCCCTTTTGAAATACTCATTATAGCCTTTCGTTTGATACCCATATTGTACAAACGCATTCTAGAGTCACCCCTGGTCCACCTTTATGGCGATATCTCGAAAAGGCGTCCACCTATAGAACTAAGGCCCACTCCCTTTTAAAATGTTCATTAACCCCTTTCATTTGATACCCATATCGTACAAACAAATTCTAGGGTTACCCTCGGTTCATTTTCCTACATGGTTATTTGTCCTTATGTTGTCACCATAGAGTATGTAATGTTCGGTTACACCCGAACTTCGCCTTCCTTACTTGTTTTCTTTATCAATAACATTTCTTAGTGTCGTGACTTCTATAATATTAATATCGACAATTCGGTGCTGGGTTTTCCCTTCTTAATGGTTTTTATTACAAGTTCGCAAATGTCGATAATTTTTTTTTTATATTGCGAAAAATGTTCTTCTGCCAATATAAATAAGAAATCGACTACCCAGACACTTCAAATAAATCTCCTGCCATCCAAAGCCAGTGTCTGTATAACGGGTGTAACGGCTTCTGTCCTTGCAAACACACGAACCCCAGTTTGTACACTTTATTTTGACACTGAAGTATTTCCGATTTTTCGTCCATAGCCTTTTTTGTTGTGAGTTTTATTTTGTTTTTGCCTTAAATTGAAAGGAATTACATATTTTCTATTACATCAGACGTGTATACACTTTCTTTGGATACTGACTGTATTTTCATATATTTTTCAAGATTGTAGCTTTTCTGACAGCAACGCTTCTCACTTCCACTCTGTCGTCAGCCTTAAACATATATAGCAAATATACAGTAAGACTACCTTAATTAACATAAAGTATCGAATATGTACAACTCAACTAATACTTTTAGTCTTAACAAGTTCCATTATATTTTGATAGTCTGGATCGTTGATAAAAAATTCCATCAAGAACCTGAAGGTTGGCCGATCTTTTGGATTATATTGCCAGCATTTTTCCATAATATTATAAATATTGGGGGGACAAACTGATGGCTGACACAAACGTTTTCCGTCTTCAATTAATTGTACAGCTTCGGAACCTAGCATGTCTCCATAAGGTGCTTCACCTAGTGAAAACATTTCCCATAATGTTACACCGTAAGACCATACATCACTTGAATGTGAAAATATACCGTTTTTGTAGCTTTCTGGTGCGTACCTTGACAATGTGAATGTTTATGAAATAATTGTAATAAACATACTACTTCTAAATATTACCATTTAATTGGCCATTTTCCACCATGGCGGGCTTCATAGAAGGAATTGTCCGATCCTAGTGCACGAGATAAACCAAAGTCACTAATTTTTGCCTGATGCAATGATGCTAAAAGAATATTTCGAGCTGCCAAATCGCGATGTACGAAATGTTCAGCTTCCAGATACTGCATTCCTAAAGAATTCCATATTAATATTAAATCATATTTTGAACGTAATAGTTTATACCACAAGCTATTTGCGATGCCCAAAGTTTTAGTTCGCGATTTGGATAAAGTTGTCTACGATTGTTTTGAATAAAATTTAACATCGATCCAAGAGGAACTAGCTCTTGGATCATCATCAAATTATTCCTTTTAGAAAGTCCAATTAACTGGACAATACAATGATGTTTTAAACGAAACATTACAGAGGCCTCACGTAAAAAATCATGCTTACTAGTGCGACAATGTTCATCACGTAACGTTTTAATCGCTATCTCACGATAGACTTTATGGTCATTAACTTCATTATCACAACTCTTCAATCGACCACGATATACAGATCCGAATTCCCCTTCGCCAATAACGTCACACAATTTAACGTTTTCGTAGGGAATAAAATAATTTACAGAAACATCACTAAGAGTATTAACATTTCCATTTTCTTTTGCTGCTGTGGGATTGTATGAATCAAACCATTCGGAATAGCTATAGAGGGCTTGAGACGTATGTGGAATCATTACTTTATTAATATCTTCTTTGATATTATTGTTCTCAGTTATGATATCTTCACTTGTATCGCATTTTGACCTGTGAAAATAGAAGAGAAAAGATTACACACATAGAAGTATGTCAATAAAAAAATAAATCTTACTTTTGATGTAACAATTTACTTGTTAAGCTATTACATAGGTACATATCGTTACCTTAATTCACAAAGGCCCAACAGTGTTTTCGAAACTTCGTTTTTCTCAGTGAAGGTGAAGATAAACTTTTTTGTCAATTTCCACGTAAATTTTTTAGGTTAGTCCTTTGCTAACTAAGGCCTTTTTTTGATCGCTTCTAATTTTTTTTTGGTCGCTTAGAAAAAAATTTCAACCAACACAAATATTCTCACTTAGTTTGCTTTTGTTTTCCACTTTATATTTTGTTCTGAGCATGCGGAAAAAATTAAGAAGCTAGAGAAAAAATACGCATAATGGGACGTTGAATTGAAATTTTTTCTAAGCGAGCAGAAAAAATTTACTAGAAGCTCAACCATATTTGGGTATTATGTATGAAATGTCAATTCAAATAAATTGTTTTTGTTATTGATATTTTAAGCGACGAACCCATGATGTAGTGTAAACAGCCAACAATTTAATGCCAAGTATTTAAATCAGTCTAATATGCTACCCTGATACAAAAATAGTCTAAATGTTCATCAACACATAAATATGCATTTGATAATTATTGCTGACATAGCCATTCACACGATTTAATACAGGTGTGTGTACAACACACAACCAAACAAATTTGAATTCTAGCAAATTTGCAAACATTGCATTTCCCATAGAAGTCACAGCTCAACACAGATGTGTAGGTACATATTTTGTATCGAGTTGTATGTATGTACGTAAGTATGTATGCTTAAGGTAGATATGCATGTAAGTATGTATGCTTAAATGTAAATATGTATGTAAGAATATGTTTAGAATAATTTAATATAAATAAGCTGAAATATTTGAATAAAAATTCATTCAGAATTCACTCATTAAGGTCATAACTCTTTTTATTGCATTTTAATATTTTACATGGCGATCCTGCCTATGATTCTACTGGCTGAATTATCAGCCTAATTTCATAGCTGGCAATGATTTTACTGGCTGATTACAGCCTAAGCCTTGTAAAAGAAGCAAATAATGTTTTCGATGAATTAAATTCGGAGCACTCAAAAATGACGCAATTTAGCAATTTTTATGATAATTCACGGGCTTTATAATCGAACTGATGCAGGAGCAGTGGATATGACCAATTTGGAGCACTCAAGAATGAAACCATTTAGCAATTTATGGGCTTTATAATCGAACTGATGCAGGAGCAGTGGATTTGACCAATTTGGAGCACTCAAAAAATGACGCCATTTAGCAATTTTTATCATAATAAATTACGGGCTTTATAATGGAAATTATGTAGGAGCAGTGAATATGACCAGTAAAAATATTGATATTACCTTGGAGGGAACATAACGGTGATAAGGTGGTATAAACGGTGATAAGGTGGTATAACAACAGGACTGGCAGCATAAGTATAAGAATGCATAATAAGTATAATCAGCTTAATTTTGAAATAGTTTTAACAATTTAGACATTATTTTTAAGCAGGAAAAATATTCGGGCAACCTAACGGCTGCCTATTGACAAGCAACAATTAAAATTTCTGCTGCAAAAACCTTTTTTTTTTTACTAATTTTGAGATATGTTCCCAGAAGAGGACATATAAATCATAGCCAATTTGACCAAATTTTCGACAAATTAGTTAAACTAAATTAAAATTTCCAGCAATGTAAACATTTGGGTGTTGAAAAAAAAATTTTTTTTGAAATGTTTAATGATGTTTTACCAAAATACAAAAAGAGAAAAAAAAATGAAAAAAAAGAAAATAGCATGGGAATTAATTTTTAATAGTTAAACAAAAAAATAAAATAAACTGTATTTAACAATTCATCATCTAAAAAAAATTCAGAAGATTTTGTAAGAAAATTTAAAAATGTTAAAAATGTTAAATTAAACAAATTTTCCCTTAAGAACAAAAATTTTTAGAAATAAACCTTTTAAATAATAACTTCTATAATGCTCACTAAATAAAGAAAAAATAATAAAAGTAAAAAGGAATGCTTAATATAATAAACATAAAAAACAAATAAATAAGCATAAATTAGCATTTTTCCCCCACCCCCAAAGAAACAGGAATAAATTTCTAATTTCTGTTTAATTTTGCCTTTCAATCATAATCTTTAAAATGTCTTCGTGGACAAAAATTAACCCCATAGTTGGTTACGAGGTAGGAAAACGAAACTCTGAAACATCAGAGAATAGAATATTAAAATATAAACCACCAGCTGAACCAGAGCCAAAAATTAACCCAAACATTTCAGATGTTAGGCTAGCAGTTTCAACCTGCGGAATCGTGCTTTGATATAATATTCAAATTTAGCACCCTAAATCCTCTAAATTCAACCCAATTTCGATAATAACAGTAAATATTACAAATGAATCACTGCAAAATGCCTCACTCAATAGAAGAATTTATTAAGACAGCTTCATTAGCACTGTCTAGGTTAAAGAATTTGCTAATTCACAGTAGTAGCTGTCAAAGTAGAAGATTTATACCAGAAACCTTTCGCAACATACGTACCTTACGTAAGTGGAAATATGCAAAATACCTAAAGTTACCACAAGATCGGAAACTTCAAAACCAGCCATAATGAAGAAAATAAAAAGTCACAAAGAGAACCTTATTATAAATAAAGCGCTTAATAAATAAATTTGCAATTAGACATGTCACGCTCGCTTTCATCCAAAAGGATAGAAAAATTGTAGCGTAATACAAGCAAGTAGATTTTTGAGGAAGTTATTGACTTAGGACAATATTCAACCAGGCTTAAAAATGCCGGCAATCTAGGACTTGTGAGAGAAAAAGACAGTTGTCCCTTAGGAGACAAATTGGTCAAGAACAATGAATACTCGAGTAAGCATATTTAAAAATAAAAAAAAATAAAATAGGTACCCAAGTTCTCAAAGATCTAATATTTGCATTGACCCCAGAAGTTATGCATGTGACAAATGTCGACAGAAATTAAAGAAATTCTTCATAAATATCATGACGATACCATCTGGGAAGGCCACCCAGAAAATCGCATGACACATAAGATCTAATAAAAATATTGCTGGAAAATATGAAAAATGGTATAAGAGAATATGAAAAATGTTTGCATCCACTGTACCCTTTTGTTTAACCAATTATCACTATATAACTACTTCTTGCTCTAGCAGAAACTGAATTTACCCAATCTACTGTATATAATACGTTCAAATATCCCGCTTTTTTAGAAAAATGTAAATTTTCAGCAAATGTTGACTGTAACCATCCTCCTATTCTATACGCTTTAATTTTATTAACAATGCAAAAGCTTTGTTTAATAGAAATAGTCAAGGTAAGGAAAACTAAATCTCCTTTATTTAGTCGATAGGATATACTAAATCATTAATCTTCATTATTTTTTAAAAATATAAATATAAGTTTGACCTGTTTCATCAAGGAAAATCTCGCCTTTTAGAGAGGTCATAAGGTAAATAGTAGAGATACATATAGGGCCCTGTAGAATATAAAATACCGATAGGAAAATAATCACCCCTATTCTGCATTTCGATTACGTTCCCGTTCTACGCTCCGCTTTAATCGAAGTTTGGTATTCTGCATTACGACGGAATCGTAAAGAGAAGAGGAAGAGCAAATGATTTTTCGAAATCAGCTGTTGGTACGGAATGTGTGAACATTGGAACAAAATAAATTAAAGAAAATTTGTAAAAAAACACTGAAAAACGTTTATATTTTATTGTCCACGCCATTTTGTACAAAAAAAAGCAATATTATATATTGCCTCAGTGTTATATTTTTTTGAGTGAAGTGCTTTCATAATTGTAAGTGTGTTTTTGTCGTTCTTTTGGCCAATTCCCTGCCGTGGCCACCGAGTTTTGTTAAAACGGATTCCTGCACGAATATAGTTAACATTTTCTGAATTTTAAGGATGCTAATCTCATTGCACTGGCCTAAATTACTTTATAAAGGTTTATTTATTCTTTCCGCAAGGATTGTTTACGTTTTCGCTTCACCTTCCTCTACGCCGGCAGCTTGCTTTGGCATATAACTGGACCCAACGAACAGACACAAATTATAGCTGTCTATTATAATGGAATCAATAGCCGCGGCGTTATTTGTGGAGTTGGAAAGCAACGCATACGAAAATGGCCAGGCGAGAATGGAAAGGCAAATACTGCGAGATTTGTGTAATCTATTTGAGATGAGTGACGAATTGTAAGAAATTGAACTTAAAAGTGGTAAAGTTTAATGACATATTTTCTTATCTAGGTTCAAAAAAAAACTTTCGACTTAACAAGGATGCTTTCAAGTATGTGTTAGATACTTTTGCGGGGCAAATACGTCCAAGGACTTCGACATCGACATATTGTTTTTGACCTGGAAACATATAAAAAACAATCATCATCAAGCCTTCTACGTTTCTTAACAAGTTTTACTTACATTTTTGTTAAAATTCTGTTATAAATTAATAAAAAAATAAAAAGAAAATATTTTTCCGGCAACTAATTTACAACTTAGAAAAACGGAACTACGATCGAAATGCAGAATACAAAAAATCGAATGATTCGAAGTTGGATCGAAAGAGATTGGAACACAGAATACCAAAATTGCCAAATCGAAAAAATTCCAATCCAAGTCGAAATGCAGAATAGGGCTGAATGTTATTAATAACCCTGTAGAATAGGAAAAGTAATTTTATTAATGACCTGCGGAATAGGAAATTCAATAGAAAAATAATTTTATTGATGACCTGCGGAATAGAAAGTATCAAGAGGAAAAATAATTCTATAACCCTGCAGAATATAAAATACCGATAGGAAAATAATTTTATTAATAACCTGAAAAAAAAACAAAAAAAAAAGATATCAATAGGAAAAATTATTTTAGTAATACCCTATAAGGAAGAAGAAATCGATGAAAATAATAATTTTACTCCAATACCCTATAAAGAAGAAAATACTTATAATAAAAATAATGACACTTTAATCCCATTTAGAATAGGAAATGAGGATAAGCAAAAATTTCTCAGTAACATAGAGAATAGCAATATCATAAATAATAAGAAAATAAAAATACACAAAAATAGACTTAAATTAGTAGAATAAGAAAAGGTTCAACCTACAAACATAAAATACAAAAGTAGAATTAATTTATAAAAATAGAATGCTCATGCATTCTCCAAATGCATAAGCATTCTGAAAAAAAGGGAGATGTAGTGTAAACAGGCAACAATTTAATGCCAAATATTTAAATCAGTCTAATATGCTACCCTGATACAAAAATAGTCTAAATGCTCATCAACACATAAATATGCATTTGATAATTATTGCTGATATAGCCATTCACACGATTTAATACAGGTGTGTGTTCAACACACAACCAAACAAATTTGAATTCTAGCAAATTTGCAAACATTGCGTTTCCCATAGAAGTCACAGCTCAACACAGAGTGTAGGTACATATTTTGTATCGAGTTGTATGTAGGTATGTAAGTATGTATGCTTAAGGTAGATATGCATGTAAGTATGTATGTCTAAATGTAAATATGTATGTAAGAATATGTTTAGAATAATTTAATATAAATAAGCTGAAATATTTGAATAAAGATTCATTCAGAATTCACTCATTAAGGTCATAACTTTTTTTTATTGCATTTTAATCTTTTACAATGATGGAATTATAGAAGGTGGCGGATGTAAGCAGTTTCTCGCTCTAACGCCGCCATCTTGAACGCCCTTAGAAATAAGAATGTGGTCGCTTTACAAAACTCCGTTTTTATTCAGAGGAAAAAATTTATGTAAAACTCATGATGTAATTACAAGGTGGCTGACGTTGGCAGCTTCTCTTTCTAATCCGCCATCTTGAACTCCCACTCTCAAACTCAATTTGCCTCTTTGCCAAACTGCCTTTTTATTCAGAGGAAAAATCGTAGTAAAACCCATAAAAATCAATTTTCCTGGAAAAGTATGCAACAGCATCACTTTTTTTCTCCAATTCTATTTTGTGTTGACTTTTCTATAGCTCAAACTAGTGACAATTCTCAAAAAAATCATTATTTTTTCAATAAAAACATTTAAATTTGCCATTTTTTAGTTCTATGAGAAACCCGATCGAATATATTCAACAGCCCGTGGTCATTTATTTCTCAATCGTTGCTTTTTCGCGGCATTAAATCATCGAAAGTATTGTCCAGAATGTAGACGACCATGCACACGTAACCGAGTGCACCCTACGGAGAACGGTCAGAGTTGGATAAGAAATTATATGATTCCGATGCGGCTGATATGTATACCGATATGCCGATGTGGACACCACTTTTCGAGTTAGAATTAAATGGATCTAGAAATGTACCAATGGCCCCACCTGAACCATCTGATGCTATACAAACTGGAACAGATTCAGCTGGTAATCCAACATGTAGCACGTGTCTATTTTCAAGATCTATTGCCTGCCGCCTATGCACCGGCAAAAGGTCTCGCACACGCTTCACATAGCAATAATGTTTTAGTCAAAACGTCGAGTTATTAAATAATTTCAAACATAAATGGGTGGCCGATTTAAATGGACATCTACCGGAAGGAGCTGTGGTTGGTGGTTATTCGGAATTAGGTGAAACATACATTTCACGTGCTACATATAAAGACAAAATTTTACTAGGCAAAGTACATCCTTCACATAGAGTAATGTATATGCCAAACAATGCCACTGAGGTGAACAGATCTGAATAAGAAGTACATGTTGGTATATGACCAACTAATGACTTCGTATGAATCTTTTACTGTGTCTGTTGTAATATTTTATCCTAACAAAATCATATACCGAAATGTAATCACTTAATGTGTATATGTGTATCTGTTTTTATTATTATCGTAAATATTATTTTAAAGGACAACTTAAATATATAAAACGAAAATTTTTAACTAAAATAGTTGAAAAATTAAGTCACTGAACTTCTTAGACTATTTTGGAGATATTACACAAACTCCTATTAAAACAATCAATCTCACTTTAGAGTTGGGCTGGGCAGCTTCTGCAGAGAACTACTTTCAATCTAACTTTACTGTTTTGGCCCTAGGCATTAGAATTTTACCGTTCCTTTCAGTTAAAGTGACAATATTAAACCCTATTTAACTCAAAGTCGCACTGAAAAACCGGGCGACAGAGTTTAAACTCTAATAACCAGGGGCGGAAACTGTTATTCCTTTTATAATCAGCCTTATTGTAAACTTCATGTGAATAAATCAATCCCATAAATTTTTTATTTCCCATGAACAAAAAATTCGTATCGTTAATTTCATGTGAATCAATCCTTATATTCGAATTTCGAATACGCTACTGTGAACATCACTCATGTTTTGTTTACAAATTTTTGCAGAAAAAATTGCTGTTGTGTAGTCAGACATTTTTATTTTTGCGTTAAATATTAAAATTGTAATGATTAGTGCTTACTTGCGCCTTTGTTTAATTGAAGAAGAAACTAATACCAGTCAGCAATTGGTTGAACGAGTGTCCAGGAGGATATTATGCGACAAGTGTAATCCCCTTGAATTACCCAATGCAAGGTAAACATGCAAATAATTATACTCGTAAACCAAATAAATAATCGCGTTTTAACTATTTATACATAGCTTTCACCAATTGTATAGAATAAATAAGCCGGCGTTCAAATATTCAGCTGCTCTAAGATTTTTTGGTGAAGGAGCATACCAAAAAGGAGTAGGGAGGCAAGTGGATGTTGGCTTATCGCAGTCAAGTTTTAGCCACGTCTTGTCTGAAGTATTGAATGTTTTTGAGGAGTGCCTTTGCAATCAGTGGATAAAAAGGCCTACTAAAGACGAAATGCGTGAAATTGCTTTGGATTTTCATCAACAATTTAATATCGCAGGCATTATTAGCTGCATAGATGGCATACACGTTAGAATTATAGACCCTAGGAATAATAAACACTTATATTATAACAGAAAGGGTTACTATAGTATGAGTGTTTTGCTGGTAGATTGGTAAAATTTGTGTATGCTTTTACGCATGTTAAGAATTTTATCTGCAGGTATGTGATAACAAAATGGCAATAAGATACGTCGATGCTACACACGCTGGAGCCTGCGATGACTCATTAATTTGGAATAAAAGTGAATTGAGGGTTTAAATGGAGCAGGATTACTTGCTAGGCACTAGAAATGTTTGGCTGCTAGGTAAAATTTTAATGAAATCTGTAAGTCCCAAAATCAAATTTTGTTCATAGGCGACGCTGGATATCCACTGGAGCCTTGGTTGCTAACACCCCACAGTTCATCGGAAGAGGGCTCCACAGAAAGCAAATTTAATGAGGTTCATGCACGTTGACGTAGCATTGTGGAAAGGACCAATGGCGTCTTAAAAAATAGATGGAGGTGTGTACTAGGAGCCAGAGAGCTACATTATTCGCCTAAGAAAGCAGCTCAAATTACTAATGTCTGTTGCGCGTTGCACAATATATGCTTAAAGTATCTATGCGATGACACACCTTTTATTTCATATAGAGCTTCTCAACCGGAAATTTCTGAACACATGCAGTTTGAAGAATCTGAATCGCATTCATCATACCTCAATGAGGCTAAGCGTATTAGAGCAAATATAGGCAATTGCCTTATGTAAATTTATGACAAAATGTTTTTATAATTGAATGACACTCTTCAAAGAAATGTCTGATTTGTATTAGCTCAAAAGCGGCTTTATTGTTAATCGTCCTTTACCAATTTGAAAAAATAAAGTACATAAAATAAATTTTTTTTACAAAAACGTTCGAAACAATCTAATTAATGCCTAAGCTTTTCTTTGCAGCAAGTATTTTCAAATTTTGAACCTCGATTTGGCTGTTTATAAGTATGAGTTTACGGTCAACTTCAATTTCCGAATTGTGGCGTTTTGTTTCCTTTAGTAAACTGTTTTGAATATTTTGAAAGTTTTCGAGGCCTTGGTTTAATTCCTTTAAGTGGGTTCTATTTCAGTATAGTGATGACTCTGGATTTCCAAGCCCTTTCTGACGTTGTCATTCATTTCTTTTTGAACATCTAGTTCAATGTTTAATAGCTCCGAAGGGTTAATTTTTTTGCGAGTTTGCTGGCTGGTTTTTTGTGCAGGCAAAGCACTTTCCCTTTGCGTGTCACCGGCAGTTTCGGTGCTATTTTCGTCCAAGCATGGACAATAAAGTTCCTTTTTAGAGTCCTCACTAGAGCTGCTGTCTTCATCACTACTGTTATTTTCACGTTGCTTACCAGTTGATTTCGTTGCATTCAAACCAAAAGGCTTGCCATCTTCGCCACCTTCCGCAGCTGCTACTGACGCAGTTATATCCAAAATTGACTGTTCTAATACAGAAAAAACATGTTGCTTGCAAGGTCCTCCACCGGTCTTTTTCCGATTTTTGGTATTTTCGACAGCCTTGTTTCGTACGTATCGATTTTGATCAATCCAAACCTGTCTATATAAATTATGCACATTCCATAGCCACATTGCATTGATAGTCACCTTTTTCCATTCGGAGATTGATTTTGATGGTGGGCCCATGCTATTGAGGGAATTGTTCAATTTCTTCCAAAAAGCCAGCACTTTATCTTTATTTGTTTTTTGGAAGCCCTTTCCTATTTCAGGATTTTCGGCCATAGTGCTTACCAAGAAAGTCAACTGAGTTTTGTTTATAGACCTAAGTGATATAAAATAATTCTTAACTAAGTTTAATAAGCAATAAACAATCCTTACATTTTATCGAATGTTGTTTCCCACTTTCAGTTTTGCGAACAAATTCTATACATTCACGTGGAAAAAAATTTGTTGACGGTTAGGGTAATTTTTCGAAAATGGGAAATTTTTCACATGTGAAGTTTACAATGAGAACAGAACAAATGTGGGAATTTTTCCATTGGGAATTGCATTCACGCGAAGTTTACAATAAGGCTGAATATAATTCCTTGAAAAACTATTAATTTTGGACTTTCAATATATTTGGATCAAGATAAAAATTACTTTCGGATTTTTATTACCTCAGTCCGATAGAACTACTTAAACTCGGACTTTTAAAAATAAAAGTCCGGAAATAAAAGTTAAATCCCGACTTTTATTTTTTAAGGCCAAAATAAAAGTCCGGCATGATAACAAAGAAACGGCTTAACCGAAATAAAAAAAATTTAGTTCCGATAAGTCGTATCTTAAAAAATAAAAGTCGGGATTTAACTTTTATTTCTGGACTTTTATTTTTAAAAGTCCGAGTTTAATTAGTTCTGTCGGACTCAAGAAATATAAAATACAGATTTTACTTTTATATGTGGACTTTTATGTAAAAAGTTCGAAAAATAAAAAGGATGTATGATTCGACATATTCACCTAAATTTTTTGACCCGGACTTTTTTGACTCCGAAAAGAATATAATTATTATTTCCTGTCCCTGCTAATAACAAGAGATATTTTTCGAATTTTTCTGTAAATCGACGTGGCATACCAAATCCAGCATTTTCCATATTTTTTTACAAAGGAGTTCAATGACAAAAAAAAAATGTTAAAGCGCTAGTTATTGTTGTGCAGTGTGAATGAAATGACTCTTTCACAGTTGAACATAGTCTTAATTTTAAAATTCAAAATTGTCGTGCAAGTTACTTATGTCGTTTATGAAGGTAAATAGGAAGATATGGCATACATGTAGAAGACCGCTCGAACATATCCCATTTTATATATCAAATCTTTTACGGATATGAAGCATTTAACTATCAGTTCTCCTTCAAACTCATCGTGAGCATATTTTACTAGAAATATAGGAGTATTACAAATATAAATAGTACACTATCCATAAACCTAATTTCATCCAAATCGGTTGAAGCGATTCAGAGTAGTACTGAATATATAAATATACAAAACGAATTTTTAAATTTTAAGTTTTAAGATTAATGTAGGTTATATTTTAATCTAAAAACTAAAAAAAAAATCCAGTTTCGTTACCATCAAGGATTTAATGCTTTTATTCAAAAAAGTATCCAATTTAATACTTCTACGGCTTCTTCTGTTCTTCCCCTTTCTCTCATAATTCGTATTATGTGGGAGTCTTCAGAATGAGCTGTCACGACATAGAACACCTGGCTTTATTACATCATGTGTAAAACTATACAAATCGTTTTTTCTGAAAAAATATGCAACGGCATCACTTTTTTTCTCAAATTCCTCTTTGTGTTGACTTTTCTATCATTCAAACGTGTGACAATTCTATATAATGACTTTGTCTATTTGAACACAATTAATAAAAATCGCATATTTTCTGCGTTTAATGATGGTAAGATGTTGCAATTAATATAAATTCGATGATTAATGTTTCAAATAAATTTTTGCATCTTTCCTTGTAGGTTTCGCCTTGCATGCACTGAACGGAGTGTTATATCCATAATGTATTGATAGAAGGTGGCGGAAGATTAACAACCGACAATATTGAAAGTAGCGCTGATGGTTTAACAAGAATAAGTAGCTCTGAAAATTCACTGGAAACTTCTGCAACTACGTCAGCTGCAAATGCGACAGCTGAGTATTTTGCCATTAATAAAATAACCGTAAAACCTGCGGCAACATTAATGCCGGATAGCGTAATAAGAGTTAAGAAGGAAGCTCTTGAAGATTGTAAACTAACGGATGAATGTTCAAACGAAAGTGCAGGCTAAGGAAGCACAAGCTCTTGTCGTAGAAAGTCAACAAGAAAATGTGCTAGGAATATATATTAAATCAGAACAAACAGATAAAAATGTAGCAGCTGCAGATCAGAGCACAACTGCAATAACAGCAACTTCTGCCACGTTTGGAGAAGTAGCAACTATAGCCCCAGTTTTACCTCTTCTACCAACTACTTCTGCTGCCAATAAAAACACAGAAACTGCCGAACATGACGAAACATTACCAGAGAGTTTCTTTGACGATCTATTACAAAATGCTGATGATATCACTGCAGCTGCATTACAAGCGGCTGTACCAGCAGCAGTGGCTACTCCGACCCCAGTAGTTACAGCCATACCAATTAATGAATTCGAAGTAAAAAGTGAACCAACTCTTAACGAAGTAGCGCCCGAACCAACACAATCAGCGAACATATCAGACAACTTTTTTGATGATTTACTTGTTGATCATGCTGCAGAGCGTCTTGAAGATGTAAATAATGATTTAAAAAGAAAATTTAGCGAGCGTTTGAAAGAATTAGAACAACTTGAATCCATTACAAGTAAGGCACATAAAAAGCATAAAAAGAAATCGCACAAACTTACACATGTCGAAGCTATGGACATGGAAGAATCTCCAGATGAAAAGCACAAGCGCAGCAAGAGACGTGAAATGAGAATGTCCACCCACTTTCGCTACAATCACCTATGCGTATACGCGTTAAAAGCGAGTTTTCAAATGTGCCACTTGAGACAATTAATTTAGTTGAGACGATGAACCGACAACAAGTAGTGCAGCCGCTACTGCATCCGCTAAAGCTAAACAAAATACAAACTGGGCTTCTACAGGTCGCTTGCGCATTAAATCTGAATTTGCCACATTCCCCACAGAATCGCCCACAATTGAAGAGGTTACAACCTGATATTAGTATGCCAGTGCGTGAAAGTGAGCTCTTCCAGCGTCGCACTAATGTAAATAGAAATGGACTCATTATTGATATGACTGAGTTGTTAATAGGCTAAACTTAAACTTACTTAAATTTGTAATTTTTTTGTCATATCCTTTGTAGTGGAGAAAGATGTCGAAAAATCTCGTCAGCAACCACCTAAGAATCTTTTGCCCGCAGATAAAATCCAGCATGGTAAACAATTAGTTGTTTAAAATTTTGGCCTGGGATTAAAATACAAAAAAAAAAAAAAAAAATCCTTTATTCTAAATACCCAATTTCAAAAAATGTTTATTAGAAAAATATCATGTTACCTATTTTCTATTTGTTATCAAAGCAACCCCATTTTTGCATAGACATACTTCTAAGTCGGGGCCTTCCACCGCGATAAACGCCATCAACAAATAGATAAATTGCGGATTGCATTAAGAGCCCACCACCGAACAGTTCTCGTAGCGTTAGACTTATTGCTGTTATACACTAAATCACGGAACGATGCTGCAAGACTTGGAAGGGTTCGCCCTTCGTCTAGTCTCAAAAGGTGACTGCAAATTATCTGTCATGGACGGCAGGCAACGGTACAGTTCAGGAACGTAACATCTAAGCCCAGAATAATTAAACAAGAGCACCCACAGGCATTGGCGGATCCAGGGGGGGGGGGGGGGGGGAGGGGGAAATAATTTTTTTTAAGCATTTGGTACAGGACCTAAATAATTGATTAAATTTCAAAATTTTTCACAATAGCTATTGTTAAATTTAAAATCAAACTACACACTAATGGAAATTTTGGGTAAGCTTTTATCTAAATCAACTTCCTCAGCAACGGTAATAGCTAGGGCTGTAAAATTTTCAATAAATAGTAAATGTTAAGAAAAACGGTTCCGAAGACTATAATTTTTCAAAGCTTAGCTTAAAAAACGTAAAGCTTTTACCAGTTCAAGACGTTGATATCTTGAATTTTAAAGTGGTAAAAAAGCAGCTTCAGTGGTATTTGGGGCAATATGATCGAATTTATATTTCTTTACAAATTGTTTATTGGTTTCGAGGAATTTTTGCAAAGCGATTTAAAATTCACATATTTTCCAGTAACAAAAAATCTAGTTAAATTAAAGTTTTAAAACTAAGTAGGAAATAACGTTTTGAGTCGCCCAATTTTGCGATTTTTACCCGTTTTTTTTAATTGTAAGCAATAACTCAAATAAATCAAAATCATAATTCTTATAGATTTTGAAATTCTACAGAAATATCTAAGTTTAATGAAAATTTCTCTTGTGAACTGTATATGAGCCGTTTATTTTGAAAGTGGCATAAGTCATTTCATGTCGTTTAGGTTCAGTGGTAATTTGTTTGTATCTCTCCTCGCCTCCAGTTTTTTAGAGTCCAATATCCAAAAGATGCAATTCTTATTATTATTTTATAATTGTAGAACCATCTATATATGCATTCGTTCAAAAATAACAATGCATTTAAGACCATGAGTTGGAAATGACTTATGCCACTTTCAAAATAAACGGCTCATATTTATATACTAAAAAAAAAATAAATGTAAGGCGCGATAACCTCCGAAGAGATCTAAGGCCGAGCTTCCCTTCCAATTTGCGTCGTGCTCCTCTTGATTTTCCCTACAAATTGGCCGGAAGGGACCTACATGTTTTATGCCGACTCCGAACGGCATCTGCAAAGCAGATGAGTTTTCACTGAGAGCTTTTCATGGCAGAAATACACCCGGGGTGCTTGCCAAACACTGCCGAGGGGCGACCCCGCTTAGAAAAATTTTCTTCTAATTGAAAAATCTTATTTCTAAAATTTTGATGTTGCTTTGCCCGGGAGTTGAACCCAGGGCATACGGTGTGATAGGCGGAGCACGCTACCATCACACCACGGTGGTATTTATATACATATGTACATAATATTCGAATTTAATTTTAAGGAAATGTACTTTTTAAATTTATTTTCACACTTCTAAATAATTTTAAAACAGAAAATTTGAGTTATAAACAACACTTCCAAAATTACAAACCAAAGATATCGATATAGTTTCTGCAGTTAAGCTTATTGATATGACCACATCAAGTTTACAGCGACAACGTGAAACTAGCACTGACTCTTTTAAAAACCTTTTCAACCAGGCTAAGGCTATCGCGAATGAGATTGGTGCAGAAATCACGGTCCCCAGAATCACCGGGCGGCAAAATAATCGACCAAACATTCAGACTCAGTCAGTTGAGGATTGTTACCGAGTTGTAGTATATATTCCTTTTCTAGACTTTATTATAAACGAAATGTCATCCAGGTTTCCTAACGCCTCCATGCAAAGAATTGGGCAATTGCAAAAGTTGCTGTCCCAAAACTTCAGCGATGAAGATTTGGAGAACGTTTTACAAGGCGCAGAAGTATATAAAGAAGACCTTCCTTGTTTTCGAGCTTTTAAGGGTGACTTAAAAATTTGGAAAGAAATGATAGAAAATATTGCAGATTCTGCAGCAGATGCCTACAAACGAGCAACGGCGTTGCCAAATATTAGAACTCTTTGTCAATTGCTGTATACGTTTCCAGTGACTACCAGCACTGCCGAGCGATCTTTCTCCACCTTACGCCGATTAAAGTCGTATCTTCGCAACAGGATGACAGGAAAGCGTTTGAATGGATTGGCTTTAATGCATATCAATGATGATATTGCGGGAAAAATGGACCCTAATGAAGTGCTGGACATTTTCAGCAGGAAATATAAAAGAAAAATGCCTTTACTGTACACTTAATTTTTTATTATTTTGACACTTTTATAAGCCTTCCTATATATGTATGTATATACTTCAACCTCTATAAATAACTTTGAAGTAGGTATGCTACTTCTAAATATTTATATAAGTTCTTGTTAACTTTTTTGCGGGTTCGTTGTGTGTTCCCCCTCCCAAAAAAAATGCTGGATCCGCCCCTGCCCACAGGGTGGTGCTCTATCCCCGCTTTTGTTTAACTTTTATATATGGAAGCCCTCTCGCCACCTGAAGGAGTTACCATTGCATCCTACGTCGATGGCTGCACGATAATGGCTAAAGGTCCCGGCCCAACTATTGATGAGATATGCAACAAAATAAACGACAATCCTCCTCGCCTTTCCAGTTTCATCGCCTCGCGAAACCTGACATTGTCAACTACCAAATCTTCGGCAACTGACTGTCTTAAGTAAATAAATAAATGTTTACTGATAAGCTTTTCATGCAGAAATTCACTCGGAGTGCTTGCCAAATCACTGCCGAGGGGATGACCCCGCTTAGAAAACTTTCTTCTAATTGAAAAAAAACTTGTTTCTAAAATGTTTATATTGTCTTGCCCGGGCGTGAACACAAGATCTTCGATGAGGTAGGCGAAGCAAGCTACAACCACACCGCGGCGGCCGCTGCTTATTAAAAAAATTTCAAATATCACAAAAAAAATGTTTAAAACTCGAATATCTCAAAACGTAAGTTTGTTGAATTAATAAATGTTTCGCTTGTTATCTATAAACAATACTTAGCAACCTAAATAGACACCGTCTCGGTCGTGGTGAAGATAAGCCTTTCAGGTGTCCCTTTAGTTCCCGAAGATTTCGTTGCTGCGAATCTTTGTGGTAAAAATATAAGAAAATCTGAATTAAATAAGCATCAACTTATCCATTGTAACGAGAAGCCGCATAAGTGTGAATTTTTTTGCCTTATAGCACTTACCTAAATTTATTTCAACCATTACTTAATTCTGTTATTATCAAACAGCTTATAGGTACTAACAAGTGCTGCAATTTTAGAAATCTGCGTATTTTTCTACTGGAGAGTGTAGAAGAAATGTGAAACCGGTTTTAGGGTAGCGAAGAAAAAAAAAATATTTTTATTGCCATTATTACCAAATTCAAAAAAGTCATCTGTATTTTAATCGTTATCATTGTCATAACCGCCATTATTCCATCTTCACTTATTCCAAAATGTATACAAATAAATATGTAGATTAATATAAACAACTTATTAATTTAATTTTATCTCAATTTATTAATTTCAAAAACTTGGTAAAATTAAATTAAAGGAAAACTTTGTAATAGAATATAAGTATGAATATAAGTATTTTGTAAGTAATGTTAGTCTTATGTCAATTTTGATGTAAAGTAATTTTTTCTAACGTTAAATTTTCCTAAAACATAAATAAAACTTTAACGAATCGCCAATCTGATGGATCAAATTAGTATTTTTTTCTTAAAATTTCGCAACCTACATAGATACATGGAAATGATTACTGTATCTTTGAAGAAATTCATTTCTACTAAGCGCCAATCCTATTTTTAGATAGCTTGGTATCTTTGAATTTTGTTCTCTAATCCTCTACCTAACCAACGCAGCGCTTGATTTTTCTTTTAAATTTAATTCTAATTTAAGCGGTAAAATGCATTGGACTTTTTTTCAATATAAAAAATCGCCGAAAGAAAACATGTTTTTTTATTTAAATTATATTTAAAATCGTTTCTTTACTTTGCAATCCAATTCTAACATTAAATAAAAAAGTATGAAATTAAGTACTATTTTAAAAATCGGGCCCTCTTTTATGTACTTCCAAAATAAAACCTGGAGCTTACTGGAGCTAAGGGCGTTCGATATGACAGCTGTCAAATCTTCCACCACCTTCTATCATTACATTATGGACGAACCAATAAAACTCAATATTACGATCTTTACTTTCTCACGTTTATTCATCAACTCCCTTATATTTAAAAATGGCTTCACCTAGTGTTGCCAAAATACCTTCAAATGTATATTACTATGGATGCCAATCGTTTATTATTGAAAAAGTATTCAGTACAGTTACACCATCCTGACCTGTAATCGTCCCGATTACGCCTTCATTAAAGAGATTATGGTTTAACCAAGGTGTCATGTTCGCTACTTCCCATATTCCTTCATAACGGATTTGACTAAGTTGAAATCCCTCGACGTCTTTAATTAAATACCTATGATTTGGGGGAACTTTGCAAACTCTGTAAGGACCTTTGAACTTAGGTGCAAACTTTTTACACACACCTGGAGTACTTATATAGTTTTTAAATATAACGTAATCGCCTTCCTTATACGTTCTTTGAATTCGATTTTTATCTTTTAATAACTTATTATAATTTTGAGACTTTAATATATTTGCTACTGCTTTTTCCCTTATTTCTGTCACACTGCGATCGTTTTCGTACAACATGTTTTCTTCCAAATTTTTCTTTTAGAAAATCTATTACATGACCTTTGTGGAACTCCCAAAAGTATTTCACTTGGCGTTGTACCTGTACTACGATGTATCGTATTATTTAACGCAAACTCTATTTCCGGCAAGACCCTATCTAAACTAAAATTAAAGCCGCCACTAGTTAACTTTGCTATCATTGGTGCAAGACTACAATTTACGTGCTCTATTTGGCCATTGGCTTGTGGTGAGCCCGTTGCAATTTTAATGTGTTTTATGTATTATTTTCCAAAAAACTTTCAAAATCTTTCGATGTAAATGCACTGCCTCTATCAAATATCAATACTTTCGGGCGACTATAACTACTGAAATAAGATTTTAAGCAGCTGAGGACCTCCCTCGCGCCTGCTGAACACACCGCATATAATTTAACAAATTTACTAAACGCATTTATAACCAAAAATACATACTTCTTTTTTGAGTGCTTAAGTGACACTGGACCAAAGTGGTCTATATGCAGAGTTTCGAATGGTACGTTTCCCTTTGGTATACTATGTAAAATGTTTCCCGCTTTTTGGTAAGAATGCAATACACTTCAAACAATTTGAAATATATTGCTTAATTTTTTCCTTCATGTTAGGAGACCAATATGCTTTTATTATGGCACTAAAAACTTTATCACACCCCATATGACCCATTTCATCGTGATACATTTTCATTAAATTTCCTTCCATTTCCAATGGTACATAAAATAACATCTTTTGTCCGTATTTCCTGTATATTAAGCCATTCCGCATTTCAAAAACATTGCTCTCCCTATCTTCTAACTTCCCGCGAATCTCAGTAATTCTCTTGTCTCTGTTTTGACAAATTTACAGATTTTGTTCAAATGTGTTTTCTTCAAGTACTAGGATATTTCAAATGCGGCTCAGGGCATCTACATGCAACATTTTACTTCCATTACGATGTTCAAGTATGTATTAAAAATTTTGTAATTAAAGTGCCCATCTGGCTATTCTGAGATTAACTTCTTTCTTATTCAGGTTAGCATAAGAGAACTACAGTCAGTGAATATTTTAAACTTTAACCCTTGTAAATATACACGAAATCTCCGAAGAGCATAAATAATAGCCAAAGCTTCCAACTCAAAGCTGTGATACTTGGATTCGGATTCACTCGTACCCTTGGAGAAAAAAAACTGGATGAAATTTTCCGTCACGTTTCTTTTGTAATAATATTTCCCCAAATCCTAAAGAACTTGCATCACAATGCAGCTCTGTATTATCTCTTGGGTCGTAAATTGCTAAGATGGGTGCCTTAATTAATTTGTTTTTCAGAAGACTAAATCTTCTTCACCAAATGTAAATTTAACGTTCTTTTTAATGAGCTTGTACAAGGGCTGAGCTTCCCGTGAAAAATCTTTCACGAATCTTCTAAAATAAGAACACAAACCCAAAAAACTATGCACAGTCTTTGTATTGTTAGGGATTGGGAAATTAACTATAGCTTCTATATTCTTTTCATTTGGTCGTATACGCTTACTCGATATATTTTACCCTAAATAGCGTATATCTGATTCCATGAAATGGCATTTGTCTAATCTCAATTCCAATTTATTTTGTACTAATCTATCAAATACTTCCTGCAAAATGTCTAGATTATCATCAACGGTACTTGTGGCTATCATTATATCATATAAATAAATTGCAATTTTCTCTGCTCGAATAAGATCATCGAAAACATGGTTGACAAAACGCTGGAATGTTGAAGGCGCATATTTAAGGCCAAAAGGAATTTTTAAAAATTCATATTGGCCCAAAGGTGTTACAAAAGAAGTGTGCTTGACTGATTCTTCTGTCATGTGTACGTGATAAAATGCACTCTTTATATCTAGTAGCGAAAATATACTCTTGTTTGATAGCCGATTAAGCAAATCATAAACTAAAGGCAATGGAAAGTTATCTCTTAAAGTTACCTTATTTAAATTACGGAAATCAGCACATAATCTGATATCACCCGTCTTCTTCCTTACCAACACAATGGGAGAAGAATACTCCGAATTACTAGGTCGAATTATTTGGTTTTGTAATAAATCATCTAAGATAACTCTGACCTGCTCTTTTTCGCTATAAGATAATCTCCTCGGTGGACAATGGAAAGGTTTTTCACCACTCAGTAATAGTTTCATCTCACATCTAATCTTTGGCGTATCGGGGCGCTTACAGTTTACATAAGAATCATGAATCATCTTATTAAATCTTTCTTTTGCGCAAATATTTATATCGACATTTTTTAAACAGAACTCAAACTTCTTAGCTTCAACTTCCATTACCGCATTACACTCTATAAAAACCTGTGTAGTATCAGATTCAATTTTCATTAACCTATGACACTCTTTATCGTATGTATCACTTTCAATTTCGCATTTTGAAATTTTATCTTTACACTCTAATTTTAAATTAGATTCAGCTAAAAAATCCCTACCTAAAATCAACTCATTGTTTCATTTGTTACAAAAAAACTTTTAATTAAATTTTTTCATTTGCAAAAAACACAAAACTGTTTATATTTCCAATAATAGATAAAGGCCTTTTATTTATGCCACTGTATTTCAAAAACACGTTGTTATTTTTATTTAATAATATAACTGGGGGTCAATTCATGTGCGATGAAGTGATGAAGTAAAAAAAAAAAAAATTCATGCCCGCTGTGAAATTTATTTTTTCATTTTATCACATCACTTTTTCATGTTAGGCGATTCCTGTTCTTTGCAATACTCGTTGTGAAAATCTAATAACGAGCACTGTGGTGAATAAAAAAATGATATTTTCTGTCAAAAAAAGAAAATTTAATTAATGAAAGTAGTAAATAAATTCAACTTTTCAATAATAAAAGTAGAAAATGCCCAATATTCGCCTTTTGATTTCATTGAATTCTCATTTTCCTCTCGCGACTGCATCGTAATCCATCAGGATGTGTTCTGCAGTCTCATCTTCGCGATCACAGAATCGACAGAGGCTACTAGACGATATACCTAGTTTATCCAGGTGGCTCTTTAGCCTGCAGTGACCTGTGAGTATGCCTGTTAAAATTCTAAGGCTGCTTTTTGGGAGCTTAATCATGGCTTTATATATCGCTTTGAGCTGTATCCTCCTATCCTGAACTTTCGCGCCAGTGCTGAGGCACACTTTTTTTTGCTTGAACTCTTCCCTTATTGTGTGTGACACTATCGGTATGATGGGCTCGGGTCCTATTGGCTTTTCCGCCGCCGCCAACCTGGCAAGTTCGTTACCATCCACTCCTCTGTGTCTAGGTACCCAGGCTAAACAGACGGTGTTATTGGCCCCTAGACTGCTTAACCTCTACGCACTCAAGGACTGTTGATTATTTAATCTCAACTGAAGATAGTGCCTTGAGCGCAACCTGACTGTCGCTGAGTAAGCGATTCTTTCGTTTGTATATCCCCGCTGTAAATTTATCTCGCACACCGGCTCTTGGCGAAAACTTCGGCTTGGAAGATGCTCGGATATTTTCCGATTGATAGGGACATTTTGGTTCAGGGCCGAAGATCCCCGCTCCTAAGCCCTTCGGTGCCTTCGAGTCATCGGTGTACCATATTATATTGTGTTCCTGGTGAAGCGCTTCAATTCTGGAGGCGTACTATGTACACCTGTTCCCCAGCTCTATTTTGAAGCACTTCTCAAACTTAATTAGCTTCCTCGTGTCATCGCTGGGAAGTTGGATGAGTGGAATTTGCTCCTTCAGCTTCTCCATGTTCCGTGAGTGTATCACTTTGCCCCTTCCACATCCCTCTTTAGCTATGTTTACTAAAGTAATCCTGGCTGCCTGCTCAATTATTATGTGTAGAGGCGTTAACTTAAGCAGCACCCCTATTGCCGCCGTAGGGCATGCTCGCATGGCTCCCATAATGCAGACACATGCCAAGCGTTGAAGCTTCGCGAGTAACTTTTGTACGGTCACCATGGTTGTCCTTGATGCCCAAGCACTACGATAGATCTAACTATAGTAGTGTACATCCAGAAGATTAGTAGAAGAGAAGAACAAGACGGTCGTTTTGATACGTGCTCCGTGTTTTTATTAAACAAAAAAATAGTAAACAACATACAAAAGCGCTAAAAAAACGTACATCTAACAACAGGTGCGGGAAGCTGTATTCATATAGTATAGTTTAGCAGAGTGGAGTATTTAGGTGGTTAGTAATTTGCAAAAACTATCTGCTGTGCTGCCATTACCGCAGTCGGCGCGCTGCAAACATCGCCAAGCACACTTTCACACAAACGCCTGCTGATACGCTGAGTACGGGTGAGAACATCAACAACCTGTCAAGCCGCTTTGTTGCTATACTGTCGCTACTAATTGTGCTCTTTATTTTGTGTTTTTGACTTTTCTTTGCTATCATTAACTTAGCGCGAAAAATTTGCGCCCGATAAGCACTGAATTTTTATACAAAGGTGAATGATAGAAAGGGCAAGTGGAAGACATAAAAGAGTGAAAAGTGTTAGCCTAAAACAGGGCTGCCATCACGGTAGAAAAATATATATTTATACATATTTTTTAGTTTATTTTTTCAAACCAGTCTTGCGAATATTTAAAGTTGTGTATCACAAAGTTGCCATGTAAAGTTGCATATCTTTTACATTTTCTTATAAAGATATACATTTACAATGCCAGCAGAGTGCAAAGAATGTACCGCGAAACTGCTTCAGGTAGATGACATAGTAGCATGCTCTGGTGGGTGTGGCTATACTTTCTGCTTGAAATGCAGTAATATTAAAAGAAATGAAAAAAAGATAATAGAAGATAATATGAACATAAAATGGTTCTGTAATGTATGTGCATTATCGGATACCAATACTAAATTTGTGGAAATCAAACATTTGATTAATAAATGTGAAGACACAAAAATGAAAGCCGTTGATATTAAACAGATAGTCGAGCAGATATTTTGTAATAAATTCTCCCATATTAAAAGTAGCATTATTACGGACTTCAACTCCCTTTTAGAGCATAACATAGAAGTAAAATTGATTGCAATGAAGAATGAGATAGTAAAAGATTTATCTAATGAATTAAAAAAGAGCAATGAATTGCTTAACGATTTACGCGTGGCAAATGATCAGCCAGAAAAACTATCTTATGCTCAGGTCGCTTCAGTAAATGAGAATAAAATTGTCATTAAACCGAACAAGAAGGGCAAAAAAGCTAAGGAAACCAAGGAAGCTCTAAAAAAAGTTGTCGAACCTACCGAAGGCCTTGTTAAAAATGTTAAAGAAGTAAATAGTGGTGCCATTATTGTAGAATGTAAAAATAAAAACGCCTGTGAAAAAGTCCAGCTAAAGGTAAGAGAAAGTACTGGGAACGATTACGAAGCAGAGAAAACAAAAAATAAGGATGAAATAAAAAAGAAAATAAAAATTGTTGGTTTAACTGAAAAAGCTAGCAATGAGCGTTTGGTAGAATGCTTAACTAAGCAAAATGACTCATGTAACGGAAAGGGTTTTAAAGTGTTAAAACTGTATGAAAATACCAATCGGAGAGAAGTAAGCTACATTGCGTTAGTGGAAACAGATGCAGTAACATTCGATAATGTGTTGCAACAAAAGAAACTATATATAGAGTTGGATACTTGCGTCGCTTACGAGCATATAAGTGTTTTGAGGTGTTTTAAATGTCTGGGATATAAGCACAAAGCAGCTGAGTGCACGAATAAAGTAGCTTGCAGCAAATGTGCTGGACCCCATGATAGCAAAGAGTGCACATCTAACATTGTTAAATGTGTAAACTGTAGCGAACTTGTTCAAAAAAAAGTTATTGACGTGGATGTTAGCCATTACGCTTTCAGCAAAGATTGTCCTGCGTATAAAAAATATTCGCAGCCAAGAAATAAGGCACGAGTTTAGCAACGAATACCAGAGGAGCTAAGTTATATATATTTAAATATTAGCAGTATCGTCGCCAATAAAGCTGAACTAGAGCGTCTGATAGATGTACATAAACCACATTTAATATTTTGTTCGGAGACTTGTTCGAATGAAGAAATAACGAATCAAGAGCTACAGATACAAACATATAAACTTGTACGGCGCGATTCCCACAGCAGGCACACAGGCGGTGTGCTAATATATATAAATGAAACAATTGAATACTCAATAAGTTACAACAGAACATTAAACAAGAACATCTGGTGTATTATACTAAAAGTTAAAAATATTTTCCCCCAATATCAAATAGCTCTGATATATCACTCACCGAGCTCGAGTGATGCAGAATTTATAACGTACTTATACGACATTTTAAATAATAACTGCGTAACACAGGATAATATTATCTTTGTGGGCGATTTCAATATAAACCTTTACAAGAGCACAACTTATAGTAAACAGTTAGTTGACTTATTTCGATCCTTTGCTATGGAGCAAAAAATAGATTTTTATACACGAAAGGGCGATAAGACAGATACATTGATCGACTTGTTATTTACAGATAGTAGCTCTATATCATGTTTAAAATTAGAAGAGCTTCAGATTTCAGATCATGAAACGATTAAATTCAAAATCAAATTACATAAACTATTTCAGATGAGAACGAAGAGAACACTAATTCCCTGGGAAAATTATACAAGCGACAGCCTTGTTAATGAATTACGACAGCTTAACTACACTGACTGTGAAAATCTGAGCATCGAAAATAAGGCAACATTCCGATATAATACGCTACCAAGCGCAGTGACCACCCTGACATACTCTAAAGAAGTCAGTGTCAAACTTATGAACAAGTGGTATGATTTTGAGCTGGCTAACTTAAATAAACGTAAGCTAAGTCATTCAAGGTTCGAATCGAGCTCAAGGCCAGAACAATAATTCTTCTCTAATGATAATTATTGTTATTTTTAAATTTTTCTAAATTTGAAAAATTGTAATTTGTTTTTGGAATAGTAAGTAGAAAATTTTTCAGACAACCTGCCATAGCTGCGCAGATAGATCCATTTCGAAGGGTGCTAAGCCTTCATCATCAGTACGCTTTAGGCATGCTGTGCTAACCATTTAGCTATACAGCGGTGGTTTGTTTGACTGGCAAATTTGCTACTTCTATTCCTTTTTACCAACTATATTTATTCAGTGTTGCGCCATCTGGTGCAAATCACTGATAATGCTGGATTTATGTTTATTATCAATTACTTTGTTTGACATTCCCAAGTGCTCATGGTTTATTAACAATTGTTTTTGTTTTTATCGGCCTATTGATAAATCATTCAAGGTTCGAATCGAGCTCAAGGCCAGAACAATAATTTTTCTCTAATGATAATTATTGTTATTTTTAAATTTTTCTAAATTTGAAAAATTGTATTTTGTTTTTGGAATAGTAAGTAGAAAATTTTTCAGACAACCTGCCATAGCTGCGTAGATAGATCCATTTCGAAAGGGTGCTAAGCCTTCATCATCAGTACGCTTTAGGCATGCTGTGCTAACCATTTAGCTATACAGCGGTGGTTTGTTTGACTGGCAAATTTGCTACTTCTATTCCTTTTTACCAACTATATTTATTCAGTGTTGCGCCATCTGGTGCAAATCACTGGTAATGCTGGATTTTTGTTTATTGTCAATTACTTTGTTTGACATTCCCAAGTGCTCATGGTTTATTAACAATTGTTTTTGTTTTTATCGGCCTATTGATAAATCATTCAAGGTTCGAATCGAGCTCAAGGCCTGAACAATAATTTTTCTCTAATGATAATTATTGTTATTTTTAAATTTTTCTAAATTTGAAAAATTGTATTTTATTTTTGGAATAGTAAGTAGACATTTTTTCAGACAACCTGCCATAGCTGCGCAGATAGATCCATTTCGAAGGGTGCTAAGCCTTCATCCTCAGTACGCTTTAGGCATGCTGTGCTAACCATTTAGCTATACAGCGGTGGTTTGTTTGACTGGCAAATTTGCTACTTCTATTCCTTTTTACCAACTATATTTATTCAGGGTTGCGCCATCTGGTGCAAATCACTGATAATGCTGGATTTTTGTTTATTGTCAATTACTTTGTTTGACATTCCCAAGTGCTCATGGTTTATTAACAATTGTTTTTGTTTTTATCGGCCTATTGATAAATCATTCAAGGTTCGAATCGAGCTCAAGGCCAGAACAATAATTTTTCTCTAATGATAATTATTGTTATTTTTAAATTTTTCTAAATTTGAAAAATTTTATTTTGTTTTTGGAATAGTAAGTAGAAAATTTTTCAGACAACCTGCCATAGCTGCGCAGATAGATCCATTTCGAAGGGTGCTAAGCCTTCATCATCAGTACGCTTTAGGCATGCTGTGCTAACCATTTAGCTATACAGCGGTGGTTTGTTTATAAATAGTTGTTTGAAATAGATCATATAGTAAGTAAGTTTAAAAATAAAATTGGAGGGAAGAAACTTGTGTCGGAAGGAGTCGTTAAAGACTCCATAACGTATACAGTTTTTTTCTATTCTCAACTTGTTAATCTTCTATAGTTGTGCCATTAGAAAAAGTTAAAAATACCATCAAAGCTGAGGAGATAAGACTTATTAACACGTTACAATGTGATGAAAAAATTTTGGAAACAGTGGTAAAAAATCAGCTGGCAAAGTATTTAGAAGATAATGTAATTATTATACCTCAACAATCTGTTTTTCGAAAGAAACATTCCTGTGAAAGTGCTTTGAATTTGGTTGCAGCTAACTGGAAAGAATACTTAAGCAGGAAAAAACACATATTAGCTGTGTTTTTGGATTTAAAACGTGCATTCGAGACGATCGACCAAAACTTAATGCTGAAAAAGTTTTCTTAAATTGGTGTTTCTGGTATAGAACTAAAATGGTTTCAAGACTTCCTAATTAACAGATACCAAAGAACAGTGACTGGAACGTCCGTATCGGATAAAAGGGAGGTACCTGTTGGTCTACCTCAAGGGTCTGTGCTGGCACCCATACTGTTCAATATATATATTAATGATATAAGTAGCTCCATTAAGCACTGTGAAATAAAACTGTTTGCTGATGATACATTGCTGATGATAAGTGGGAACAATATTACTGAAATATATGCTAAGCTGCAAGAAGATCTTAACAGCGTATATGGTTGGTTATGCGTAAACAGACTAAAAGTGAATGTCGATAAAACGAAATTTATGGTTATATCTAGACGCAATTTTCAAAACAGTGAGCTACAAAACTTAAATATAAATAACGAACTAATTGAAAAAGTCAGCACCATGAAATACTTGGGAATAAAAATAGATGATAAGCTGAATTTCAACGAGCACGTGGATTATACGGTAGGAAAAATAGCGAACAAGTTATATTTTACACAACGAACCTGCAAAAATATTTAAATAGAAGGTATAAAATCATCGTCTACAGATCTATAATCGAACCTCATTTTATTTATTGCCCAACTATATTTTTCATCTTGCGAGATAGTCAGATATACAAGCTACAAAAGCAACAGAACCGAGCTATGAGATTCATTCTCAAAAAACGGTATGACACACCTATCAGAGACATGCTATGCTCTCTTAATTGGCTTAGCATTAGACAGCAACTTTTTTATTATACCATAAAATTTATTAAAAACATAATAGAAGGAACTTTGCCTGCGTATTTGAGGACTAATATAAAATATGTAAAAGATATGCACTCTGTAAATACTCGTAATAAAAATGATTTTAATCTGCCGGCTTATAAAACTGAAGCAGACAAATGTAATCTGTATTATAAAGGTCTTAAATCCTATAATGAACTACCGAATGATATTAGATCATGTCATTCCAATAAATTTATACAAAAATTGTACAATTATTGCAGAACACTACCAATTTAGTGCTGGACAGGCGGGCTTCCATAGCATCGATAGAAGTGCAGCGAAACTATACTGCTATGTAGCGCCAAGACTTCCAAGCTCTTGTACGCATACAAAAAAGGTTGCCGAAGCACATACTGAAACACATCACTCGATTAACTCAGTGCATCGCCGTGCAGGTGTTGCCTACTACACAAGCACAACACTTTGTTCGCATGATCTGGAAGTCTCCCATCCATAGTACTCCAAGGTAGGACATAGATGTAACTATTCTAGATTGCATAGTCCAGAAGACAATTATAAACATGTAAAATAGATTTAAGTTAAGCTTAGGAAAGCCGTAATAAATAAATACATTACATTACATTACATTTTAGGATCTTTGGGCTAAATCCCCAGAATCTTCCTGCAATAAGTCTGCACACCATTATTGCTCTTGTGGCCTTTGATATGGTGTTGTCGAAGTATTTCACCTCGGTCGTGTGCAGCAACTGTACTCCATCCATTGCGATGTGCCTCATCCCTTCCAGTTTTCTGCTCCTGGTGAAGAGCACAATGGCTGTCTTGTTAGCGTTGATACTTAGCCCTACCTCAGTACACCATTCTTTCGTTAACTTCAATGCCCTTTGCATTATGTCGCAAGTGGTGCTCTCAAATATGCCTCTTACAATTATTACAATATCATTTGCGTACCCCTGACATCGAATTCGGTTTTCTGAGGGCCTCTGTAGAAGTTCATCTACTACGAGGCTCCACAGCAGGGGTAACAGGACGCCCCTTATGGACGTCCCTTGGTTGTCTTGATCTCTACTTTACCGTCCCCACTCGAGGTTTCGTTGATCCTCGTAGGCAGTAGGACATTTATCCACACATGGATCGGACATTGTATCTCCCTTCTCTCGAGTGCCTCTTTCACACTCTCGTGGGAGGTGTTGTCGAATGCCCCGTCTATGTCCAAAAATGCGCATAGCGCAACCTCCTCGCATTCGAATGCACTTTGGATTTCTGTGGACAGCTGATAAAATGCAGTTTCTGTCGACCTGCCTGTCCTATATGCCCGCTGATCTCGATGTAGTGGTATTCAATCTTCTCCATTGCTTTCAGAGCAAAGGATGTCAGATGATGCAGTGACCAGCCAACTTAAATTTGCGGCTTACATTTAGCTCTTGACAAAATACCCCCACCAACCTTTCAGTCCATATTCGACCCATCCGTGAACAAATAAACCAGTCCCCTTCCCCGGATGTGTCCTCTTCCCATTCCTCTCCCGACTGTGGTGGAGGTTGCTCAGGGAGTAGTTATCGGCATACAATAGTCCGTCCTGTCAGGGATAAAGTTGAAAGCTAGAGTGTCCGAAGTCAGAAGCCCATAGCCCATATCAGTAAATATCCTAGTAAATAATACACTTGTGATTTTGGCGACCTCTTAATTAATTACTTATTTTGTTTAAAGCTGGCTTCAGGTCAAATTGAGTAAAACACAATATATTTAAGTTTTACTACCAATATATTTCGGCTACTCTTCCGGTAACCGTCTTCAGGGCGTAACTATTGACAAATTAAAAATTATAAAATTGAACAAAAATATATGCAATGTATGTAGCATTTATTTACACGTCTGCTCTGTCTGAGGTGGAGCTGTGTACTGTCTTGTTGGAAAGTAAATATTTGTTTTATGTTTATAGATGGACCAATTTATAATATTTATGTTTGCTGGGTTGAGCACATATGGTCAAAAATTTAAAAACAGTTGTTGTTGTTTTTTCCCGACGCGTTTCGACGTTCTTTTTTCACGTCATCTTCTGGGGATTTCTTTAATTAATTTTCCGTCTTGTTCTAGTTCTATGATGAATTGTATACTGTATTTAAAATATCTATTTTCCTGAATACAGAATTTTACTATTTCCATAAATAATTGCTTTGGTATCATTGTGTGTTCTTGTATTATTGTCCATTTTTCTAAAATAACGTCAAGTGCTAATTGTATAGGTATACTCGGGAATAGGGAAATAACGTCAAATGATATAAGTTTTTCGTCATCACCTATGTAGGCATTGTTTAATCTTTCTTTAAAATCTAGTGTGTTTCGTATATTATATATGGAGTTCGCTGTTAAATTTTTGAGTATATCCGTAATATATTTACATAATCCGTACGATGGCGATCCGATTTCCGAACATATCGGTCTAAGTGGTAATCCTTCCTTATGAGTTTTGGGTAAGCCATAAATTATTACAAAGGCCGAAAGAAGCAAACTTACATCTAATACGTCGTTACCGCCCAAACGCGCTAAACTCTTTCAGCAAAAGTATACAATTCACCATAGAACTAGAACAAGACAGAAAATTAACTTATCTGGATTCAATGATAAACAAGTATGGAAATGTACTCAAATTAAAGTGGTACAATAAACCGACGGCATCAGGACGAATCGTCAACTTTTTTTCTAAACACCCAAAGGCGATGATACGAAATACAGCAATGGGCTGTATTCGAAGGATGTTACAAAGTTCAGATGAGATGTACCACAACCAAATAGAAAAAGAAATATTTGTATTACTAAGGAATAACGATTTCCCCGATAAAACTATTAAAAGCTTATTAAATAAATCAAAACATCAAAACCAAAAGCAAAAATCCGAAAACCCAGTAATTTTCAAATCAGTTATTTATGTACCTCAACTCTCTGAACGACTCCCGACGTCAGATTGTTACAATAAAGAAAATATTAAAATAGCACACAAACCTATAAATACCTTGAAAAACTTTTTCAACAAAACAAACTCTAAAATACCCGAAATGGAAAAAAGTAACGTAGTTTATGAAGTTTCATGCAAAGGAGGTAAAAGCAATGAGCCTTGCCATAGTGTTTATGTAGGAACAAGCAAACAATAATTGAAAAGTAGACTTGCCCAACACAAGTCGGATTTAAAACATTGCCATAATGTAATGAATCAAAAAGCAGCACTCATGATGCACTGTAAAATGAGAGCACATACACCAAATTTTGAAGAAACAAAGATTCTCCAGCAAGAACAACATTATAGCAAACGTTTCACTCTAGAAATGTTACATATCGTCGACAAAGATACAAACGTTAGGCTCAATTATAAGACAGATATAGCGAACTGCGCGCACCACGTCAGACAGAGCAGACGTGTAAATAAATGCAATGTATGTACATATATTATTGTTCAATTTTATAATTTTTAATATGTGCAATTGTCAATGTTTTATTTTATTTTGTTTTGATTTTGTCAATAGTTACGCCCTGAAGACGGTTACCGGAAGAGTAGCCAAAATATAATGGTACTAAAACTTAAATATATTGTGTTTTACTCAATTTGACCTGAAGCCAGCTTTAAACAAAATAAGTAAATAATAAACTTTTTAAAGAATTTTGGCAATTAACGCTTCTAATTTATTACTGGTTTCTTTTTGGGCATTTAGCCTCATTCTTACGGCTCTTCCTTTTCTCCATCTTTTTATCTCCCTCCCTCTCATTCTCCTTCCCTCGGTCTCCCCCTCTCCCTTCGCCTTTCCACTCCTCCCCTTTCTTTT
Organism: Eurosta solidaginis; assembly: GCF_040869045.1. Taxonomy (NCBI): domain Eukaryota; kingdom Metazoa; phylum Arthropoda; class Insecta; order Diptera; family Tephritidae; genus Eurosta; species Eurosta solidaginis. The sequence goes on along the minus strand of NC_090321.1, from coordinate 133,418,707 downwards.
CCCACTTCCCTACCCTTTTCCGTCCCATTTTTCTTCTCCTTTCCTTTTTCTTCGCCTTATTTCCTTTCCATTTTCCCTCCCCTTCCCATTATCCTTTTCCGTTCCGCTTTTCATCTCCTTTCCTTCCACTTCTTTTCGTTTCCTTTTTCCTTCCCCTATTCCTTCTCTCTTTCCTTCCCAAATTTCCTTTTCGTTTTCCTTTCCTTGCCCTTTTCCTCTCCTTCTCAGCCTCTCTCTCGTTCGCCCTCCCCATCTCTTACTCTTCTCCACTTTCTTTTCCCTATACTTTTTATTTTTTGTTTCCCTTCCCTTTTTCTTCTCATATGCCTTCTTCCTCTCCCTATTCATATGCTCTTTCTACCCTTATCTGTATTCTTGTATCTATTCTTATTTGTAGGTATGGTCCCTCCTAAGAAGTGGGTTTACCTCAAGTGGTATATATCACTACTTAATATATATATTATACTAGCCTTTACCCGCGAGCTCGTCCGCAAGGAGAAAATAAATAGAACATTCACGTTAACCTGCTTATCAAGTTATTTGTTTAAAAAAATTGTCTGTCTAATATATTTCATTTTTGTAATAGAGTTAAAAAAAATAACTAAATGAGCTGCTAACCTGATAGGATCCCCAAATGATCGAAATTATCCAGAAAAAGCCGCGAAATGACCGCGACGTGATCCCATATGGATCCCGAAAACTATCCAGAAATTATGCCTGAAGGATACCGAGAATGTCACGAAATAACACTGACGGGATCCCAGAAGGATCCGGAAATGACCCTGATATAGTCCCGAAAAAGTTCCAAAATAACCCCGACGGGATCTCGGACGGATCCTGAAACCCATTCAGACGGGATGAAAAGTATCCTATGTCCGTCTCCTGGTTCTAAGCTACCTCTCGCATCAATTTTCAGCCAAATCGGTTCATCAGTTCTTGAGTTATAGTGTAACTAACACCACTTTCTTTTAAATATATAGATTTTTCACGGACAAATTCAAGGTTGAAAAAATATTCATTAAATGAAAAAATTTGACGGTAAATATAACTATTTTTTTTTTCAAACTGAATCGCATATCAGGTGAAGTGGTGAAAACTGTTTTCACTTCACCACTTCATAGAACGGGAATTGACCACTTGGTACGAACTTCTGGTGAATAATGCTAATTGGGCTTCCTGTATCAATTAGTGAGTCTAAAGGAGTTTTATAATAAAGTTTAGAATTTAAGTATAAACTTACAAATAATAGATCTTACAAACTCGTCATCCTCCATCGAATTAGTGACATAATGAACTGGCGCGACCTTTCTCTGTTGAAAATTTGATGCATAATGGCCAACTACTCCACATACATGGCAAGCACCCCACTCACCTTTGGATTTACGATACTCATTTGCTAAATGTCCAACTGAGTTGCAGTTGTAGCACCTGTTGGCTGTGGCTACTTGCTGCTCGCCATTTGGTTGCTCATGTTGGATATTTGGTGTAATTTCTTTTTTAATGGGTACTTTGGTAATGGAATTGTTCTAAATGCTTCTAACAACTCATATTTGTTGCTAAACCCTTGCATTTTGGCTTGTGAACGCAATGCTTTTTTTGGTATTCCTTCTACTAAATACTCAACCAACTCATCTTCTTCAATTAAAATTCTGTTTGCTAAAATCAATTTCGCATGAAAATATTCTTCCAACGATTCAGAAATCAACCACCGTCTGGTTTCAAGTTTTCTCTTCAACCAAAGAGTATATATTTGTCAAGAGGCGTCACTCGATACTTTTGTTGTTGCCAAAGCAAATTACTCGATGTTTTCTCAAGGTAGTCGTTGGTTTTTTTTATCAGATGTATTTATAAAAACGCCTTCTATATATTTTCGTGGGGTATTTGTGTTTATTTTATTGATTGTATTAAATTAATTAATTAATTCTCTTTCCAAAAATCGTAATTATGCAAAGTCACTTTACCGCATAACTATATAGGATTCAATTAAAAAAAACTAAACAAAACTTCCTTGAGAATCACATTCGACATGACAGGGTTGCTTTGGCAACAACAAAGTATCGAGTGACGCCTCTTAACAAATATATACTCTTTGCTTCAACATCAACTTACTTGCCTTTTCATCGAATAGAGAGTTAATTTCCAATAAGAATTTATCGAAAGGCATTGTGATTAAATCGGCACGAGAGTGCAACCACTTCAACGCGTTACCTTTTAGTCGATTTGCAATTAGTGCTCCCATGTTGTTGTCGTTCAAATTATAAGTACTTCGAATATTTTGCAAATGAGTTTGCCACATTTTAAAGCAATCTGCGTTACCAGAAAATTCAGAAATAAGTTCTTTAACGTCATGCTTGTTGGAAATACTCTTTTTGATCACAACCATTGTTCAACAGTTCTTTTTCTCTCTTTAGTATTTCGTTTTCTCTCTTTTGTATTTCACACTCGCGTTTTAGTAACTCCAACTCATATTTTAATAGAAGCCATTCATTTGAATCACACTCTTTTTTATCACTCTTTTTCTCTTCAGCTGCAACACTCGTTTGTTCAATTGCTTCTTCGTTACTTTGAATTTGTGTACTTATTTCGTTAACGATTTCCACACTGCTCGTTTCTTCGTTGATTTTGTTGGCTTGTGCCTTGTCGCTGCTGTCTCCACTGTTGTCTCGCGCAGCGTCGACGTCGACTGCAAAATCTTCGAAATTTCCACGGATTTCGTCAGGAACGTTTTGGAAACGGATAATTAATTCTGTTTTATTGCCTGATGTCTTTATTCCGCGGCCACCGTGGTGTGATTGTAGCGTGCTCCGCCTATCACACCGTATGCCCTGGGTTCAACTCCCGGGCAAAGCAACATCAAAATTTTAGAAATAAGGTTTTTAAATTAGAAGACAATTTTTCTAAGCGGGGTCGCCCCTCGGCAGTGTCTGGCAAGCGCTCCAAGTGTATTTCTGCCATGAAAAGCTCTCAGTGAAAACTCATCTGCCTTGCTGATGCCGTTCGGAGTCGGCATAAAACATGTAGGTCCCGTCCGGCCAATTTGTAGGGAAAAACCAAGAGGAGCACGACGCAAATTGGAAGAGAAGCTCGGCCTTAAATCTCTTCGGAGGTTATCGCGCCTTACATGTCTTTATTCCGAGTGCACGCAACCATGATTTGAGTTGCTCAACAGTATACTCATTTAGTTTTTCACTAGGCATTTTGGGTAAGAAAAACACTTCTGATACTTTAAGCGACGAACCAATAAAACTCAATATTACGATCTTTACTTTCTCACGTTTATTCATCAACTGTCTTATATTTAAAAATGGCTTCACCTAGTGTTGCCACAATACCTTGAAATGTATATTACTATGGATGCCAATCGTTTATTATTATAAAAGTATTCATAATCCTGCCACGATATTAGAGAAAAATTGCAAAGTTTAGAAACGGCTATGGTTACTAGGACATGTTTCTGAATTTCACTTCTTGATCAGCTAGCTTCTCGGGAGCTGAGTATTGAACTCAAATCGCAAACATTCATACTAGTGTAAAGGCAGATGCCTTTAACCACTCAGCCATATGAATGCCCGCTGCTCGCTTTGCAATTGGTCTCTAAGTGTTGCCTTTTTTGGTGCTATTCCTTTTATTCACCATTTAGGTACATACTAATACTGTATGCTATTGTAGAAAGGTCCCTAACGCAATTAAAACAAAGAAGACTTCACTGCTTGAATTATGAATGTCGAATTGTCTTTATTCAAATAATTCAGCCTATTTATATTAGATTATTCTAAACATATTCTTACATATCTATTTACATTTAAGCTTACATACTTACATACATAACTACCTTAACCATACATACTTACATACCTACATACTACTCGGCACAAAATATGTACCCACATATATGAGCTGCAAATTTATGGGAAATGCTAACCTTGCAAGTTGCAGAAATGCAAATTGCTGGGATTCAAATTCGTTTGGTTGTGTGTTGTACACGTCTGTTTATTAATGGCTGTGTCAGCATTAATTCTCAAATGCATTTTTATGTGTTGATGAACATTTAGACTATTTTTGTAGCAGGTTAGAATATCAGACTGATTTAAATATTTTGGATTAAATTGAATTGTTGGCTGCTTACACTACATCTCCCTTTTTTTTTAGAATGCTTATGCATTTGGGGAATGCATGAGTATTCTATTTTTGTAAATTAATTCTACTTTTGTATTTTAATGTTTGTAGGTTGAACATCTTCTTATTCTACTAATTTAAGTCTATTTTTGTGTATTTTTATTTGCCTATTCTCTATGTTACTACTAAATTTTTGCTTATCCTCATTTCCTATTCTAGATGGGATTAAGGTGTTATAATTTTTATTATTAGTATTTTCTTCTTCATCGATTTCTTCTACCTTATAGGGGATTAATGTAAAATTATTGTTTTCATCGATGTTTACTACTCTAAAGGGCCCTTTATATCTATTATCTAACTTATGTCCTGATTCATTTTTTACTAACACTACATCTCCTATTTTTATTTCCTTATAATGAATATTCTTATCAAAACTAATCTTTTGTTTTTCTTTAGCCTCTTTTACTAATTTAACGGCTCTATCCTGTGCTATTTGTAACATATATTTAATTTCTTTATCGTAAGCCTCATAATTGTACAATGGGCTTACTGTATTTTCTTTTACAAATTCGTAAGTCTGGGGTTTTTTGCCAAAGATCAATTCGAATGGACAATAATTATGGACTGTAGATGGGGTAGTATTGTAACAGTATGCAAAATATTTGAGATATTCATCCCAGTCATCTTTGTTAATGGATATGTATGAGCGCACATATTCATTGAAAGTTCTATGACTACGTTCAACCGTGCCTAAAGTTTGGTGGTGATACGGCGTAGATGTTTTGTGCTCAATATTGAGAAGTTTACATAGTTCTTCAAACAGGCTATTTTTATATTCAGATCACATATCCGTTATTATTATTTTCATACTTCCATAAATTAATATGAAATTCTCGAATATGGCACTGGCTACTGTTTTTGCATGTTTGCTTTGTATAGGAATTGCTACTAAGTATTTAGTTAAATCACATATTAGAGTGACAGCGTATTCGTTTCCATTTAATGATCTTGGTAAAGGTCCAATTGTATCTATTTGTACTGTTTCAAACGCCTTTGATGGTGTTTCAGTTAAAATCATTGGTTCTTTTAAATTTTTATAAATTTTATTTTTATTGCAATTAACGCATTTCTTTATGTATCTTCTGATATCATTTTCATATTTTTCCAGTAGTATTTTTGTCTTATTTTATTAGTTGTACGATTGATTCCTGGGTGGCCACCATTAACAGGATCATCGTGATATTTTTGAAGAATCTTTTTAATTTTATCGTTTTCCGTCACAGGCACAACCTCCGGAGTTAATGCAATAGTTAAATTTTTGAGAAATTTGGTACATATTTCTTTAAATGTGTCTACCCGGGCATAATTATCTTTAAACAATTTGTCTCCTAAGGACAACTGTATTTTCTTAATTCCCAAATTGCCGGCTTTTTCCATAAGCCTGGTAAAGAATTGGCCTAAGTCAATCTTCGCCTCAACAATTTGATTTATTTCACTACAAATTTTCTTTCCTTTTTTGAAATATAACTTCGGAGGATCGAAAACGAGCTGGATTAGTCTTTTTACTTCACATTTATTAAGCGCTTCGTATATTATAGGGTTCTCTTTGTGACTTTTCTTCTCTTCATTTTTATGACTGTTATTACTGGAATTCTTTTTAGTTTGCTATCTTGTCGTTATTTTACATACCTGTACTGACATTTCTTTCAACTCATTGATATCTATTCGTGACAGAGCGTCTGCCACGTAATTTTCTTTTCCTGCTATGTACTCCACGCCAAAGTCATACTCTTCCAAATCTAGCCTGATTCTAGTTAATTTAGATGAAGGGTTCTTCATTGAGAATAAATACGTTAAAGGTCGATGATCCGTTTTCACTGTGAATTTTCTGCCATAGACATATGGTCTGAAATATACAATTGCCCAATGTATGGCCGCTAATTCTTTTTCGATCGTGGCTTTGTTTATTTCGCCTTTTGTAAATGATCTTGAGGCATAGGCAATGGGCAATTGTTTTCCCTCATATTCTTTGCTTAGCACAGCACCGCAAGCATAACCACTTGCGTCGGTTGTAATAAAGAACTCCTCATCAAAATTGGGGTATTGTAGGATATTTGGACTAACTAGTGCATTTTTTAGGTAATTAAAAGATTTCTCGCAGTCGTCTGTCCAATTGAAAATTACATTTTTCTTACTAAGTCTTGTTAGTATCCTGGCGTATTCCGCGAAATTTGGTATGAATCTTCTATAATAATTACAAAATGCGACAAATCTTTTTGCTTCATCGGCATTTTTGGGAGTTGGGTAGTTTTGAACAATTTTAAATTTGCTTGGGTCTGGTAAAATTCCAGTACTTGTGCATTTATGTCGAAGATAAGTGACTTCTTGGCTGAAAAATAGGCATTTGTCCGGATGTAATTTTAAATTATATTTCCTACATGTGGAGAATACATCCCGTAAATTTTTAATCATATGTTTTTCAGAACATCCCAACACCACTAAATCGTCCATGTACAAGAATGCTTGTGATGGTTTTAGACCTGGCGCTACTTTGAGGCCATAAGGTAATCTCTTGAACCGATAAGTACCGTTGTCTGCTGTAAAGGATGTTATATCTCTTGATTCTGGGTTGAGTTCTATTTGGTGAAATCCTGACATTAAATCTAGGCATGAAAAATATTTTGCTCTTCCCAATTGATCCAGAATATCATCAATTCTAGGCAAAGGGAATTTATCAGCTGTTATTTTTTTATTTATTTGTCTGAAATCGACCACTAATCTCCACCTTTTTTCTTCTTTGCCCGGAAGAGATTTTTTAGGTACTAATAGAATAGGGCTGTTGTACTCTGAGGTTGATGGTTCAATAATATCATCTTGAATTAGTTTATTTACTTGTTTATTTATTTCATTCTTATGTGCTTGGGGTAGTCTATAATTTTTAATGTACACAGGAGTGTTATCCTTCAGATGCAACTTTTGTTTGTAGAAGTTGTTGGTCGTAATTGGTTCTGTTTCTAATGAGAATATATCAATGAATTCTGAGCATAATGTGTTGAGTGATTTACTACCGAATGGTGGGAAATTTTTATTTAATCTTTCTAACTATAATTTACTATTATCTTTACATTGAGGTGTATTTTCAATTATTACATAATCCTCTAAACTTTCTGTTTTGATGTCATAATCTTGAATGATTGCATGTTTATCTGTTGTATTTATGATTCTGATTAAAGCTTGATTTGAGTTTACTTGGCTACAAAAATGCCCTTAGTCAATTGTTGATGAGGCACTAATAGTTCCTTATTGTGACTATTGATATGAACCTGTCTAACTACTTCAGCTCTAGCGGGTATTGTAATGCTATTAATTGTTGGTTTATTTGTCATTTGTATAACTATATCTTCTGGGTAGTCATATGGTCTTAATATTAGGCTGTCCCCAATCTTATTATAATCTAATATGCAATTATATTTTTTAATGAAGTCGAGTTCCAAAATTCCATCACATGGGATTGGGAAATTGTCTTCTACTATGTGAAACTTATGTCGTATTAAAAGACTATCATCTGTTAGATCTGCTTTTACTGTTCCAAGTGTGCTTGTTATGCCTCGGCCTATACCTTTTAAATCTGTGATTTGTGAGTTATTTATTGTGACATTACTGTCAATTTGATCCTTCTTTATTATTGAGATATCCGCTCCTGTATCTATCAGGAACGTCGAATTTGACTTATTTAGGGTAGTATTGGAAGATATGTAGCTGTTTAGATGCAAGTTGAATGTGCATACTTTATTACCGTTAGAATTTACTGTTGGGGTGGAGTTGGCTGGTTTTCCTGTTGGTTTATATTACGGAGGTTCCTTGTGTTACCCTGATTAGATGATCTTGACTGACCTCCAAAATTACGTCTTTGGATATTATTATTTTGTCTATTATTATTGTTGTTGCTATATCTGTTAGTGTTACCGTAATATCTTCGGTTTTGGTTACTTCTATAACTATTATTTTGGTAGCTTCTTCGGAAGTTACCTCGGTAATTACCTTGCGAGCGCGTCAAGCGTAACACTGTATTTGGGTTACCCGTGACTTCAGTACAGCTATTCGTGAATTTTGAAATAGCCTCGTTCATAGATGTGAACGTTCCTGCCTGCATTATTAGTGTTACTCTTTCGTTAGCCGAGTTTTTACACATGGCTTTCACAGCTGATTGTGTGGCATATTTGGTTGCCACATCAGGTGCAAGTCCGTCTGATATGTAAGCACCTTCTAACGAGTTTGTTAATTTTTCTATTTCTGCAGTGTACTGGTTAGCTGTTTTACTGCGCTGTTGAATGTTTAGGAGTTTTGCTGTCAAAACCTCTACAGATTCACCTTTAATTGCTGAACTCAACTTTTGCCTTATTTCTAGTATTGAGTTTTCGGTGCTCAAAAGGTTTCTAGCTGTTCCCTTGAGCTTTGTTTTTATCATGGAGACTGCTATGGTCTCGTGAGTATCCTTAATTTGTTCTAGGATATCCAGTGCATCTAAGAAGCTATGTAAGTTCTCATGTTTACCATCAAACTCAGGCAGGATTGACGAAGCCGTTTTTAAGAATTCTACTGTGGTTTGAGCCATTTTGTCTTTTCTTGTTTGGTAGTTTGGCGTCTCTGTTAAACTTTCTTTTTGTTCCTGTTTTTCTTCTTCTTTTTGTTCTACTTTTGATTCTTCGTCTAAATCAGATGGTGACTCCAGAAGGAATGTGTTATAGTCTATTTCTATTTCTTTCTTAAAACTCGTTGGTACTATGAAGTCAATATCATATCTTGCCAGTGAGGACACCAATTTGTCTCTAATGCTGGAAAAAATTTGATATGCTTGGTCTTTTCGATTGCTGTCGAGTTTACCATTTAACTGTTGAATTATTTTTCCTATTTTGTTAAACGATTCAACTATTATTTTAAGATGCTTTACTACTGTTTCTGCCTTAATTTTTGTATTTTTATTAATACATTTGTAAGATTTTTCTCCTATCGTTTTTTCTTCTATGAGTAGTTTAACGATATCTTCCCATTTGCCCATTGGGGATGGCAGTTAAAATTTTGTTAAGCCTTATCTAAACCGTCTGCGCGGCTAGCATATCGCTTTTTTAGGAATTTATTATGGGTTGAGTAGAGTTTCAGAAACAATCTTATGCAACTGACTACGCAAGTTATTAGAAGCATGATTTTGATAGTATCTAGTGCTTCAGTATCGTCTACTACTTGGACTGAGTTTACAACGTTTGCCGTTGGTTTTTCTATTTTCGATTCTTGGCCTCCCATCGTAAAAAAATAATATGAAGACAAAAAAAATTTTTTTTGTGGTTTTTTTTTCTTTTTTTTTTTAAATTTTTCCAATATTTTAATCTGTTATTCCTATAAATTTTACTTTCCATCTATATATCTCTTCAGCTACTGTTGCGAGTGGGTTCCTAACATTCCATATTGTTGGTTACCCAGGCATCTCAATAAGTTTCCAATGATTTTTCAACCAAATCAGAGTTTTTTCCTCATCTACAATTTTAATTTCATTTGTAAGTTCCTCAAGTGGGCCTTTTACATAACTTTTAATTTTTCTTGATCTTTCCATAATTTTAAAATCTAAATTTTTTAACAAAATTGTATTTTTTTTTCAACACCCTAATGTTTACATTGTTGGATTCGGTCTTTTATTTTTGTAACTATTTTTCCTTAATTTGGTCAAACTGATTTTGATTTTGTATGTCCTCTTCTGGGAACATAATTCAATAAGTAGGAGAAAAAAAAATTGTTTACAGCAAAAATATAATTTTTGCTTGTCAATAGGCAGCCGTTAGGTTGCCCGAATATTTTCCTGCCTAACAATAATTTTTAAATTGTTAAAACTAATCTAATATACGTAATATACTTAAGTTGCGAGTTTATTCCTGAAGTGGTCAGTTCCTTCCAAGGTAATATCAATATTTTCACTGGTCATATCCACTGCTCCTGCATTATTTCGATTATAAAACCCGTAAATTATCATAAAAATTGCTAAATGGCATCATTTTTGCGTGCTCCAAATTGGTCGTATTCACTGCTCCTGCATCAGCTCGATTATTAAGCCCATAAATTGCTAAATGGTGTCATTCTTGAGTGCTCCAAATTGGTCATATCTAGTGCTCCTGCATCAGTTCGATTATAAAGCCCGTAAATTATCGTAAAAATTGTTGAACATCATTCGCTTCTTTTAAAAGGCTTAGGCTGTAATCAGCCAGTAAAATCCTTGCCAGCTATGACATTAGGCTGAAAATTCAGCCAGTAGCATCATAGGCAGGATCGCCATATAAAAGGTTCAAATGTAATAAAAAGAACTGTGACGTTGATGAGTGAATTTCGAATTTATGAATGTGTCTTTATTCAAATATTTCAGCTTATTTATATTAAATTATTCTAAACATATTCTTACATACCTATTTACCTTTAAGCATACATACTTACATGCTTGTCTACCTTAAGAATACATACTTACATACCTACATACAACTCGACACAAAATATGTACCTACACATCTGTGTTGAGCTGCGACTTCTATGGGAAATGCAAACCTTGCAAATTAGCTGGAATTCAAATTTGCTGGAATTCAAATTGGTTTGGTTATATGTTGTACACACCTGCTTTAATGGCTGTGTCAGCATTAATTCTCAAATGCATATTTATGTGTTGATGAACATGTAGACTATTTTTGTAGCAGGTTAGCATATTAGACTGATTTAAATTTTGGGATTAAATTGTTGGCTGTTTACACTACAATGATAATACTGCCGTTGCCGATCCTAGTATTACTAACGCCACTCTTACTGCCTATGCCGGGAATATAATAGACGCTAATGCTGCCGATGCCACCAATATAGCAGATGCTAATACTGCCATTGCCGATTCAAGTATTACCAACGCCACTCTTACTGCCGATGCCGTCAATATCAATAAAAATGCCGCTACAGCAGCTACAGCCACTACCATCAACAGTGCTAGAGGCCAACGAGCCATACCAAGCATAACGACCTAGACGAAGAGGTCGTAGCATTAAAGAAGAGGCTTCAAATTTTGACACTAGTCAAGAGAATCGAAGATCTTGAAGGTCGGGTCCCCATCAAGAATAAGCGACGTCTAGACTTTGGAGATATCGAGCACGCTCTCCCTAAATTCAACGGAGATGACGTGTCATACTCAGTACTTAATTTCTTATGTGATTTCGAGGAAATTATGGATTCCTCAGGAGCGGACGATAGCTTCAAGCTTCTGGTTCTCCGCCGTTCGCTAACAGGGACAGCACGAGTCCTTCTATCAACAACAACTGCACTAAATTACGACACTCTAAAGAAGTTGCTGACTGCCGAATTTGACAAAGCAATCACCCGGCAGGAAATTTATAGGATGTTAGCACAGCGCAAGTGGAAGAGAAAATACGAGTAAATTCACTGCTGTATACTACACATGCAGGCTTTGGCAAAGCGTGCCAATATTGCCGAAACTGAGCTAATAGATTTCATCATCGACGGTATGGGGAACTCGTTTCCGAACATTCAGCTCTTGATGACGGCACGCATCCTTGACGAATTGAAGACATTGGTAAGTCGCTACCAACAAAAATTTACTGCGACCAACGTCGCAATTACTCCCTAGCAGCCCATCACAGCAAACTTAAAACAACAATCAACAATATACACTGGACAACGAACAACGAAACCGAAGGTAGATTCGACGCTATGTTTTAATTGCTCGTGACGTGGGCACATAAAGCCCAACTGCCCGTCTCCATTACGCCCAGATGGGGCATGCTTCCGCTATTGGCACTTGGGTCATGACCATCGTTCTTGCCCGAATCCGGCTAAAGTTTTGAAACCAGAAAATGACGTGGCTTTTGTTGCAGACGAAGCAGACCTAGAGGGAGACGCAATTAGCGCCTTTAATTTTTAAGTATAACATTTAAATTGGCTAAGGAAACAAGATGTGATAAAGTGCTTTCTTTATTTGACACCGGCAGTCCGGTTAGCTTTATAAAGGCGTCACTTGTCCCAAAAGGGTTGGTAGGAGAACATTCCGATGGAGTAATATCCAATTACAAAGGCATTGGAGGAAATAATTTAATTATAAAAAAAAAGGTTGAAATGTAAAATACGGTTTTTAAATAAATTAAATGAAATTGAATTAAATATTATACCAAATGAGAGTATGAACATACCAGTTATTTTGGGACGTGACTTTCTGTATACTTTCAATATTAAATTAAAAACTAGCGTAAGGAAATATACCAAGGAAAAATTATTAGAAATAAGAGATAGTTATGAACCTAGTAAGTCTATGATAGCTCAACCCGCAATTAGCTCCGATGTACACACTGCCGTTATACCGATACACCCTGTTGATGAACTCCACCAAAATAAACAAATTCCTATAAACCTCAGGAGCCAACTGACTCCACTGCTTTTGAAGTGCCCGATAGACACTAAGCTGCCCAAATGTCAGCGGGACCAGTTAATACGAATCATTGACGATATTTACCTTAACAATAACGTAATAACTGAGCCACTGAACTATCAAATGAAGATACATTTGACTAGTGATGTTCCCTTTCATTGCGCCCCCCGTAGGCTCTCTTACGCCGAGCGAAGCCAGGTGCAATCTATCGTAGACGAATTGCGCCACGATGGGATAATAAGACCCAGTGACTCGCCGTACGCTTCGGCTATTGTACTAGTCAAAAAGAAGAACGGCAAAATACGATTGTGTGTGGACTATCGTGCATTAAATAAAGTAACCGTGAGGGATAACTACCCATTACCCCTGATAGACGACTGCATTGACTACTTGGAAAACAAGAAGTTCTTCTTGCTACTCGATCTGAAGAGCGGATTCCACCAGGTGCAGATTGCCCCTGAGTCAATCAAGCTCACCACATTCGTGACTCCAAATGGCCAATACGAGTATCTAAAAATTCGCCCGCAGTATTCCAGCGTTTCATAAATAGCATTTTTCGAGATAAGATTGACGATGAAAAGATCATCATCTACATGGACGACATTCTTCTTGCAAATGAAAAATTCGAAGAGCACAAAGATTTATTGAAATCTGTACTGGTACGACTCGCTCTACGTAAGTTGAAACTCAATGTAGAGAAATGCAAATTCGGATACGATGAAATTGACTACTTAGGGTATACTGTGACTCGTGCGGGAATACTACCAAATGGCTCCCATATAAGAAGCATACAGAATTTCCCGAAACCTACTAATCCAAAACAACTGCAATCGTGTATTGGCTTATTTTCATACTTCCGTCGCTTTGTGCCGTCCTTCTCTCAGAGCGCCAAATCATTGCAAAACCTGCTTAGAAGAAATTCAAACTTTGACTTTGACGAGAAATGCATCGATGCCTTTCACGAGCTTAAGTCTAGGTTAGTAAAAACGCCAGTCCTGGCTATATATCATCCAGAACGGGAAACGGAACTTCATTGTGATGCTAGTAGCATAGGTTTTGGCTCTGTCTTGCTGTAACGTCAAGATGACAGAAAGTTTCACCCTATTTCATACTTTTCCAAGACTTCTTCTAGCGCCGAATCAAAGTACCATAGCTTCGAGCTGGAAAATATCTATAATATACGCATACGGAGGGCATACCCTTCACTATAGTTACCGATTGCAATTCACTGACAATGACTGGAGAAAAAACAACTAAACCCACGAATCACTAGATGAGCTCTTGAGCTTGAAAATTATAATTACAAAATAAAGCATAGACGGGGAGCTTCCATGAGCCATGTTGACGCGCTTAGCAGACAACAAATTGCCTATGCTATAAATGCAGACGACGTTGAGTTCCAACTACAGATTGCCCAAGAGCGCGACAAAGTAATTGAATCAATAAGAAATCGCCTAGAAATTGAAGATTTGAAAGTCTACGATTTAGTGGACGGACTTATATATAAGAAAAAGTCAGATGACAAGAGAAAACTGTACGTGCCTTACGAAATGGAGAATAACCTTATACAACTGATACATGAGAAGTTGGGTCTATCAGTTGAGAAAACCCTCAATAAACTATGCCTATATTACTGGTTTCCGAACATGCGAACGAAAACAGAAAAATTCATCAGAAACTGCCTAAAATGCATGTATGCTACACCTCCGCAAGCTAGGGAAAGAACCTTACATACCATCCCTAAAACTCCACTACCATTCGACAGCATCCACATAGACCACTTCGGACCACTACCATCGATTAGATCAAAACGAAAACATATTTTAGTAGTAGTTGACGCCTTTACGAAATTCGTCAAACTTTACCCAACCAACTCCACCAGTACTCCAGAAGTTATAGCCGCCCTTGAGAAATACTTCAGCTATTACAGTCGACCGAGACGGATCATAAGTGACAGAGGGACCAGTTTCACGTCTATGGAGTTCGGTGCTTTCTTGACGAGGCAAAACACAGGTCATGTGAAGGTCGCTGTTGCCTCTCCGCAAGCCAACGGGCAAGTGGAAAGAGTAAACAGAATATTAAAATCCATGTTGGGGAAGTTAACAAACGAAATAAACCACGATGACTGGGTTAAAATACTACTGGAAGTTGAGTATGCTATAAACAACTCAACCCATAGCAACTGCCGGATACACCCAGTCGCCTTTTGTTCGGTATTGAGCACAGAGGAGTCGTCGTAGACGAATTCACTGAATTCTTTCAGAACAAAATCTGTCCAGATGATGGACGGGATTTAGAAAAGGTACGCAAAAACGCATCGAATTCCATCCAAGCTAAGCAGGAATATGATAACAAACGCTTCGGCAATAGCCATTCCGGGACTAAGAAATACAGTATAGGTGACTACGTTGTCATGAGATATGTCGATACAACAGTCGGGAGTAATAAGAATACCACAATATAAGGGCCCCTATGTGGTCCATAAAATATTAGGAAACGATAGATATGTCATTAGACATAAATAATTGCCAGCTAACCCAACTACCTTACGACGGGGTGATTGAAGCTCACCGGATAAGGCGATGGCGGCAAGTACCCGGAGGCCGTACTGACGAACCAGAGCATGATCCCCTGCCGATTGACTAGTTTCTTCAAATCTTCTTTGATCGAGGTCGATCCGTTGTCAGGATTGGCCGAGTAGTAAAGATAGTAAATTGTAAACGTACTGTAAACATATGGTAGCTCTAACAAAAGCTAAATATTGTATTACATTCATAGATAATAAGTATCGATAACCACAGCCAACTTGACAAATGATGAGGATTGAGCACTAAAAGAAAAGAGGAAGAGTCATTTCCGGTTGAACATTTAACAGAGTAACACGTTACAGAGTAACAGAGTAACGTTGTTTCGTTTATTAACGTTAATTATCGTAACGAAATGATATCGGTTCGTTGGTTAAGCATGCCTGGTAAAAACACATCCTAGTGTAACCCTGATCCACGTTTTAGCATATATCTCTAGACCCTAGACACAAATAAGTATGAAAACTACCCTTTACCTACAGAATTTGTTATCCATATTGTATAAACACATTCTAGGGGTACCAGGGTCCACGTTTTGGCCTATATCTCGAGACCCTCGTCACCAATAGGTATGAAAACTACCCTTTACTAAAGCACTCATCGACAGCTTTCATTTAATATCCATATTGTATAATCTCTGTCTAGGGGTACACGGGCCCACGTTTTGGCCTAAATCTCGAGACCCTAGTCACCCAGGGGTATGCAAATTACCCTCTACTAAAGCATTCATCAACAGCTTTCACTTGTTATCCATATTGTATAAACACATTCTAGGGGTACCCAGGTCCACGTTTTGGCCTATATCTCGAGACCCTAATCACCAATAGGTATGAAAACAACCCTTTCCTAAAGCACTCATCAACAGCTTTCATTTGATATCCATATTGTGTAAACACTGTCTAGGGGTACCCGGGTCCACGTTTTGGCCTATATCTCGAGACCCTAGTCACCCAGGGGTACGAAAAATTCCCCGTATCAAAGTACTCATAAACACCTTCTATTTCATAGCCGTATTGTACAAACACATCCCAGGATTAGGTTAGGTTAGGTTAGGGTGGCTGCCCGAGGGCACACTTAGGCCAGTAGTACTAGGCCCGTTGTGATACCACGACGCATGCCTACCTATGAGGCAATGACCCGTTAGTGCCCCACAAATGTGGAAATTGTATCCCTTCTTAGGTTGTACACGTGACGGGACCTTTTAGGATCCCATTTAGGCCAGGTTTCTTTCGATGTTCGACATCCCGGTGTTTGAAGCCATCTTTCGTCGGCTTGACGGTAGATGTGCTCTTTTAGCATTAGCTTGCAGCTTGGCTGTCGCTGAAGATAAAAATTTCTTTGCCGACAATGTATGTCCCTATCCTAGCTGCGGCTTCCATTATGGCTGCAACTTCTGCCTGGAATTCACTGCAGTGGTCGGGTAGTCTGAATGAGAGCTGGAGGTCAAGGTCCCTTGAGTATACTCCACCCCCAACTCTCCCGTTTAGCTTGGAGCCGTCCGTGTATATGGAAATGCTGTTGCTCATAGCAAGGCACTTATCCGACTCCGTCCAGTCATCCCTGCTGGGTATGTTTATCTTAAAGCTGGTTTCCGCAACTGTTGTGGTCGCACAGCGATCCGTGCTAGGAGGGAGAAAACTGTATTTGTTTAGTATACTTGAGTGTCCTGTGGTCCTGTTGTTCCAGCACGACAACTCCCATAGACGCAGGGCTGACGTTGCCGCTGCTCGATGACCAGCCAGATCCAATGGAAAGATGTCAAGAATGACCTGAAGAGCTTCGCTAGGCGTTGTTCTTAGAGCCCCGCTTATGCTTATCATGCTGGATCTGTGGACTTTACCCAACAAGTTTAGGTTTGACGCCTTGCTCAAGGCTGGCCACCAAACGACTACCCCATACAGCAGTATGGGTCTGATAATCGCGGTATAAATCCATCTGCATATGTTGGGGGTGAGTCCCCATTTTTTGCCAATGGCTCTTTTACACGTATATAATGCAATGTACGCTTTCTTTTGTCGCTGGATAACGTTGTCCTTCCAGTTCAGCTTTTTTGTCTAAAGCTACGCCTAGAAATTTGGCTTTATCTGCCAGGCTTAGGCGCACCCCATTTAGTTCTGGTAGGTTCACCGATGGTATTTTGTATCGTTTGGTATATAAGACAAGCTCTACTTTATCGGAGTTGACGCTGAGTTCACATCGGGAAGCCCACAAGGAAACCTCTCGCAACGCTACCTGCATCAAGTCGCACAAAGTTTGAGGGAACTTGCCCCTGTAGATAATCGCTAGGTCATCAGCATATGCCACGACCTTCCCGCCCCCCCAACTAGTATCTCTTAATAGCGAGTTTACCGTTAGGTTCCATAGTAAAGGGGAAAGGACACCACCCTGGGGCGTGCTCCTTGCGACAAATCGTGTTATCTCAACCTTCCCCAGTGAGGAAAGCACTTTCCTTCCCCTGAGCAGTTGATCAATTAGTCCCACTAGGGGTCTATTTACGTCCAGATCAGTTAAAGCATTGTTAACGGCGTCTGGACTTATATTGTTGAATGCTCCTTCAATGTCTAGGAAGGCCACAAGACAATAATCCTTTTCGAACAAGGATGTTTCTATAGTAGAGACTAGGCTGTGTGGCGCAGTCTCCGTAGATTTACCTTTGGTGTACGCGTGTTGATAGTCCGAAATGAGATTCCTATCAATGCTTTTAGTGAGAAAATCGCTAACTATTCTCTCTAGGGTCTTGAGTACGAAGGATGAAAGACTGATAGGTCTATAGTCCTTCGGCTCGTAGTGAGAGGCTTTGCCTGCCTTAGGAACGAATATGACCGTGGCGCTCCTCCATGCACACGGAATATAGTTCATAGCCAAACAAGCGGTATATGTGTGCCGCAGCCAGTTGGCTGATAACTCCAAAGAGTAGATAAGTTGAGCGGGTACAATCCCGTCTGGTCCAGCAGCCTTAAAAGGTTTAAAACTTTTGACTGCCCACCTCACTCTCTCCTCAGTGATGGGTATATTCACAGCTTGGTTTGCTGCAGGTACTTCCGGTGCGTTGGTCATATTTCCCGGGAAATGTGTGTCCAGGAGCAGCTCTAGAGTTTCCCCTTCTGTGCTGGTCCAGGTACCATTCGGTCTCCGCAGAAAGCTAATAGCTGTTTGCGTCTTAGAAAGCACGCACCGTAGCCTGGATGTGTCCACGACACTTTCGACTCCAGTGCAGAAATTTCTCCATGAAGTTCTCTTCGCTTGTCTCAGGACTTTTTTGTAGGTCCTTAGTTTGTCCTTGTATTCTAGCCATTGTGACCCGTTATCAAAGAATTTGGCTTTGTTAAACTGTTCTCTGTAGGATTTACGAAGTAAGTCCAGATCATGGGACCACCAGTGAGGTTTACGCTTACCGCGCGGTTTTGGCAATGGACAGGCCTGTTCTAAGGCTTTTGAGAATGCCGATGTGAAGGTTTCTACCAGACCCTCTAGCTCCATCGTTGATGAGGGGCTTTGTGGGGGCAGTTCTGGTAGTTCTCTTGCTAACAGCTCATTATGTAGTTCCCAGTTTGTATTACGTGGGTTACGTCTCGCAATGGGCTGATCGACGAAGAACTGTAACATTTCTTCAATATACCGGTGGTCTGAAAAGGAATGTTCCTCAAGAACACGCCATTTTTTAACCCACCCATAAACGCTTTCGCTACAAATAGTGAGGTCAATAACCTCTCTACGGTTTTTAGTAATAAAAGTTGGTTCATTACCTACATAGCAAACTACAAGGTTAGTTGTTAAAAGGTACTCAAAAAGTGACTCACCACGAGTGTTTATGTCGGAACTACCCCACTGCACGTGGTGGGCGTTTGCGTCTGTCCCGATTAGCAGATGGCCTTTGCTTGAGTCGGCCACCAGATCCTTTACCGTCTTTTGCGGAGGAGGTTCCTCTGCGTCGTACGGAATATAAACGAAGGCTAGCGTTAATTGGGTGCCTCCGCTTGCCAAGCTGGCCGCTGTAACGTCACCATTGCTATAATTAGGTAAGAGAAAGATATTTAGCTCAGACTTTACTAAAATGCATGTTCTCACTTTACCTTCATCTGCAGCCCGGATGAGCTTAAACCCAATGGCCCCCAATCCGCAAATCCTTGAGTTGTTCACCAAGGGTTCTTGGATAAGGACCACTTCGACGTCGCCTTTAGAAAGGCGACTGATGAGATCAGCCGAGGCTGCCTTACTTTTGTGCAGGTTTATCTGGAGCAACCTCAGCATGAGCTTGCTCAGACTCCCCTGCCTTCATCACCGTGATGTCGGGATCCTCTCCGTCGCTATCCAGCAGAGCATTCTCCATCGACAAATTGCCCAGAGCCCCTGCGCAATTTGACGTGGCGGAAACCAGGCTTTCGGCGTCGGAGATTTCCGCTTCCACTTCGGGTGCCTCAATGTCCGTGTCCAAAGAGGCACCCGAAAGGGATGCGCGCTGTGCGTCCGCACGGTATACGCGAATTGCGACCTCGCTGAGGCCGTAAAACACTCTTCCTTTGCTCCGTCTAAGGGGCTCGAGAGCTTCCTTATTCAGGGCTAACACGACCTGTCTCCTAGGTCCTACAGCGTCCTCGACTTGGATGACACTCCAGTCCTGCGTTGGGAGAGCCGGGTTCATCAGTTGCAGCATCCTGAGAATTCTCTCAGGTTCTGCTGGAACCGCTGGAACCCATGCCCTGGCCCTTGGCCGAGCCGGAATGTCCTTCCAGTCGACGACCTCGATAATCGCCCCGGGATAGACTTGTCCCAGCTTTGCGGCTGCTGCCTTGTACAGCGCAAAAGACCTTGCGTCCTCGCAAGCGAGTACCTTGATTTGGCCCTGGTACCATCCTGCATCAGAACCTCGCGGCGGACTACCCGGAGACTCCATCAGCACGTCGAGAACGGCGTTACCGATTTCATTCCGGACGTACGGCCACTGGTCTTTAGGGATTGCACCACGGTCATTTCCTCGGTCCAGGATTCCTATAAGGATCCGCCCTTGGCTACCTCGGCAAAGCTGGGTTTGGTTACCGCGCGGTTATTCTGGCGCCTTTTCGGCGGTGGTTTGATGTCCTCATCGGACCTTTGACGCTTATATGGAACATCAGCAGGCGCGTCAGTGTTCGCCGTTGCCAGCGCAACTACCTTCGCCGCCATACTGGTGCTTGCCCCCGTCCGATCACCTAAGACTGTGTTGACTGAGGTTGCCCTCTTGTCGTCCATGGGGAGCAGACCCGTCGTTTCCAACGCGGTCGCTCCCCCGGTTAAAGTAACTGTTGCGGCCCCGTTTTCCCTTGGCTCGGAGTGGCCAGGTCCAGAGACCCCTGCCACAGCCGTGGGAAAAATGGTTGCCGTTCCGGCGCTTGGTCGGTGTCCGACAACAGCAGGCGCGTCAGGGTTCGCCGTTGCCAGCGCAACTCCCTTCGCCGCCATACTATTGCCGACCCCCACCAAGTCGCTCTTCCCTTTAGCGTTGGTAGCATTGGTAGCCCTCCCTCGTTCACTAGGGCGTATGGATGCCAATGCTGTTGTCCTTCTCCCTGTGGAGGAGGACGAATTATCTTTTTCTTTGTTTTTTTGTTTTTGTTGTTCATCTTGTTCGTACGACCCCTTGCTAGACGAGGCCAGCTTAGGGTCACCTTATTGAAAGGGGGAAAAGTGTCGTCCGCCGCGGCAGAGCCCCTTACCGCGGTAAGACTATTTTTACTCTCTGAGACGGCCCGGTGTCAGAGAGGCTCCGTACAAATACAGCCAGATTAACCTCCCGGCTGCAAACCATCCAATGGGCACGGTGCCGCATAACACCTTGGATTGGGAGGGGGCAGATCTTGGTCATCGCTCACCCTAGGACTAGGCCACCGCAGTCATGGAGATCCATGTGAACCTGCATCCTACTGGGTGGCATAGTCCCGTGGTCAGCGACTAAGCCCTCGCATCGCGGCAAGATGTCTGCCCTTCGCGAGAGCATCCCAGGATTACCTTAGCATGAAAAATATATTGAAGAATTAAATTTCCTTAGTGCACAAATATAAGCATATACATGCAAAAATACCAAAAACTAGAACTTTTGTTTAAGATTTTAAGGAATTGTTCAATATTTTTAACGAAAGAGTATTTTTCAAGAGATGTTTGCATTCTTAAATTTATGTTGCATTAATTTGGCAACAACGCATAAATATGTATGTTGTTGAAGACATGCATGAAAACCTTATCCAATTCGAGGACTAAAATTGATAAATACAGAAATGAAATTGAAATATTGAAATAATCTGTATATATATATATATAAATTACTTACCTTTATACTTACCTTATACTAAGATACCTATGTATACTTATACCTTTATGAAATCCTTAGCTTTATACTTACCAAAATACATACCTGAAGTATCTTTATATTTACCTTTAAAATAATAAGTATCCTCACCCTGTAAGGAATTGTATATACTCACCTTTATCTGGTTGAACATTTACCATTTATGTATAACCAAAACACCGCTAAATATTGGAATGCAAAACACTATGTACATACATATTAATGCTAATATTGAAATGAATTATATGCAAAGAAGTTAGTTAAGCATAGACGATTAACAAGAGAAGTAAAAACCGCCGCCGCGTCCGGATCGCATAGTTCAGTACTGAAAAGTGTCAAATAGCAAAGTTGCTCAATTAGGAAAATCTCTTATAAAAATTTAATTGCTGTGTTCGAATCGTTTGAAAACGTGCAGCGTATAATCTCATTGCAATCGCTATCTTCAACTTGTTGAAAATTGTAGCTAATACAAATCTATTGTAATATTAACAAATTAAATTCCGATTTTAATTGAATTAAATAATATCTAAACGTTTATATTTTGCGAATAAGTGCGTAACTATAAAGTACAAGAAAAACACGTGAATTAGTCGTGGTTGTCACGACAAAGTGTTTATAAATTCTTTACAATAAAGTACGAAGAAATTATTAAGAAGTATTGTGATTTATTTGGAGATAGGATTCGCTGGTGCATCGGCACTCTATTCCTCAGGTCCCCACTTTGTGCGTCGGCTCATTGAGTCCCAGATCCCCATATTTTAGAATTAAACACGGTCCTTCGCGGCTAAAAAACAACCGCGGCCTAAAATAAAAATAGTATATATACATACATACACAGGCACTGGGTGCGAAATAATTTAAAATAAAAACTGATTTAATACAACATAATTGGTGAAACGACGCGGGCGGTAAATTAATTCAAATATAAAACAAAACTAAGTGCTTAAAACAAAAACAATTGTAAAATACGTCACATTAGGGTGGCCGAAAAAGTGTACAAAAGTTGAAACAGAGAAGAAAAGAAAATTTGGAAAACAAAGGAGAGGTTGTGTATGTTGGTGGAAACATAAATATGAAAAAAGAAAAGAAAGTGGTTAAAAAATAAAATCACTTACCTAAGGAAAAATCTCTGAGAAAGGAAAAATAAATATACGTGTAAATAAAGGTTGAAAAAAACTAAAGCTAAATACTTACCTTACAAAAAATAAGATAAATTTAAGTGAAGAAAAATACTCACACTTCCTGGGAAAAACAAACAAAAAAAATACGTGACTTAAATCAGTATCCGAAAAAATTCAAATAGTGAGCTTGTACCACTTTCGAAGATATCCTCACAATCACTTAAATACTAGCCTATGTAAAGGCATTTAAAAATATACATAACTCTAATAAATACTGGTACATATACGACAGAAGAACTATTAATTTCAACAAAAAAAAAAAAAAACAAAACAACAACAGGAAAGGCAGTCAGGAGGTACAATCTACAAAACTCACAAAACATTAGAGGGTAACAAGCAGCTCGGTAAGCCTCGAAATACACATATTACGTATGTGAATAAGTAGCGGTTTTATACACGGTATAATTAAGTTGTCGAACTTTAATTTCCCGTAACAATATTCTCTTGGAATGGTTTTTCGCGATACATACCCCAAAAACATAATTACCGCAATTTCCAACTCGAAAACACACTCCCACTCTCAAAAGTACTCTGAATAAACCGCTACAAAGATATATACGTAATATATCTCTAATACTCCAATTGCATTATTTATTTCACTGCACATATTTATTTAAATATACCCACGTCTCATCGCGAGTATATATCCCATGGTAGATCTCACATACATATCGATTCATATACTTATAATTGAGATCTCAAATTCTTGGCCGCGCCAATAAATTTCTCTCGAAAAACATCTACCCTCTCAACAGGATCCCGTTAATTGCACTCAGCCGCTCTAAAAATATATATATACATATAGGCATATATATACCAAATCCTCAAGAATAAAACAAAAAAAAAAAAACTGCAATATTTTAATACGTGGCTAATGTACATCTCCTGTCGCTATACATTAATATTATAATAACAACTCTGCCGTCATATACCAAATATATAAACACTCACACATACAGGCAAATACATATTCTCAACTTTGATTGCATTCCCTTCACTCAAGGGTTATTTCTAGCGGCTCTGTCGCTAACAATAGGTGGGTCTACAGGTTACAGCTCATCAAATACAAACACACAAAAAACCACCACCTTTTGCTCCCACACCAATCGGCTACAGTGGTGGCTCACTAAATAGGACCACCAAAATTTTTTATTTCAAACAAGCGAGACAAATAAAAACATACACTCCACTCCTGTTGACACGTTTCAAATTAACTCCATCAATACAGTAGAGCCTCAATAATATTTACAAAAAAAAAAACATTTTTAATATTCTCAAATCTCCGATCCAAAGCTTGATAAAATTGAAAATGGCCAAAAAAGACGAGTCAGAAATTGATGCAAGTCTACAAGACTTTATTTTCGAAAGCAACCGGCACGAAACGTTTTACTCAAAATGGTCATCGGTAATCATAAACGAATTAACCCCAACCCTACTCAATGTAAAAATACAGCAACTCGATAAGCTATGGGATTCTTTAGTATTCTCATTCAGAGCAGTGTCTCGTTCAACAGAATTTGCAGAATCTAGCGGTTCAGTCGAGCAAAAATATAGCAAATGCTCAGAAAGTTACGAGCTATGGAAATCCCAAATTCTTGAAGCATTACATCATATACAGCCGAATCCTCAGTCTCAGCCATCTCCTACCCAAACCACAAATCCACAAAATTCCAACTCTCAAGGAATGTTTCTCAAGGTGCCAGCATGTGACACAGAAATTTTTCACGGTGGATATGAAGATTGGCCTGCGTTCAGAGGTATGTTCACAGCCGTCTACAATAATCATCCCAAACTCTCTCCAGCACAAAAGCTCTACCATTTGCGTCAGAAAACCAGAAGCCAGGCAGGACAAATAGTCAAACAGTTCCCCCTCACCGATGAAAGTTTTGAACTCGCCTGGGATGCCCTAAAATCTCGGTATGAAAACCGCAGAATATTGGTGGACACGCAATTAAAAATTCTATTAAATCTCCCTCCCATCTACTCAGAAAATGGTGAAAAAATTCAACACCTACAATCAACCATCAACAATTGCTTAGCAACTCTCTCCACACATGGAATCCCAAACAGCAATTGGGACCCCATTCTTGTGTATCTCTGCTCATCTAAACTCCCCAGTGAATCTCTCTCTCTCTGGGAGCAATCACTCAGCTCACAGAAAGAGTTACCTGTTTGGGCAGATATGAACAAATTTCTCACAAGCCGATATGAAGTAGTAGAAAGACTTCATACCTATCGGCCGGGCAACCCAAAGCCAGTTCACTCAAATTTCACTCCCAGAACACCATCTCACAACTCAACGTTCGCAAATAAAAACCGAACGCAAAATTTTCTTGCTGAATCAACTCCGCCGATCTCATGTAAATTATGCAACTCCAGGCACGCAATGAAAACCTGTATCAAATTTAAAGCGCTATCGGTAGCCGAACGCGTAAAATACGTTCGCGAAAACGGGTACTGCGAAAACTGCTTGTCAAACTCCCACTCAAGCAATAATTGCCATAGTAGCTTCTCGTGCGTGTATTGTCAAAAAAGACACCATTCTCTACTGCACTTCCCGCGTAACATGCAAAATCAAGCTCATAACGCGATACCCCAGCGAACGACGAGCCAACTCACCACCCAACATCATGCTGCTGATGAAACACCCTGTTGCTCGAAAAATTCAACTCACCCACGGAACAAAGTCCACCTCAATCGGGTGTGAATAAAGTGTCGTCACACCATTCAAGTTCCCAAGTCACTACGCTTCTCCCATCAGCGGTAATTTCCATATATTGTGATTGCGAATATAACAATATTCGAGCTCTCGTGGATCAAGGTTCCGAAAAAACATTTATCTCGTCCCGGATTCAAAAGCTTTTGCGTCTCCCTACTAAAGAAGCTAGGTTTACAAACCAATCATTTGCTGCTCTTCCCGTTCCGACCGATGTCCGGCAGGTGAGCGTGCGTTCCACAATGTCATTGCTTCAGCTTCTGCACGCTTCATCCCGGTCGGTAGAATACCTGAAATCATACTGCATTGAAGCCGCAAATTTAGCAAGAGAACGTCACCTTGCGAGACACCTCAACCCTAGAGACCCCCTTGTTAGGAGTCTTAATTTGTATATCATGCGGCCGGTAAATGCACATAAACGTACCAAATGGAAGGAGCATCTAAAAAACGGCAACCTGTCTGCGGGTGTTGGTAAATTGTGGTCAACCGTCAAATCCCTGTCTAATCCAACTAAACACAATGATAAAGTATCTATAGCCTTCGGTGATAAAACTTTATCTGTTTCGAAGAAATGCGCGAGCGACTTTTGCCGACAATTTATAATGCATACTTCTATAGACAAAGCCAGACGTCGTGCTAACAGACGAGCTCATAAACATAAACACGGCGTCCCACCCATTACCAACACCCCCATAGAGGTTGAAGCAGCCATCCGTAAGGCCAAGCCTTCCAAGTCGATAGGCAAACCAGCATAGTACGTATGTAAATAGGTATGTGTGTATTATTAATTCATGTCTTAATTTCGGCTTCGCATGCATATTTATCAGTATTGCCAGGTTGATGCGACTAAATCGAATATCACAATGAAAATTATTTAAAAGCTCTCAGCAACAGTTTTCATTTGATATCCATATCACAAACACATTCTAGGGGTATCCGGGTCCACGTTTTGGCCTATATCTCGAGACCATAGTCACCAATAGGTATGAAAACTACCCTGTACTAAAGCACACATCAACAGCTTCAATTTGATACCCATAATGTAAAAACACATCCTAGTGTTACCCTGATCCACGTTTTAGCATATATCTCGAGACCCTAGTAACCAATAGGTATGAAAACTACCCTTTACTAAAGCACTCATCAACAGCTTTCATTTGATATCCTTATTGTAGAAACTCTGTCCAGGGGTACACGGGCCCACGTTTTGGCCTACATCTCGAGACCCAGTCACCCAGGGGTATGCAAATTATCCTCTACTAAAGCACTCATCAACAGTTTTCATTTGTTATCCATATTGTATAACCAAATTCTAGAGGTCCACGTTTTGGCCTATACCTCGAGACCCTAGTCACCCAGGGGTACGAAAAATTCCCCGTATCAAAGTACTCATAAACAGCTTCCATTTGATAGCCATATTGTACAAACACATCCCAGGATTACCTTAGTATAAAAAATATATTGAAGAATTAAATTTCCTTAGTGCACAAATATTAGCATATACGTGCAAAAATTCCAAAAAATAAAAATTTTGTTTAAGATTTTAAGGAATTGTTCAATATTCCTCCTCCTACCCCAGAAAATGTTCAACATTTATAGTGCATACAAAGAACATTTCAACTCACCATATTCACTCATATTAACAGAGTATATGTGGAACTTAAGACCGAATTGAGAGTTTCACAGGGTTGCACTGCCACACCGCCATTTTATACAGGGTAAGAGTGTAACGCTTTTGCGTTGCGAGCAGGCAACAATTTTCAAAAGAATGAAATACCCCGTAAAGGCGTTTCCTGTTTTTTAGAATAGAACAACCCTTGCGCGGCGTACAAGAAGCGTAACACTTAAGCCAGAAAAGAAAACGCTATAAGTACATTGCTACGAGGGAGAGCAGATATATTTAGGCCTGTGGCCTAAACATACCGGCCCCCTTGCCGTAGGCAACAAAAAAAATTTTAATCAGAAGATTTAGAGAGAATACAAGCCACCACACGTCCAGGTAAGGCTATACGTCGATGTGCAGATGCGGACTGCGAGCACTGCACGTCGTAGGATGGACTTCGTGTTTCGTTCTCCTGTGAAGAAAGAAATAATTTATTAGTTAAACGTACGTGGTTTTTGATTCCGTGCAGTAATTACTTATGTTTATGAAAACTCCTATTTTTGGCAGGCTCCTGAGACTGCCAGCCCGAATACGGTCGATTGGGTCAGGAGACCGCCAACTGTTGTTGCTGGCGTTCCGCTCACCACCATTTCGGCGTATTTATCTGCGCCGAGTGTAAGCCGAATTGGCGATGAGCGGTAGAAATGTGGGTCGGCCAGCCGCATGAACTGGAATGGAACGGCAATGTTTGGATCCAGATTTGATGGCGGACTCAACCGATAGTGGCCTTTGACCACTGCCGCTTGAGTGATGACATGCGTCGATGACCCGAACTTGCCGCGCAGAATAAGGGTGCATTGCCCGGGTCCTTGGCGCACCAACTGTACATCGCGTACCAGCTCTGCATCGACGATTGTGCTGGTAGCGCATGGATCGATGATGGCACGAAGTGTCCGCGCGATTCGATGCGTACGATGGCCGTCGGCGCAATGGGCACGAAAGGCCGCATGATTGGCAATGGGGTAGCCTGGACCAGTCGGCCGATTCGGAAGCCTTTGTATTTTGGGCGTCAGAAGTGTATGGCGTTGATTTTTTTCGGCGTTGCTGCCTTTCTAATTTGGATGACTTGATTGGGCCTCGTTGCAGTCCGACGTCACGGTGCCGCCAATTATTTTGTTGGTTTCGAGCTTTCTTTACTTCCTCCGCCCTTCGTTCGTGCTGCAACAGCGGTCGGAAACTGCGCATCCCATTCCTGCTCGTTGACGGTCTCATTTCCGTTTTTGCTCGCTCTTCCTCCACTTGCTGAGCCCAGGACTTTGTCGGCCCCATTAGGCGGCACCGCTTGCAGCGATATTTGCTATTGCACTTGTCCACGCGGTGAAAGGGCGACAGACAATTTGGACAGTATTTATGCAGCAGCACGGCCCGCAACCTCTCCTCCGGGGATTTTTTCTTTATTCGGCAGAGAGTCGGGGACTATGGTCCCTGCCGCAGAGGTGGTAAGCGACGTCGAAACGCTTTGCGCCTCCCTCTGACTTGGCCAATAAGGTTTGGTAACGGGTCATGATCTGAAAGAATATTGGTGTCATTGATCATGCCCAAATTGAGGTTGGCGGAATGTTGTTTGGGTGGCGTAAACCAAAAAAATTATATCTAATATATTTTCGCAAAAGAAAGAGAAAAAAATTTTTTTTTTTAAATAAAATTTAATTCACCCATTCAATGTGGCTGGTGCTTTAACACATTTAGTACCTTTTATAATTCGATATATTTCGCCGAAGTAGTCCCAAAATTTATTTTAGATTTGTGGTGAACTTCATTTTCACAACAAGTGGCCTGCCACCACACGGACGGTTCGAAACCTGGCTGAAAAGGTAAAACAGAGTTGCATGTCCACCATTCAACATTATTTTCGACGTGTCTTGTCGATAATCTTGAGATTCTGGAATTAAGTATTTTAAAACTCGACCAAATGAATGATTGTAGCGCGGGTAGCGCGCATGAGGCCTAATGTCAGCATTGCCATGCATTCACAGTCAGAACTGAAGTGTAGAGATTTGACATTTGATACCATTTTTTTGTTCCTGAATGAAAAAAAGTCATTGATTTAAAACACGCGATGGGGAGCATACTCGTAGACTTGGTTATATTTTTATTAATTAATTTCTCTTTTTTCTTTTCAGGTGGGTGCACGCAAAGAAAATCTTTACACAATTTTTAGCTGATTGGTTGCCGGCGGCTATTATTGGTGCGGTATACTTGCATCATGTCTTTAACACTACAGAAGTGCCACCGCCAGAACGTGAACCATCAAACATTCTTTATAACGCTACGAGAAGCCACATATTTGACATGCCCAAACCCGTAAAGAATGCTTCAAATGTGCCACTAATATATAGTAAAAACTTTCCGTTGGATCCTTCCGCCATGGATCGATGCAATGACTGTGATAAGGATGCTTGCACGGTGCAATGCGCAATTTCTCCCCCTCAGCTAACTCACCCAAACAGATGACGCAGGTGTCCTGTGGGAGATCACAATTTTTCGTATATTTCAAGATCGGCAATTTCTTCAGTATATTTTTCAGTAAGCGATGGCGTAATCGACGCTCTTCACGTATGCATTTGTAAATCATGTAGAAGATCATAATAAGAAAGCAAAGGCAAATCGAAAACGATAGAATTAATTGTGTGTTAATGTTGAATGGCAGCTCATCGTTGATCACTAATATAATTTCAGGTGTGAAGAATGACACCAAACCTGACCCTGTCGTTTGGCCAACAAAAACGGCTGGTATGTAGAGGCCACTCGAACTTTTGGCTAACATTTGTTCTAAATCGTCGCCATCATTATTGTATACAACAAATGCGTCAAACCCAGCTGCCTGCGCATCACGCACCCTTTTTTCGAAAGTACAATTTACACCCCACCTCTCCCTATTGTGCAACAAACTTTGGATTCTTCGGATAGCCCATTCCATAGCTGGGTGGTTCAGCCACTGATGCACAGGCATGCCCATCTTTAGCTGGTACGGAGAATACTTTTATGCCATTCGCAGGTAAACTGGGACAGACAGTGTACTGCTCAATCAGCAAACTATCAACTTTTTTTGTAAACCAGTATATGTCCCGCAACATGCTGAATAAATATGGAGAGTCCAAAAAATGTGAAAAAATCGAAAAGCATGAATTTTGAACGGATTCGGGTCTCCATTATTTGATAGTGTATTGAAGTTCGTCGGTGGAAGTGGATGTGAACCGCAGTAGCAATTTTGTGATTCTATTGATTGTGACTGCGATTTCCTACAAGTTTTCCAATCCTTTGGTAGTTAAATTGAAACCACCAACCAAAACATGTCGTGTGAGCGCAGCGTCTGAGATGTATTAGAAATGTTAAACATTTCATCTCTATCGTCAGCGTAAGATTAGTCTACTGTGTAGGCTGATGACCGATGCTCATTCATCGGGTCATTTCTCAGTTCAAAGTATATAACCGACATAAGTAAGCGATCATAAGAGTAAAATGAATTATTTTCTGAGAGCTCATTCTCTGTTCTCATCAGTTCATATGATGGTCGACATAGAGACCCTAAACCAATAACTTCAGTGCACACATAAGGAGACTAGTAGATTCCCATAAATGCACTTTATTAGCTGATGTGCGCGAGCTGATTATCTGAAAAATATTGAATTTCTTCAATGTGGTGGATAGCATCCCCTGCAGCTCATAGCGGTAACCTTCGCCTGGAACAGGCTGCAATTAACGGGAAGCCTAAGTTTCGGATAGCCTCAGCGCTCCTGGTAAAATATTTTTCTCCAATCCTGCTTCTATCATAGATCTATCCACAATTAATGTCACCAGGCTGGTGCAGATTATTCACAAGCTATATCCAGCTTCTCAAAGTTTCATTTTGTCTACAATATCAAACCGACACAGATTCAGTATTGCACATAGTGCCAGTTTAGGTGTTCAGTCAACGTCGAACGGCCTAGTGCCGTCCAGGAGGTCAGAGCTCCTGCGGGAAGTGTATTTATAGCTAGAAGAAGAAGATACCACGTACTTAGCCCTGACAGACATCACCAGCGGCACTCCCCAGAGATAATTTTTTGTTTTTTGTGAGCAGAACGACGACGGCAATAAAGTCAGTCAAATAGGCTAAAGCAAAACCCCAACTTGGACTTGGCGGAAGTTAGCTATCTAACGAACACCTTCAAGTTGTCCATCCATCTCAAGGTATAAAGTTAATATTATCGTACGATGATATTGGACAAAATATAAGGCAGGTTTGTTATCCCACAATATAGTGACATTCACAAGTAGTTGGCAAATTGTTTAACCTCCTGACGACCGGCCAGTACCTTAAACATAGCTTATTCGCTCCCTATGGTAAGATATAAAAGCAGGCTATATTAAGAAACTGAAGTCACTCTGACTCAACTGAAAACCGTTGCTATATGTAAATGTTTAACCTACCCGCACATGCGCAGTTTTGTGGAAACTATCGCTGCAGTTCCCTCACCTCCTAACTTGCTCCAAAACTTATTAGTTAGTACCATTGTCAGAGTAAACGTTTTTCGGACAGCCACGTCTGGATACAAATCTGGAAGCTAGGAAGGACCCGGTACTAAGGTCATTTGTCGCTTCTAGATGGATGGCTTTCGTCGAAAAGCAAACGGACAGACAAATCGTTTTGAAATTCGGCATTCCCTCCCTCGGTAGGATTTTATATCGAATGGTCCCGCGAAACCTACCTCAGTGTTGGGGAAGGCCCTAGTAAAGGTGGTGCGCTCTTTAGAAAGGATCCCAATAAGTTGCATTTGTGTCCGCTTCCTGTAAATAGTACAGACCTTACAGTTGTGGATAACAGACCTTATCATGATTTTAACGCGTGGGATCCAGTACTGAGTGCGGATATGACGCAGCATCAGCTGGTTCCCTCCATGCAGGGTGGTCTTATGAGAGGATTGAACTATAAGCCTGGATAACCTGCAAGTGTAAGGAAGGATAATGGGATGACTTTTGTTATGGGACATGTGTTTGGATGCCCCAGTTCGAATGATGCCTTCTTCGTCTATATATGGATCTAGGGGTAAAATCTCAGTCCTGCCATTTATTAGTTTTGCGGACTTCAAATTTGCGTACTCTTCTTGATAATGTTGATTTTGACATATTGTTATCAATCTTCGTGTTGTTTTTTCTATTTCGTCAGGGGCTATCGAATGAGATTCCTTTTTAAAGGAGGCTTTAGTTTTTGGGTGCGTTTTCTGGAAAAACCGAAGAATATAAGATATAACCCGTAAAGCCTTGGTAAATCAGAAAACCTATCCAGAATGTCCAAGTTATTTTTGACCGAAGTTGTATGAACTTTCACCCTCTTTTCCTCAATATTCGTATTGTAATCTTCTTCTTGTGTTGGCCAATTTTCGTTGTCTTCTTGTAACCAAGAAGGTCCCTGCCACCACAAAGAATTGTTGATTAGATCCGAAGCAAAGAGGCCTCTGCTCGCCAAATCTGCAGGATTTGACGCGGAGTCTACGTGCCGCCATACTTTGTCTCCTACTTTGTCGATGATTTTAGTTATTCGATATGCCATGAACGTTGACCACGAACATGGTGGTTTTCGGATCCATGCCAGCACTATAGTTGAATCTGTCCAAAGAGTTACTTTAATGTTCGAAAGTTTCATATTTTCAAACACATATTCGATTATTTCTGCTAGTAGGACTGCACCGCAGAGTTCGAGTCGAGGCATGGATATGGTTTTGACCGGGGCTACTCTCGTCTTGGCCATCAACAGGTTGTTGAAGACTTGATCCTTTGTTTGTACCCCCAGTAAAACAGTGGCGGCATATGCTTTTTCCGAGGCATCACTTAATCCATGTATTTCGATATAGTCCTTCAATGTGTAGTGAACCATCGCGGTATGCGTATATTGTTGATATTTTCGTAGTCAGTCATGAATGATTGCCACCGATGTAAAGTAGTTTCAGACACATCTTTATCCCAGCCTGTCCATTCCAACCAAATATTTTGCATTATTATCTTGGCTGCAATTACGACTGGTGCCAGTCAGCCAAGAGGGTCGAAAAGTTTTGCGATCGCAGACAGTAGGGTTATTATCAAAGGGTTTCGCTGTAAAGTAAAAGTAGTCGAAATGGGCGTTCCATCTGATACCGAGTGCTTTTACCGTGCTGGTGTCTTCAAACTCAAGACAATCTTCGTTTAATAAGTGTTGCTTTGGTATACCCTGTAGAATTTTTTTGCAGTTGATCCCTTGTCCTTATCGCAGTTTCGATGCTGTGTCCACCGGCGAGTACGTCATCAACGTACTTACAATTTCGCAAGATATCTGCTGCCATTGGATGCGAGGTCTCCACGTCATCAGCGAGTTGGTGCAGCGTCCGAATTGCAAGGTATGGAGCACAATTTACCCCAAAGGTTACTGTTTTCAATTCGTATAGGTTAATTGGGTTTTTGAAGCATTTGCGAAATGCGATTCGCTGGTATTTTGTTTGGTCTTCATTGACCCATATTTGGCGATACATCTTCTCGATGTCGCTGTTGAAGACGTATTTGAACAGTATCCAACGTAGTATAAGAATTGTTAGGTCGGATTGAAGAATCGGACCTGGATATAAGGCATCATTTAGACTTTTGCCTTTAGTGGTAGGACAAGATGCATTAAATACTACTCTAACTTTTGTTGTTGTACTTCCCTCCTTTATAACAGCATGGTGAGGTAGGAAGTAACAGTCGGTTGAGTCAAGCGGGATAATACTGACTTGTTTCATATGCCCTAAGGTTTCATATTCAGATACAACTCTATTGTATTCTGTTTGTAGGTCGGAATTTTTAGCTAATCGTGTCTCATTGCGATAAAATTGAGAACACGCACTTCTTAGAGAGGCACCTAAGCTAAATTCTTTCCTGAAGGGTAAGGAAACTACGTATTTGTCATCGTTGTTCCGAACTGTTGTGGATTTGTATACCTCCTCGCAGTAAGTGGCATCGTTATTGATGCTCCTCTTTTTTGGAATTTCCTCTAAAGTGACCTCGTTGAAATATGAAACTAGGGTGTTATTTGAACCAACTACCTCTGTACGGCCTGTCAGAATAACACTCTTTCCTGTGCTATTAATGTGTTTAACACATCTTTCCTTATGCCGCCTAACATAATTTGGGGATATATCAGGGCTGTCATGGAATCCAAGTCGGTTTTGCGTTTTGTCGGAATTACAAACCAATATTGATTTAAATTGGTGTCATAAAACCGTATTGGTTTTTTTATAAAATAGTTGTTTTGTGCAAGTAAACAGCAATAAACAAATTGATTGACTTCAAAATAGCATCAGCAGCTGTAGCATTTATATTATTGGAAGAAGAAAATTGCGAGAAGGTCAAAAGGAAAATTTTGGAGAGATCGCAGCAATCCATTTGAGTTTCCAGAGACAGCGTAAATAAACTATTTCTTAATGTGGGTTTCTAGATATGTATAGTGTATTTGCAGTTACATTGCATACTATCGCTTAAGCAAAGAGGCTTTCCGAATGGTATTGGACACCATTGAAGGATGCGTAACTCGCTCGAAAGTTCTGACAGTGCTGCAACTAGCAGCTACGTTACGATTTTTGCTGAAGGACCCTATCAAAGATCAGTTAGCAAGGATTCTAGCATGAGTGTAGGTAGAAGCACGGTGTCAACGATTTTAGATGATGTGCTTCGTGAAGCTGTTCGGAATATCTGGATGTTTCTCCATAGATTCAGTCAAAATACTGTTTTGCATTGAATTTTTATGTTTTCCCCTATTAAGAATGAAAATATATGTAAATTTACATTTATTTTTATAAAATAAACTTTTATTTACTTACATTTTTTCGAAAATACTCAACTGCAAGAGAAATACAACTATGAAAAAATTCAATCCAACAGCATTTAACTGATTGGATTGTTTCCGATAGCAAAACCGATATTATCGGATTCTGTGACACCTAAAACCGACACTAATTCCAATTCGAATATTACACCGTTAACATTGGATTTCATGACACCAAAGTAATTATTTTGTCGTTTTTAAATCCGATTCCGACAACAATTGGATTCCATGACAGCCCTGATTGATTTAAATTGGTGTCATAAAACCGTATTGGTTTTGCTCTTTTCGAATGTAAATAAAAGCGATGTTTGAATCAGCTGTTTTGCAGTGTTATCGGTGCACCGGCAATTTTGATGTTAATTTTTTTTGCAAAATTTCATAAAATAATTGTTTTGTGCATCTAAACAGAAATAAACAAATTTATTGACATCAAAATGGCATCAGCAGTTGTAACATTTATGTTATTGAAAGAAGAAAGTTGCGAGAAGGTCAAAAGGAAAATTTTGGGCGATCGCAGCAATTCATTTGAGCTGCCAGAGATAGCGTAATTAAAAATATTTCTGAAAGTGGGTTTCTAAATATTTATAGTATATTTGCAGTTACATTGCATACTATAGCATAAACAAAGAGGCTTTTCGAATGGTATTGGACACCATTGAAGGACGCTTAACTCGCTCGCAAGCTCTGCCAGTGCTGGAACTAGCAGCTATGTTACGATTTTTAGCTGAAGGACCCTATCAAAGATCAGTTAGCAAGGATTCTAGCATGAGTGTAGGTAGAAGCACAGTGTCATCGATTTTAGATGATGTGCTTCGTGAAGCCCTTCGCACTATCTGGATGTTTCTCCATAAATTCAGTCAAAATACTGTTTTGTATTGAATTTTTATGCTTTCCCCTTTCGTGGTATATGTAAATTTTGTAAAAATAAACCTTTATTCACTTACATTTTTAGAAAATACTCAACTGCAAGAGAAATACAACTAGGAAAAAATGAAATCCAACAGCATTTAACTGATTGGATTGTTTCCGATAGCAAAATCGATATTATCGGATTCTGTGAAACCTAAAACAGACACTAATTCCAATTCGAACATTAAACCGATAATATTGGATTTCATGACCCCAAAGTAATTTTTTTGTCGTTTTTAAATCCGATTCCGACAACAATTGGATTCCATGACAGCCCTGTATGTCTCCGCCCAAAATTAGATCGACTGAAAAGCTCTCACCCCATCTGTTAGCTCAGAACACGATCTTTGGATGGATCATCAGCGGCAAGACGCCTGTGGAAGTAACCTCCTACTCCATACAAGTATCAGAGGCAACAAATAACGAGCTAAGCTCCATACTAATGAAGTTTTGGGAATTAGAAGAAATACTCAGCTTCAATGACAAAACTCCTGAAGATGATTTTTGTGAAAATTATTACACAGATACAACTACCCGCTCGGATAATGGACGTTATGTAGTCAATCTTTCTTTTAAGCCTAGCTTCCCTGACGCCATCCCCTTATCCAATTCACGCCCCTCTGCCCTCAGCCAATTTTTAGGGATGCAAAAAACTCTACCCAGAAGAGGAAATCTCAAGGAACTATATGATAGTGTATTAGAAGAATACATCACCCTCGGTCATATGGAAGAAACGGACTCCCATGAAAAATTCAACGAAGGCAAATGCGCCTCGTTTTATCTCCACAATCATGCGGTTATAAAACCTGAGAAACAACTACGAAAGTAAGGGTCGTATTTAACGCCTCGAAAAAATCGGCATCAGGATATTCACTTAATGATGCTCTCTACACCGGGCCTACCCTCCAACCGGATCTGATGCTCCTTATTCTCAAATGGAGGACATATCAGTTTGTTTTTAACGGAGACGTAGAAAAAATGTATCGTCAAATCATAATGCAGGAAGACGACATAGACTATCAGAGGATCGTCTTTCGCTCGTCTCCGAGCGACCCCATAAAAGACTATCGTCTGAAAACAGTCACATGTGGTGTGAACTGTGCCCCCTACCTCACCATACGTACTCTTCACCCACTGGGCCAAGATGTAGAAGAAACTTTCCCCAAAGCCGTCCCTGTCTTGACCAAAGAAACATATGTAGATGACATTCTCTCTGGTAGCCATGATATTCTCTCGGCTGAACAGTCTCTCTCTCAAGCATCCAAGCGCTCGGTTCAGCAGGATTCCTATTACGAAAAATAACGACCAACCACCGTAGTATTCTGAAGGATATCGAGAAAGAGGACTTAGAGTTCGAGAAAACGAGTAACGCCAAAATTCTCGGCATTCAATGGAACGCCCTCACCGACACCTTCTCGTATACAGTCGACTCTATACCCTTGTCATCTGCTAGGACAAAGCGTGAGATCCTCTCCTCGGTCGCTAAACTTTTTGACACCGCAGGGTGGCTTACGCCGATAATGATTCAGGCAAAGATTCTCCAAGAGTTGTGGATAGACGGAACCGACTGGGATGAAGAAGTTAAACCCCTCCGTCTAATAAAGTGGTCTCAATTCACTTAAAATGTGTAAGGTATCTCAAACATTAATATAACCCGATGGGTCAACTATAACCCCAACCAGCAAGTAGAACTGCATGGATTCTGTGACGCATCTGAAAAGGCATACTGCGCCAATATATATGTTCGGACCACTCACGATACCAGTACCTCCTCTCATCTCTTGGTTTCCAAGGGTAAAGTTGCACCCCTTCGCAATTCCAGGCTGCCAAGGCTAGAACTATGCGCGGCTCGTCTTTTGGCACGTCTAGTCGCTGTCGTCCAGTCAAACCTCACCCTCTCGATCACAAAAGTAATACTGTGGTCTGACTCGGAAATTGTTCTAGCATGGCTGGAACCCCATCCCACACACACTTGGAAGACCTTTGTGTCTAACCGCACCGCTGAAATAATGGATCTCATCGGAAATGCGTCATAGAAACTTGTCGGCACTCGCGACAGCTCAGCGGACATGGGCACTAGAGGATGTAAGTCCATCGACTTCGCTAGTTCTCCGTTATGGTGGAATGGCCCTGAGTGGCTGACTTTGCCCCCGGAAGCCCGGCCAAAACGCATTATACGAAACACCAACCCGCCGGAGGTACGCCGAGTCGAAGCTCTACTCGCCACAGAAGATGAATCGGATTTTCTCGACCGATTCCCTTCTTTTTCACGGGCCCTTAGGGTAATGGCATATGTCTTAAAATTCGTCCGCAACCTGAGTCATCGAACAGGAGGCACACGTTCCGCGTCCTCCACTCTCTCTTACGATGATCTCCATAAAGCGAAATGTAAAATTATAGCCTTGACGAAAACCCGCTCCTTTGCCCATGAAAAGGCGTGTTTAGAAAACTATAAGGTGATAGACAAACGAAGCCCCCTCTCGGCTCTTAGTCCATCGCTCGATAAAGATGCCCTGCTTAGGGTGAATGGGAGATTAGCCAATTCGACCATGCAGTTTAATGAACGACACCCTATCATCATCCCTGAAAAATCGCGATTCGCCACTCCCTATATTAAGTTCCTGCATGAGCTACTTCTCCACGCCGAGGCGCGTCTCTTGCAACAATGCCTACGCTCAAACCCCTTATAAAGAAATGTATCCTCCAATGTAAAATCTGTACCCTCCATAAGAAGCAGATGCGCTCGCAAATCATGGCAGCGTTGCCCCCGGAACGGTGCACTTATGCTCGCTTTTGCTATCACCGGTGTTGACTTTGCGGGTCCTTTTCACGTAAAAGCCTCTATGCTAAGGTCTCACACGCTACTAAAAGGTTACGTGGCCGTTTTTGTCTGTTTCCCTACATAAGCTGTCCACCTTGAGCTTTGCTCCGATCTCACAACTAACGCTTTTCTCGCAGCGTTCGCTCGCTTCGTTGTACGTCGCGGATATCCAGCGAAAATTATGAGCGATAATGGCAAAACGTTTATAGGAGCTAAAAGAGCAACCGAAAAGGAATTTGTCGACTTTCTGAAAGTTGCCTCCCACGAAGTCATCCAAAAATACTCCCCTCAAGGTATTAGTTGGCAGTTTATTCCCCCGGTGCTCCCAATATGGGTGGTCTGTGGGAGGCCGCAGGAAAAAGCTTCAAATTACATTTTAAAAGGACTGCAGGAACTCATACCTTCACATTTGAAGAATTTACTATACTCTTGGTAAGAATAGAAGCCGTCTTCAATTCTCGCCCGATGTCACCTCTATCTCAAGACCTTTTTGACTTCACTGCTCTCACCCCCGGTCACTTCCTCAGAGGCTGCCCTCTCCTGGCTATCCCGGAACTGGATCATGCAGATTTGTCCCTTATGAACCGTTGGGTAAAAAGCATCCATCACCAATTCAGCAAAAGATGGAAAGAAGATTACATAAAAGATCTGCAGAAACGACAAAATATGGAAAGAAGATTACATAAAAGATCTGCAGAAACGGCAAAAGTGGAAAATCCACAAACTGAGCCCAAAGTCGGTGAATGCGTTTGTATTCACGACGACTCACTCCCCCCGACAGAGTGGCGTCTAGGACGCATTGAAAAATTATACCTAGGGCCAGACGGTCATATACGCGTTGTCGACGTTCGCACTCAACCGGCACCCTAAAACGCCCACTTGTAAAGTTATGCTTCCTCGCTCAAAGCGAAACCTAGATAGGGCACGCACGGAAAGTCCACCAAGCTACCACTGAACCACCTCTTCCACTCCTACCGCATTCCCGGCGCAACAGTATGACACTTCATAGACTCAAGCAATCTGAACCCTCTCCATTTAGCAGTTCTCTCGCCTGTAATTTCAGATTGTCATGGATCGCGATCAGCAACCGGCACCACGAAATTCCTTGCGGTCAGCAGTGGTCGCACGCAGCCCGCCGCTGTAAACCGACTACCGACGATGCCGCGTATGTACACGAACCTACGCTCTTCGCCATTGCAGCGTCTTCAAGAAAATGAAGCCGCCACAACTATGGATACTGGCGAGGGCGCATAAATTCTTTTTGAATTGTTTGGCGCTATCTCATGCCACCGATGAATGCAGTTCGTATGATCGCTGTCGAACTTGCGGATTAGGGCACCACTCTCTGCTGCATTTACGGGATGCAACCCCGAGCATCCCATGTCATACC
Organism: Eurosta solidaginis; assembly: GCF_040869045.1. NCBI lineage: Eukaryota > Metazoa > Arthropoda > Insecta > Diptera > Tephritidae > Eurosta > Eurosta solidaginis. The sequence goes on along the minus strand of NC_090321.1, from coordinate 133,378,733 downwards.
CAGGCACCCCGGCCTGGTCGCCAAGTAGTACCACCTCAGGTACACTTTGCCCCCACCGTGCGACCCCGTTCCCGCCCAGCTATCTCTCGGTCTCGTCCAGCTACCGACGCACAACCGCCAGCATATACTGCCGCTCCCGTTCGGTGCACCGCTCAAGGGCTGCAGACTGCCACCTTCAGGGGAAAGGTGTCAGACCTCCTCGTACGAGATGCGTTACGGACTCTTCAAGAGCTGCAAGAGGCTCTAGCCACTGAACGCGCCTAGGGCGTGGACGATGTTTGAGCGACTGTCGTAGTCGCCAACATCCAACCCTTCTGTTTGATAGAAATTAGTCTTAAGAACTTGAAAATTGAGTTTATGAATTTATTTACATATGTACCTTTTACGTATAAGTACGCATCCTGAATAATTTATACGTAAAAATACGTAATATCTTATATTACGTACATATTCTATATTAAATTTAAGTATTTGAATTTTTTATGAGCTGTACTCATGTATGAGTCAAGTACTCATAGAATTGTACGCTTACACTCAAGCGTATTTCACCTCTCTGGCAACGCCAACAATGGGTTGAGAGATGTGACTATGTACATACATACAAACATTTATTATTGTTTCGACATTTGATGTTTTTATCAATTCGAAATATTCTCCCTCCCGGTGTGACAATAAAATTGTAGAATTGAATTTAAGAATATATTTCGGTGCTGATCATAGTCAATTGAAGTGTTTATGATTGAACAAGTTAGTGTGAACCAACCGAAGGTGAATAATAATAAGAAAGAACAACCCTTTGAGAAGGTGTTAGTTGCCAGACACCTTGATTTAAGGATAAACCGTGTCCAGCCACCATCCCACTACCACCAAACCCATATGGCCTCATCATCGCCGGTACAGCCGTGTCCGCATACACCCAGGAAAGCAGGTGAACGTTATACCATCCACCCCTACAAACACCTTGAATCAACTATAAAGTAAGCGTTCTCATTGGAAATTTTACCATCTCCTATGTCGAGTAAATCCTGGGGAAATATACTAACATTTCCGTTCAGATGTGCTCTCATGTTTGTTCGCAGGCATTCTCTACGTCATTCCATAATAAAGATGCCTTGAAGCATGATTTGACAATATCAGCTCGAGTTCCCTTCGCTACTACAGGCAAAGTCTGGCGAAAATCTTCTGCAAAAAGAATTGTTATACCAAAGGGTTTGTTGTTAGATCTTATGTCTTTTAATGTGCTACTGCCTCAATATGGGCTTGATTGGTCATTGTAGACTTATCCCAAACTATCAGTACAGCTTCTTGTAAAATTTTGGCCAGTGACCCATTCTTTTGAATTGAGCAAATCTATTGTTCTTGGACGGACACGCTTAGGGGCAACTTAAAAGTGGAATGGGCTGTTCGACCAGCGGATAATAGAATCGCTGCGAATCCCGAGGACGCTACTGCCAGCGCCACGTGGCCTTTAGATCTGGCATAAGCCAGAAGAAGGTTAAGTAAAAAGGTTTTTCCACAACCACCAGGAGCATCTAAGAAAAATGCTTGACCAGTTTTATTATCTATGCTGTTAACAACTTTGCCATATGTTAGTTGCTGATCCGAAACCATTTTTGGTACATTAGTTGCAAGGTAGTCAATTAAAATGTTAACGTCACATGGAAGCCTCAATGTGGTATCAAAAGGGCATTCAGTTCATTGAATGTTCCGATTTGGAGAAGGCAGCCCAAAACTCGATAACTCTTTTTCGCATAATCCTATTACTTTGTCTTCGATGTCAATTAAACCTTAAAAAAAAAGTAAAACAACTTGCTGAAACGTTAATTTTTATCAAACCCTGGTTTATCAAATCTGCAGAAATTGGAAAGAAAATCATCACAGAAGTCATTCTTGAACGTGTTCCATTGCAATTCAGCGTTTGAAGGCTGACCAAAAACTATTATAATGCAGAATAAATATCTCAGCTTTGACGGTGAATGTAAAAGAGATGCCTCAGCTAATGCATGTTTCCAATGATCGCCATTTTCCAAAAGGTTTAGCTCTCGGCAAGCGGCTTGAAAAGTGTTAAAAACTATACCATTTGCAGTCCCCAAGCTTTCGAAAGAAGTGGGCCCCGAATATTGTGTAGCAGTAAACGTATATAAAAGCATTCAGTTTGATTGGTGTGGACATTATAAACTCTACCAAGTGCCGAATCCTTTTTGATATCGGGGTTACCTTCGTAAGAAACAAATACACTATTAACTTTCAAACAAAAAGCAAATCATACTCTATTTTAAAAACAACTAATAGCGTGGCATGGCCATCTTCATAAAATTAAAACCTGATATTCAAAAAAATTGCAACAGTAATCGACGCTGTAAGCAATCTATTAATGATTAAATGTATGCAAATATTTTTCTGTTATCTTAACAGCTCGATAGATGCCGCACCGTTAAATTTGATTACATACTTAATAGAAAAGTCAAGTAACATGGACCACATTTTGGTGAATATCCCGAAAACAGGGTTTCACACGGGACTATATTTTGGTCAATACCTCAAAAACGGGATCTTATATGGGACTAATAACTACACCATGTTAAAGCACTCGTCAACACCTTTCATTTGATACCCATATTGTATGAACACGTTATAAGGTTACCCTGGTCCACATTTTGTGGGATATCTCCAGAACCTTCCCGGATTCTAAAACTTTTTTGGCCTATAACCATGTCGGGCTCAAGCAAAAACTACGTGCAAAATTGGATTTAATTCGGTCCAGCCGTTTTGGAGCTTTGCGATCCAGAAAAACGGCTTTCAAAATATATATTAGTATAGATATATATATATTGCATTGCTACGTAGCATCGAAGGCCTTCACGCTTGCAGTTGCTGCATTAGGAATATCATAAGCATTCAAATATTCTTTTGAATATAAATTACCCATATATAATAAATTTGCGAATGACGGTAACCATACGAATTCATACAAAATGTTTAAGAGAGATCGCAACAAAAATTAGTTAAGCTACAATTTGGGTTCAAACCACGTCATACAACTCTCTCTCAAACATGTTCCATCGTTCTCATTCCTTACAATTTATATTTGTCGGATGTTTGAGAGGTTGCTGTACACGAACAACAACATAGGCATATGTCGATGATCGCTAGTTACATATTCACGTTGATAATTATTATATGAAAAATGATTATGAAAATCTCATGGATATTTTAAATTTAACTTTTTTGTTTTACACAGTGGGTATAAAACCAAATGGGACTAAATCTAGGTATTATTTTATTTTAACTGAATAATCCTCCATTGATTGATGTTTTAATTTGGAAATAATAATAATTTCAATTTCGCAACATCTTTCTCTCGTATACGTTCATATTAGCAACCTTACTTTTCTTTTCGGTATACTAATTTTACTAATTTTTAACTTCTTCTTCATACATTTTAGCTATATGCCAAATTTTATATTTTTATATATTTATGCAAATACTTGAGAGGATTTGTAATTCATTTATTTTGAAAATTCCCCAAGCTGGGGGGGGGGGGGGGGGGGGGGACCCGATCAAGCTGGACTTGGAGATAGGTCAAGAGTGGCCCTAGTCAGATCTCAGCAACTTTTGCAGCGTTTTAGTAGAATTATGTCTTGACGGCGAAATGCAGGGAGATGAGGGAGAGGGTTGCTTGTGTGAAACACAACATGCATATAATACAACTTTTCTGCGAGGAATTCTCGAAAGAAATCTGGCAGAATAAATAAAATACCGGAGTTTTTATATTTTTGTTTAAACTGATATAGAACTAAAAAAAGGGGGAAATTTTTCACCGATGGGTATATGAACTTGTTTGCACACTTACCATGTAAATCTATTCAAAATTTAAAGAGTAAATATCAAGGGCTCCGACCCGAAGTTGACGGCTGCGTTTGGTGTTTTTTTGTTGATCATATATTATTAGCTCACTCGCGCTATTTAAATTATTTAGTTAACTTCACAAAGCTTTACTTGCGCTTCACTTCTAACACAAAAATAATTGATATAACCGCGACAACTTTTATAAACCTTTTAAACCATGTTACTTGTTTCAAATCTCCAGAGGAAGGAAAGATGATTTTTTCAGGAAATGGTATTAGACCCTTGCATTTCCAAGACGAGTCGATAACTCAGTTCAAAAACATATTGTTACGAATATTAGCAAAACTAAGGGGTGTTGCCATCTCTAAGCCGATGCTAAACAGTGATATCATGCATATCCATAGATCAATCATTATGTATCTACATAAACGAATCAATAATTGCGTCTACACATATGTACGTATACGAGCAGCGGAGAAGCAATGCACAAACACATGCATATATCTTATCTGAATTGCTCACAAGAGAGGGCAATAATTTGTGCAAGTATTACTCAAATGAGAAGTTATAAACCTAGTTGTGGCTGGCGATTTTGTAGCAGAAACTAACTAGTAAGTTCTGGAATGGAAAAGCCTGGAAGTATGCAATGAGAAATCAAAAAGTATAAAGGGCGCGACAGTAGAGGCGAAGGGAGAGTTTCATTTGAGCTATCAATCAGTGTGGTTGTTAAGCAAGCTAGTTGCAAAGTATAAGTGTTATTGTGAAGTACTTTAATAACGGCCATTTTTCCATTATTCAATATTGGAGTTATTTATTCAACAGTTTAGTGATTCGAACTTAGCAAAAGGTTGCAAATAAGAACATTTGCAGTAAAAATCGTTACAATATGTTTTTGACATGAGCTGTGTTACTTAGTTTTGAAGTCGGAACAGTGGTGGCAAGAAAAATAAAACTATCATTCAAAAACTAAAAGTAGCTACAAATGAAAGCGAAAAAAAAGGAAATTATATTTGCGGCTTTGTACTACGGTACACATCCCCCCACATAGAAAGTTGGTGCGGTTGAACCTAATTGCTGTCTTGGATGTCTTTGCTGTGATAGATTTCCTTTCTTCCTGTATCTACGTCTTCCAACTCGTACATACAATTTCCTTTAATAGCAAGCGCTCTACTCTTCACAAATTTGAAAATTTCTTTGTGGCGTCGCTTAAGACAAAGTTACGACGGAATGGTGATGTTTTCGCTGATATTTCTTCGTATTAGTTTAAGATTGTCGCTTCTTTCCAGTACGGCGTCGTCCAGGGTCTTGATCTTCCTTAATAGTTCATAATCACCTACATGGGACATCATCTGCTGTATGTGTGTATGTAATGCAAAATATGGTGTTACAACGATCGTTTGGTGATATGAACTTCGAAGTGCTTCGGCAATTTCAGAGATATTCCTGTCCCAGTGTGATTGATACTTTTTAAGGTAAGCTCTTATACCTGCAATGATTGAGCGATTCACACGCTCGCTTGCATTGCGGGTCGACAATAAAGTATTAAATTGCGTGGATCTAAATTGCTTGCCATTGTCACTCATTACAAATTCAGGAGTTCCGAAAATACTAAACACGTTTTCTTGGAGGAAGTCGCATACAAATGAAGTGTTGAACTTTTTAACAGTTTTTAAAAGGGGAAACTTTGTCAAATGGTCTAATACAATGAATATTCCTATGTTTCCTTGCTTGGATCTAGGGTAAGGTCCAAGAAAGTCTACATACAATTTCTGAAACGGTCTTTGTACCGTGTATTGGGCGGATATTGGTGGTCTTAGCGTAACATTGGGCGATTTGCTTTGTTTGCAAGTTTCACATCGGCTGACGTAGCTCTTGACATCAACTGTCATATTTGGCCAATACAAATTATTTCGCAATCGCTCCAATGTTTTCGCAATCCCACCATGGCATTTATTTGGCGGACAGTGGGCGCTTTCTATGACACTCGGAACTAGAGATTTGGGAATCCAAAGCTTTCAATTAAACGATTCCCTTTCCGGATTGCCATCAGCATGTTCGGTCCTTTTATAAAGGAGGTTGTCGATTACCTGTAGATCAGGCAGTCATTCTCACGGACACGACTTAGCAATTTTTGATAATCTTCGGACAAACACTCGGACGACTGTAAATCAACTAATGGACGGATCTCAATTTCACGGACTTCACCTACTTCCTCGAAATTTTGTCGTGACAGAAAATCAGGTACCACATTGAGTGAACCTTTCCTATGCTCAATATTAAATTTAAAACCTTGCAATTTGAGAGACCACCGCGCTAGTCGGCTGGATAAGTCAGTGTGTCGCATAAGCCACTGCAAGCTAGCATGGTCAGTAACTATAGTGAACTCTTGTCCCTCTACATAGGCTCAGAATTTCTTCAAGCTAAGCAAAGCTGCTAGACATTCGAGCTCGGTTACACTATAGTTACTTTGCTCTTTGTTCAACTTTTGGGAAAAGTATGCTATAGGGACGTCAATATTATCAGCATTCTTTTGGACTAATACCGCACCAACTCCTAGCTTACTGGCATCACACTGGATGATGAAAGGTTTGCTATAACCGGGACTGGCCAAAACTGGTGCTGTACAAAGTTTTCCTTTTAAAGCGCAGAAAGCTTGCTGAGCATCGTCGTTCCAGTCAAAACCTTTGGACTTCATTAATAATTTAGTAAGAGGGGTTGTCACTGCAGCAAAGTTATCCACAAATCGGTGATACCAACCCGCCATTCCCAAAAACCGTCTAACTTGTTTGACGTTTGTTGGAACCGGATATTGCGTAACAGCCGAAATCTTTTCGGGGTCGGTACGTATAGTTTCGTTGCCCAGGATATACTCCAGATATTTCACTTCCTTTATGCAAAATTTACTCTTGTTGACGTTTATGGTCAACCCAGCTTTCCTTAAATGTAGAGCAACTTCAACAAGGACGGACATATGTGTGTCAAAATCTTCTGACACAATTAACAAATCGTCTAAATAGACGAAAACTTGATCTCTTAAACTGGGTGGAATTACGCGATCCATCAAGCGACAAAGTGCTTGTGGGGCGTTACAAAGAACGAAAGGCAGGACACGGTATCGGTAAAGCGAACGATTAGGAACGGTAAACAGGTGTAATCTCGGGACTGTTCGGCTAGGGGAATTAGCCAAAAAGGCACGCCTTAAATCTACTGAATTAATGAATTTTGCCTTGGGTATTCTACTAAGAATCCCATCGATATGAGGAAGGGGATAAGCGTCCTTCACGGTAACGCTGTTTACTTTCTTTGAATCAAGAAACAGACGAACTTTACCTGGCTTTTTCACTAACACAACCGTACTAGACCATGGACTATTTGGAGCTTCCTCGATTACACCTAACTTAATCATTTCATCAATTTTGGCATGTACGAGTTTCTCGACAGCTGGTGAAATTGGGAAATAACGCTGCTTTATCGGACGGACATTGGGTTCTAGCTGAATCTCGTACTCCAATAAAGAAGTTTTTCCTAAGCCTCCTTTCTCGAAGCTAGGAAACCTGTTTTTGAATAAACTTAAATAATGCTGTTGCTCAACGTTTAACGAAAGCGAGTTCAGCTGTACAAATTGGAACTTGGTGTTTTCGCAATTGTTGCTTTGAGACCTATTTTGCTAACAAACCTCCTAAGCAAGAGACTTGCGCTCCGCTGTCTAATAGACCTAGGTGGTCGCTTTCCAACAACCTAACTTTCGCATATGGTCTTAAAAAATAATTCGCCGTCAGCTGCAGTGAACAAATTAATCTCTTTAAATTTCTTTTAGTGGTTTTGACTTTAGTCCAAAATTCTTTCATGCGCAGAGTGGAAAGCTTTATTATAATCGCTACTAAATATCCTATCGTTTAACGAAAGCGAGTTCAGCTGTACAAATTGGAACTTGGTGTTTTCGCAGTTGTTGTTTTGAGACCTCTTTTGCTAACAAACCTCCTAAGCAAGAGACTTGCGCTCCGCTGTCTAATAGACCTAGGTGGCCGCTTTCCAACAACCTAACTTTCGCATATGGTCTTAAAAAATCATTCGCCTTCAGCTGCAGAGAACAAATTACTCTCTTTAAATTTCTTTTATTGGTCTTGACTTTAGTCCAAAATTCTTTCATGCGCAGAGTGGAACGCTTTGGACTTTCATATTTATTATAATCGCTACTAAATATCCTATTCCGGACCTCATTGTATCTTTTCAAACGTTCATCATACGGTATTATTTGCTTTCTTAAGGATGTTGTCAAAAACTGTGAGTCAGTATACTTTACGCTACGCAGCCAGTTTTAAACTGAAAGAAAAAGACTCGTAAAATCAACCGAAATACGGGTCAATTCAACCGAAATTTCTGTTAATTTTTATCCATCGCAACAAGATGTTGAATCAACTGCGCACAAATCGTTGATTCGTAATTGACCGTTTTAGTAGTCAAATGAACAAAAAAAGTTGTAGCGACAGCTTTGTACGAAAGTACCTATGTTGCCATATACGTAAATAAATAAATAAATGTAAGGCGCGATAACCTCCGAAGATATCTAAGGCCGAGCTTCTCTTCCAATTTGCGTCGTGCTCATCTGGATTTTCCCTACAAATTGGCCGGACGGGACCTACATGTTTTATGCCGACTCCTAACGGCATCTGCACGGCAGATGAGTTTTCACTGACAGCTTTTCATGGCAGAAGTACACTCGGAGCGCTTGCCAAACACTGCCGAGGGGCGACCCCGCTTAGAAAAATGTTCTTCTAATTGAAAAACTTTCTAAAATTTTGATGCTGCTTTGCCCGGGGTGCGAACCCAGGGCATACGGTGTGGCAGGCGGAGCACGCTACCATCACACCACTGTGGCACTTACTAACCGAACGTCAATTGGGCTACATCAAATATGCTGGCACACATTAAACATTATACACTTTATTATTTTGTTTTATTAAATGCACTTTCACCAAACTTTATATTTTATAATTTATTTAATTTATATTTTTGAACCTCGCTTTGCAAATAGAAATGAAAATAGTAGTCACAAAACTGATTCTCAATTCTTTCAGTTGCAGCTCAGCTCATTCTCATCTTCGTCTCTCGCATGTAGATGCCACTTGTAGTATAAATGTTTGACGTAACATTTTAAAAAGAGAACTTGTAAGTTATAGAAAAGTAAAGAATCAAATCGCAGGAAGGAATTCACCACTGGAGTAACTTTACATGTAATTCGGCAAGTTTAATTTTCGTAACACTTTAAGTTGAAACGATTCCCAAACAACTCAAACTTTTATTTTGTCGGAAACATCAACATTAAAAAGGAAAGTTTTTTTATTATCTTATTAGATTCGCTCGCGTGAGTGAAAATTTATAAAAACTTGAACAAAATGTTACTAACTTTTGAAAAATTCTGTTCGTTCAAGCAAAACTTTTGCAACAAGAGGGCGCAATTTTGCATTTCGCTTGGACGAGAAGTTGCAAAATTGTACCCGATAGATAGGTGTCCCGGTATCTCATAATTTTTTGCACAGTAAATTCAAAAAAGGGTTTTTTCGTTTTGTATTGATAACTGGAAAACTAGTTTTTTGTTGTTTTCCCATTTTGTGTGTTTTTTTTCGATTTGATGGCTTCTTATTTTGGTGTTTTTTTTAACAAGTGGCACCATCGTCATAAGTACAAAGTAGAGAGCGTAGTGAGCGTAAAATTCTCTTTGAAATTTGCTCATGTATTGACAGTTGATCGCCGTTGAAGTGACCCGTAAGATCAGTTGCGTTAACAGAAAAATCACTTAGATTGACCAGGAATCTGTCAATTTTACAGAATTTTGTTAACTTAAGAGCGACAATTTCTCTTCTGTTGAAATTACTAAACTAATTTGTTCCTTTGACAAAGAACTCGGTCGAATTAACCATAATTCGATCAATTTCACCGAAGCTCGGTTATGTCAATAACAACAGAACCGATTTGTTGATTTTACTAGCACCATTTCTTTCAGTGTATGTGGCGTATATATGTTGGCGTTATTATTGCTGTCTAGCGTTTGGTGTCGTTGCGAGGGGTCTGTCGAGATTCCTCGCTCGCTTTGCAGTTTCGCGGACTACACTTTGGGCATTTTGGCCGATTCGTGTTTGGTGCGCCACAGCCGTAGCAAAACACCGTACGCTCCTCAAGGCAATCGTAGTATCTATGCCCCTCTTTGTTGCAGTTCCAGCAACCAGGTTTTAATTTGGTAGCTGGCTGAGAAAAACAGCTTCTACTTGAGCAAATTCTCTTTGCGCTATTGCTTCCTCAACTAGGTCTAAGTCAAGGTAGGCTTCGTTCACTTGCCTTCTTGGTAATGGTCGAGAGCTGTTTGTTTGAGAAAAGGATGTGGTCTTAGCAATTTCGTTAGCAAGACTCTCACCTTTCAAACAGAGTTGGCGCAACTCTGCTACAGAATTAATTGGTACAAAACGAAGATGTTGCCGAAGACGTGGTCGCAAATTATGTTTTAAAATTTCAAGTAACTCTACCTCTGAAAGTGGGGTTTCAAGAGGTTCCGCGATTTTCAATATTCAAAACATTCATTTTAACCCTGCTTTCGAGCCCGAATCGATTCTTTAATTTTGAAGTCATTCTTATGTTGTTGAAAATTTGTTCTTAACGCTTGGCAAAGAGCTGGCCAGGTGACACGTTCGACAGATCTACGGTATCGCCAGTACCAGTCTTTGGCTTCATTGATAAAAAGGCTTTGTATGTGTTCACGCAAAAGGTTGAAATTGCCGTTAAGCGAATCGATAACTAACAATTCTATTCTCAATAAGAAACTATCGGGTAATACCGCGTGACGTACCATCAAACTTTACGTCCCAACTTGAAATTAATTGGGCTATTCTACCCATGTACGGCACGGTCGAGATATCACTTAGCCGTATTTGGTCAATTTGGTTATGAAAATTTGTATTGGTATTATTTGGCAATGGAGGTACATCTCTAGGCCACACTGGAGTATACCTATTTGGTGGGTGTTTAGTTGTGGACAAATTAGCTGGTTGGCTGATGTCATTGCCTACAGGGACTGCTTGTGTAGGGGTAATATTTAACCGTTCTAAAAATTGATAAAGTATTTTCTATCCGCTGTTCTACCATTTGCGATACGCGATTCTCTAAATCTTCAAAAACAGTTTCTGACCTCGCTGATACAATAGCCGAGACCATATTCCTAATACGAGCTTCGTCATTATTTACTGGTGGTACGTCACTACCATGTGCTCCTTCAGCTGACAAATTATTGGCATTTTCGGATCTTTGTTGCAGCTCATGCTGCTCTTCCCTATGGGACTTTTGCAGGTTTCCACTCCCACTGGTATTACCCGAGCTATCTTGAAACATAGTCACTGACCTAGTATTAACTCCTGTATTCTGGCTAAACTCCCTACTGCGGAAAGGAGCTCTACACAGTCGGCAGGAAGAATTATTTTTAAGCCACGACAACAGGCACCTCCTATGGAAACGGCGATCACACGCGGTAGTGTCCCGATTGGCAAACGATTTTCTACAAACGAAACAACTACCTTGCAAAGGAGTGTGTTCGTCACTGTGACGTAATGGCATATTTCCAAAATTAAAACAAGTAAAAGAAAAGTATTTTTTTATACTTGCAGTCGCAACAAAATGTATGAAAACCTTCAAAGTATGGAGTGTTAAAAGTTATGTAACGGAAAAAAAATTTGTTTGAATGCAAAAAATATCAAAATATTAGAAACTATTTCGCTTGGTATTCAACGCAAAAAAATATTTACCAAAAAAAAAAACAAAAATCATCAAATTCTTGGTTTGAGACCATAGGAGTCTCTGTAGTGGTAATGTGGCATAAAGGTTAAATTCGGCATATAGTCATATTGTGCTGTGACATGCAACATTTTGAGAAAGAAAGATCGGTTGTGACTTATTTGATTTCAACTCACAAATTTCGACACATTCACAATCTTTCTCAAATAAATTAAATTAAAATTATAAAAAAAGTAAAAAATTGAGGTGGCATCTCGACGATGAGTTTGAGATGTACTAACTAATTAAAACTTTCATATATTTTTCTATTGGATTGTAGCAAACGTGAACGCCTGGTAAGCCAATTGGCATTTAGCCTTAACGACAAAAATTCCCAAAAAGCGTATAACGCATTTTTGCAACACACCCAAAACAGGTGCTATGCTCAAATAATTCCCTAAACACGAAGTTTTAACGCGACACGCATCTCAAGGCATCTAGCCTATAGGATGGTGAATTCCAGCGGAAATTCTTCGCATCCATACAAAACTGTTTGAACCCAACAATAGTCGAAAACAAAAATCCAACAAAAATTAAAAAATGTTAATCTAATAAAAAAAAATTCCAAAAGCAGACAGACTATTTGATCAAGGAGTGAATCATACATTTGAAGCCAATATTTGACAAAAGCACACAAAAGTTGCTTTCCTCTATCGGGCTACACGTTGGACGCCATTTTATCTGTTATGATCTGAGGATCACGTTAAGGAATCCACGAGGCTGAAGCTCCGGGCCTAAACGCCAGTGCAAACGCCGTGGTCATTGCACGTTGCTACAAGCACTGCTGCTCTTTTGTCCTTGAATGTGCCTGTTGCACACTCAGTCAATGGATATCATAACAGATAAAATGGCGCCCAACGTGTAGCTCGATAGAGGAAAGCAACTTTTGTGTGCTTTTGTCAAATATTGGCTTCACATGGATGATTTCCACCTTGAATCAAATACTCTGTCTGCTTTTGAAATTTTTTTTATTAGATTAAAATTTTTTAATTTTTGTTGGATTTTTTTTTCGACTATTGTTGGGTTTTTTAATTTTTTGTTTCGATTGTTGTTGTACCAACCTCTTTGAAGTATGGGATTTTCCCGACGACATGGAAAGAATCCTTTCTCATCCCTCTCCATAAAAGTGCATTAAGTCATCCTTTGAAAACTATCATGGCATAGTTAGACTGTCCGCTATTCCTAAGTTGTTCGAATCAATCGTTACAAATCACCTAACATTTTCGATTTCAACATTAATTGCAAGTTCTCAGCATGGGTTTTGTAAGGTCAAATCAACCATAAGTATGTGTGTTTCGCGTAGGAATTTACAACCAGTTTCTTACACAATTAACAACCAAAACCTTGAAAGTGTTAATGCTTTTGTTGACTTGGGAGTTACAATGAACTGCAAACTTAGCTTCAACTCTCATGTCAATTGAGCTAAAGGTGTTTTAGCATTTGTGAAAAGGTGGTCAAAAGAGTTTAGCGGCCCCTACGTTACGAAACCCCTCTTCGCAACATTGGTTAGACAAACCAGAAGTTGTTCTTTTGTATAGTAAATGTACTACAAAAAACATCGGTACTGGCCTCGGGATAGCTAAAGAGCAGATCAAATGAATGAATGAACAGATTCATTAGATAGTTAAAATCATTCAGTAACTAATTACACTAGTCTACAAGAGAAATTACTTTGAAGTCTAACTATTTAATTTCGATGTATTATGGCCCCCTAAGTACAAAAACACCCAACATTTAAAATTCTAAGGATACAATTTTTTTTTCTAAATTCACGAATTTTCACAGAGGTCTTTCCATTTATTTAATCATATCTTGGAAATTACTTATCTAAATTCGTTGAGAGAAACACCAGTGGATTCTTCGTAAAATTTTCTTCAAGTCTTGATAAGAAAATTATTTTATATGATCGACGGTTGTGGAATTATTCACATAAAAATGTAAAAAAATTTTTTTTTTGCAAAATCGAACATTTTTTTATTTTTCAAAAATTCATAAAAAATTGAAGGTTTTAAAAAGTTACCATTTTTTCACGGTCTTAAAGCTAAACATTATAAATAATTGAAACCTTATTTCGTGAAAATACATGAATAAATGTTGGTTTTATTGACAATAAAGTGAAAATACCCAATTTAGCGAAAATTTTGCATATCAAGCCTATTATTGTTTTTGACAAACAAATTATTTAGGTATGACATTTTGCGCAACTTTGTCTTTTTAAAGCTTACTACGGGCATCGCCAGAAATGAACAAACTCCATAATGACACTCAAGAAATTTTTCCCCGTCAATTTTTCTTAAGGCAAAACGCAGATCATAAGAAAAAATGCCTCATACTGTATGGAAAATTTAAGTTGCCAACGCGGGTTTTCGTAAGAAAGAAGTATGGTCATATATATTTGTTATCAAATATATGCAACTTTTTCCTTGAGGCATTTCTTGCGATGTTCTTAGAATGCTTAAATCATAAAAACAAAAAAATCAAATTATCACTCCGTCATAGAAACTGTTATACCTACCTACTGAACATCCCAGCCTGCACAGGCCATTTCCCATAGCATATGAAGTTTTTTTGAAAACCCCGTTTTTTCAAACCCCCTCGCAGGTAGTGGTTAAAAAATTTACAGACTCATTAGATGCCTGCCCTGTATGGTATATTGTCGCCGATTGTGACAAACTTAACGAAAAAACAAATATACATACTTTTGAAAATCGAAGTGGCCTGCGACTATTTAAAGTAATTCATTTAGTTCATTCAATGTTATTTAGCTAGCATTCCTGATCGCGAAAAGTCAAGTTGTCAACAATAGCAAAAAACTATTAATTGGTTAGTGAATTAAAAAAAAATTAATAATAAGAGTAGAAAATTTGTCGCAAAAATTACCCGAATATATTTTGTTATATATGTGGTCTTTACACTACAGCAAAAGGGCGGAGAAATTTCACTATTTCACTACACATTCATATGGCCAGAATCGCGAAAAGTGAAACCGGATTTTTATACTCAGTTGAGCAGAGCTCACAGAGTATATTAAGTTTGATTGGATAACGGTTGGTTGTACATATATAAAGGAATCGAGATAGATATAGATTTCCATATATCAAAATAATCAGGATCCAGAAAAAATTTGATTGAGCCATGTCCGTCCGTCCGTCCGTCCGTCCGTCCGTTAACACGATAACTTGAGTAAATTTTGAGGTATCTTGATGAAATTTGGTATGTAGGTTCCTGAGCACTCATCTCAGATCGCTATTTAAAATGAACGATATCGGACTATAACCACGCCCACTTTTTCGATATCGAAAATTTCGAAAAACCGAAAAAATGCAATAATTCATTGCCAAAGGCGGTTAAAGCGATGAAACTTGGTAGATGGGTTGACGTTATGACGCAGAATAGAAAATTAGTAAGATTTTGGACAATGGGCGTGGCACCGCCCACTTTTACAAGAAGGTAATTTAAAAGTTTTGCAAGCTGTAATTTGGCAGTCGTTGAAGATATCATGATGAAATTTGGCAGGAACGTTACTACTATTACTATATATGTGCTAAATAAAAATTAGCAAAATTGGATGAAAAACACGCCCACTTTTTAAAAAAAAAATTTTTTTAATTCAAATTTTAACAAAAAATTTAATATCTTTACTGTATATAAGTAAATTAAGTCAAAATTCAACTCCAGTAATGATATGATGCAACAAAATACAAAAAAAAGGAAATTTCAAAATGGGCGTGGCTCCGCCCATTTTCATTTAGTGTGTCTAGAATACTTTTAATGCCATAAGTCGAACAAAAATTAACCAATCCTTTTGAAATTTGGTAGGAGCATAGATTCTATGACGTTAACTGTTCTCTGTGGAAATGGGCGAAATCGGTGGAAGCCACGCCCAGTTTTTATACACAGTCCACCGTCTGTCCTTCCGCTCGGCCGTTAACACAATAACTTGAGCAAAAACCGATATATCTTTACTAAACTTAGCCCACGTACTTATCTGAACTCACTTTATCTTGGTATAAAAAATGGCCGAAATCCGACCATAACCACGCCCACTTTATCGATATCGAAAATTACGAAAAATTAAAAAAATGCCATAATTCTATACCAAATACGAAAAAAGGGATGAAACATGGTAACTGGATTGGTTTATTGACGCAAAATATAACTTTGGAAAAAACTTTGTAAAATGGGTGTGACACCTACCATATTAAGTAGAAGAAAATGAAAAAGTTCTACAAGGCGAAATCAACAGCCCTTGGAATCTTGGCAGGAATACTGTTAGTGTTATTGAATATATAAATAAATTAGCAGTACCCGACAGATGATTTTCTGGATCACCTGATCCACATTTGGTCGATATCGCGAGAACGCCTTCACATATACATCTAAGGGTCACTCGCTTTTAAAACCCTCATCAATACCTTTAATTTGATATCCATATCGTACAAACACATTCTAGAGTCAACCATGGTCCACCCTAATGGCGATATCTCAAAAAGGCGTGCACCTATAGACCTAATGCCCACTCCCTCTTAAAATGCTCAGTAACACCTTTCGTTTGATACCCATATCGTAAAAACATTCTAGAGTCACCCCTGGCCCCTGGCCCCTGGTTTTTGCTCAAGTTATTGTGTTAACGGCCGAGCGGAAGGACAGACGGTGGACTGTGTATAAAAACTGGGCGTGGCTTCCACCGATTTCGCCCATTTCCACAGAGAACAGTTAACGTCATAGAATCTATGCTCCTACCAAATTTCAAAAGGATTGGTTAATTTTTGTTCGACTTATGGCATTAAAAGTATTCTAGACACACTAAATGAAAATGGGCGGAGCCACGCCCATTTTGAAATTTCCTTTTTTTTTGTATTTTGTTGCATCATATCATTACTGGGGTTGAATTTTGACTTAATTTACTTATATACAGTAAAGATATTAAATTTTTTGTTAAAATTTGAATTAAAAAAAATTTTTTTTTAAAAAGTGGGCGTGTTTTTCATCCAATTTTGCTAATTTTTATTTAGCACATATATAGTAATAGTAGTAACGTTCCTGCCAAATTTCATCATGATATCTTCAACGACTGCCAAATTACAGCTTGCAAAACTTTTAAATTACCTTCTTGTAAAAGTGGGCGGTGCCACGCCCATTGTCCAAAATCTTACTAATTTTCTATTCTGCGTCATAACGTCAACCCATCTACCAAGTTTCATCGCTATATCTCGAAAAGGCGTCCACCTATAGACCTAATGTCCACTCCCTCTTAAAATGCTCAGTAACACCTTTCCTTTGATACCCATATCGTACAAACATTCTAGAGTCACCCCTGGCCCACCCTAATGGCGATATCTCGAAAAGGCGTCCACCTATAGACCTAATGCCCACTCCCTCTTAAAATGCTCAGTAACACCTTTCGTTTGATGCCCATATCGTACAAACATTCTAGAGTCACCCCTGGCCCACCCTAATGGCGATATCTCGAAAAGGCGTCCACCTATAGACCTAATGCCCACTCCCTCTTAAAATGCTCAGTAACACCTTTCGTTTGATACCCATATCGTACAAACATTCTAGAGTCACCCTTGGTCAACCTTTATGGCGATATCTCGAAAAGGCGTCCACCTATGGAACTGAGGATTACTCCCTTTTAAAATACTCATTACCACCTTTCATTTGATACCCATATCGTACAAACACATTCTAGAGTCACCCTGGCCCACCCTAATGGCGATATCTCGAAAAGGCGCCCACCTATAGACCTAATGCCCACTTTCTCTTAAAATGCTCAGTAACACCTTTCGTTTGATACCCATATCGTACAAACATTCTAGAGTCACCCCTGGCCCACCCTAATGGCGATATCTCGAAAAGGCGTCCACCTATAGACCTAGTGCCCACTCCCTCTTAAAATGCTCAGTAACACCTTTCGTTTGATACCCATATCGTAAAAACATTCTAGAGTCACCCTTGGTCCACCTTTATGGCGATATCTCGAAAAGGCGTCCACCTATAGAACTAAGGATTGCTCCCTTTTAAAATACTCATTACCACCTTTCATTTGATACCCATATCGTACAAACACATTCCAGAGTCACCTCTGGCCCACCCTAATGGCGATATCTCGAAAAGGCGTCCACCTATAGACCTAATGCCCACTCCCTCTTAAAACGCTCAGTAACACCTTTCATTTGATTCCCATATCGTACAACTAGAGACACCCCTGGTCCACCTTTATGGCGATATCTCGAAACGGCGTCCACCTAGGGAACTAAGGATCACTCCTTTTCAAAATACTCATTAACAGCTTTCATTTGATACCCATATCGTACAAACATATTCTAGAGTCACCCCTGGTCCACCTTTATGGGGATTTCTCGAAAATCGTTCACCTATAGAACTAAAGCCCATTCCCTTTTAAAATACTCATTATCACCTTTCATTTGATACCCATATCGTGCAAACACATTCTAGAGTCAGCCCTGGTCCACCTTTATGGCGATATCCCTAAATGGCGTCCATCCATAGAACTATGGCCTACTCTCTCTTAAAATACTCTTTAATACCTTCCATTTGATACACATGTCATACAACCACATTACAGGGTTACCCTAGGTTCATTTTCCTACATGGTGATTTTCCTTATTTTGTCTCCATAGCTCTCAACTGAGTATGTAATGTTCGGTTACACCCGAACTTAGCCTTCCTTACTTGTTTTTTTTATTTTACAAATACTGTATGAAATGTTACTTGATACGAAAGATTATTTCGTAAAATATCTAGTAACACTATATTTCAAGAAATTAAAATTGTCTGTATTTGACATTTCTTACTCTTTTAAAATTAATCTCCGAATTGAAAAAATGGAAAAAATTTCAGCATCGAAAAAAAAGGCAAATAAAATTATTTTGACCTATTTTTTCCAGAATTTTCAAGTTTTAAGGGAAGAAAATAGTATATTTGGATACTTATCACACTAGATAAGTATCCATATACCTCCGGTATGCATTTTTGGCTTAAAATATTTAGGTCACAAATTATAGTAACGTCGCAGTGCAAAAAACTATTTTTTTTTTTTGTGGCGAACTTGACCGCTGTTTTTAAAATTCACTGATATGTGTTCTTAGTATAATCCGCCATCTTTCGGTCTCATTAGAAATCATATTAATAAAATTAGGTAGCATCGAATAAAATGTGCCAATCATGTGTAACGTGGCAGTGATTTTTTTTAATAATTTAACTATGTATATTCTAACATACTAATTATAAAACCGCAAGTTCGTGTAAGTAAAGCTCAGCAAAATAAAAATTACATAGCTAAGCTTAAAAGCACCGGAAAATTTGAGGAGTATAAAAAGAAAAGAGCTGCAAGTACGAAACTTTACCGGCGAAAAAAGAAAAATGAAGAAAATGAAATGCCGCAAACAACAATAAGTAGTGTGCTCGAAAAACGACGTGAGAACATTCGGCAAAGGGTACAGAAGTTTCGTGAAAAAATGCGTACTGGGGAAAAACGGAGCAGATCAGTTTTGAGTGACACTCAATTAACAGGGTATAACTGTTCACAAACATTCGGTAAGGCGGTGAGGAAAGCAGAACGCGCATTACCCCAATCACCAACTAAGCGGAAAGCTGTCCTGACCAAAATTTTTAGTAACGTGCGTGAAGCCAACAAAATGGACATGGAGACTAGTATTCTACCACCACCGCCCCAAAAAAAGATCCACAAAAATATCTTAATGCTCAAAAAAGCTATTATAGCTTTCTATGAGCGTGATGATATTTCGCGAGTCTCACCCAGAATTCGAGATGTGAAGGAATATCTGTCCGAAAGTGGCGAGAAAATCTTGTTGCCCACTAGGCATATGGTACTAAGCTGCAGAGAAGCATGTGCACTATTTAATGAAGAGCAAGGCAACTCGGGGAAAGGTAAGTACTGTGATTTTTATTTACTGTTTAAGACCACTCCACTTTGTTAAGGAAAAACTAGGTTTAAAATTTCTTTCACCTTCCATATAGATACGTGTGGAATTACTTTTTTCCTAAGGCATCGACCGGATCATGTCAAGCTTATAAAAGAATTGCCACACAACATGTGCTTATGCTCATACCATGCTAATTTCATAGATGCCGTCTCTGCTTTACATAAATTTGTTGCCCACGTATCAGATTATGAAAATGGTTTTGTATTGCAGTTCTTGTGTGATATACCTTCAATGGGCTGCTGGTATGGCGAGTGCGTTAAATGTACTGGTATAACAGTACCGAAATTGACTGCCCTGGTGGGTGAAGCTGATCTCGATATGCAAGTATCATGGATGAAATGGACGAAAAACGATGGTGTAAATCGGACTGAAAGACGACAGAAAAGTGGAAAGCTAACTGATCTTGTTGCATATATATCTGGCTTGTCGGCGCAATTTTTAATACATAGTTTTAACAAATGCGAGCAGTCCGAAGTATTTAATGTTCATGATCGCCCAAGAGCTCTTAGTGTGAATTATGCCGTAGAAGGTCTCTTGCAAGTGGATTTTGCGGAGAATTTCGTTTGCGAAAATCAAGATGAAGTCCAAAGTGCACACTGGAATCAAAGGCAGCTTTCAATTTTTACCAGTGGCTTATATTATAACGAAACCTTCACTCCAAGGTGCTGGTATCAAACAATTTGTCACATACAAAAGACACTATTGTTCCATACTTGTATATATTGTTTAAAAATTTGCCAAGTACAGTTAGAATTTTAAAAATGTGGAGTGACGGACCATCCTCAAAATTCAAAAACAAATATATTGCAGCTTTAATTCCTCACTTTGAAGAAATATTTGGAATGAAAATTGTTTGGAATTACTTTGCAACATCACATGGCAAAGGTTGTGTAGACGGGATTGGTGCAACCATTAAAACAATCGTTCGAAAACATGTAAGAGCGGGTGATATAGTCGTCAACAATGCATCTGACTTTGTACAGGCAGTCCACATGACTCCATCAAAAATTATGATTGAAGAAGTAACAAGCAATCAAATTGAAATGATTAACGCTGAATTGCAAGTTGTAGTGCTGTTTTCAAGAGCAAAGCCCATACAAAATATTTCCAGCGCCCATCAGATACAAGTTCGCGATAATAAAATAGCTACTTTTAAGACATCCAGACAAGGATATAACTAATAACCTGTATAAATGTTTCTTTAAAATAAGATTTTTTGTGTATAGGTACTTAGAATAGCTAACCTATACATTCAGAATAGTTTGAAAATTTTAAAAATAAATCATATAAAAAAGCCGTTATTGTTTCACTTGTATTAGACCCGCCCATGAGCAAGTCCTATATATTCTAAAAGAGGAGCTAAAAAACAGAGTCTCATCCTGTCTTCATTTATCAACTAAATCAATTCGTTTACTCCTATAAAAAAGCAAATGGAAATACATAGAGTCAATATTACTCATACGCCCAGTGCTTATAAATTTGTTAGTTATATTTTTGGAACGTTTTGTGTATGCAGCTTAATAGCATAATTAAGTGCAAGTCGTTAGAAGTTATATATATTTTTGAGTATCTATTCACTTTCCCCAATAGCGTTTTCTCAAAAAATCGTACGTGTAACGTCGCAGTGATATGTTGTAACGTGGCAGTGCTCAAAAATATACTTATAACGTATGCTGTAATGAGCTTTTACGGAAACAGAAGGTGTCTATCTATGATTTCCTCTTTTTCCCATGACACATAAAACAGGGAATATTATCAGATTCGTAGATTCGCAGATTTTTCACAAAACTTCCCATAACATCCAAAACCACTTCCGAAATTACGTAACGTGGCAGTGCAACTAAAAACGGCTTAACTTTAAATTTATAACAGATATAAAGAAATGCCAATATAAATGCAATGCTATTCATCGGTCTCTTTATACGTGCCTAGTAGATTATTCATTTAGTATATACTCTGATAGTTTTAAGCTTAAACAAAGTAAGACTGTAACGTGGCAGTGGGAAATTTTGACCATATAAGGATTATTTTAAAATAGATGTTGAGAATTTGAGCCAATATTGGACGCCAAATACAATTTGTGATAGCTGTATATATATTTTAAAGAAATGAAAATCATACCCTCAGTAAGTAACAATTACATTTATTAATTTAAAATATTTATGATACTCATTTTTCGCAGAGAAAACATGCAAATTGAAAAACCTATGATGTGGGGAGAAACATGTGATCATGATGCTAACTGTTACTTTTGTTTAAGTAAAAAAAAAGGATTTGGAAAACATATGATTTGGTCTTATCCCACGATTTCAGCTGGTGGTTTTACTATTCCCGTGCTAGATTCAGATGGAGTTCCATGTCCTGAAATTCAACATAATACGTATACTGAAGTTCCTCCATCGCCTATTTCTTCGTCTTCAAAAATCTCCAGCGTATCAGATCGATTTTGCCCAAAGCCTCTGGCACAGTCCTTGTTAAACGATCTTATAAGAGACCTAGAGCTTCCAAAAGATAAGTCCGAGCTACTTGCATCCCGTCTAAAAGAAAGAAATTTATTAGAAAAACAGGTTACGATAACTACCTATCGTGAGCGAATAAGCCATATGCTTGTTTTTATAGAAATAAATACAATATATCTTTTTGCTATGATATAACTGGACTTTTTGGAAAGCTTGGCCAAACATATGACGCAATTGAATGGAGATTATTTATTGATAGTAACAAAGAAAGCAGTTTTATTACACAATGGAAATCAGAAGCAATCAATTCCCATCGCACACGCCGTAAATATGAAGGAGACTTATGAAACCATGTCCAAACTTTTAAAATATATTCATTATGAAAAACACGATTGGAAAATATGTTGCGACTTGAAAGTGGCAGCTTTACTAACTGGACTACAAGGTGGTTACACAAAACATTGTTGTTTTCTTTGCCTTTGGAATAGCCGAGATCGAGGCGCACATTATGTAAGGAAGGACTGGCCAGCAAGAACCAATCACGAAGTAGGCACACACAATATAAAATATGCTGCTCTAATAAAAAAGGAGAATGTGATGTTTCCGTCATTACCCATCAAGCTTGGATTAGTCAAGAATTTTGTTAAGGCGCTAAACAAAAATGAAAAAGCATTCGATTATATTCAAACAATATTTCCAAAATTATCCGCTTCAAAAATTTCTGAAGGTGTTTTTGATGGTCCACAAATCCGAAAACTACTACAGAGCTCAACATTCGAGACGTTACTATCACCCGATGAAAAGGCTGCATGGAACTCATTTAGGCTGATTGTTTCAAACTTTTTAGGAAATAATCGGGGTCCAGATTATAGGGAAATCGTTTATGATTTACTAACCAACTATTCGAAAATCGGTAAGTAGGAATATGATATGATTTTTGTATATTCATCATAATTGTAATCTCTAAATTACATATACATATAATTTCAGGTGCAAACATGTCTCTAAAAATGCATTTCTTACACTCCCATTTAGATTTTTTCCCTTCAAATCTTGGTGATGTCAGTGACGAGCATGGAGAACGATTTCACCAACAAATTAAGTCAATGGAGGAGCGTTATCAAGGATTCTGGAACGGAAATATGATGGGGGATTATAATTGGTTTCTTATAC
This sequence comes from Eurosta solidaginis, assembly GCF_040869045.1. Lineage (NCBI taxonomy): Eukaryota > Metazoa > Arthropoda > Insecta > Diptera > Tephritidae > Eurosta > Eurosta solidaginis. Next base: position 133,355,461 of record NC_090321.1, on the reverse strand, counting down.
GAGAATCAAATTCAGAAAATTACAGTAGACAAGCAAAAAGTAGAAACTATTATTAAATATTTCAAGTACTAAATTTTGTATAATTTCTTTAATAAAGTTATCTGAAATAGCTAAATAAACAAAAATATTAAAAATACGCATTTTGCCATCATTCACTTAATTGTTAATAATATTACCGTTTATCCATGGATTTTCATGAAATAAAGCTTGCCTTATTTGGAATTTTCACAGTTTACGATCATCTAATAAAAGTTTTAAGTTTTTGTCTCTTTCAATTTTTTACGAATTAAAGAAGAAAAAAATGGAAATTTTTACTACAAAAAAATCGATTTTTTTATAATGCGATGCAAATAACTCTGAAACCAATAAGTATTTAAAAAAATGGTATTTAAACAATTTTAAGGTAATTTCATTTGCTATCATATGCTGTTTTCTCCAACAAAATCGGACAACCCGTTCCAGAGATATGATAAAATCAATGGATCTCCCTTTTCAAAAAAAGCAAATTTTAGAAAAAAAAAAAAAAAAATGTATCCATAGAATTTTAAATTTTGACCATTTTTATAATTAGGGGACTATAGCAAATAAAAAAAAAAAATAGTGGTGATCCAGGGTAATGCAAAAAGTTTAATTTTGTAGAGCAGTGTTATCGATAGTTGAATTCATTAGATAGTTCCCAACACTATTTTTGTCATTCGTGTGTGTTGATACGAGTTTGTGTAACTACTCGCTCGATTGAAGGATTGCCATCCCATATATATTTAATATACCTTCTACATTTCATTACATAGTAATAAATACTATAATTATAAAAATACACCAGCCTGTTCCGGTTTTTACAAAAAATTTATTTTGATTTAAGAAACCGGAGCAACCTTGCCTATTTTCATTTGTAAATCCCATTCAGGGGGCGAGAAACCGCAGACCAAGTGTCCTTTTTAGGACAGCCTGTCCATTGGTTAGCTAGCGTGGATAACTTAGTAGGCGGACAGACGGTAAGCCCGACTAAATACGGCACGGAAGGGGGTAGGCATTCCTCTAGCCTATAATTTGGAGGAATTCCGCAGACCGCATGTTCCTTTGTTTTCAAGAAAACAATTATATAATTTTTTTTTACCAGATTTACTATTTAATAAAATTTGTACCAAATGCAACAAATATTAACCGGATCTACATATATTACTCGGATTTATATGATACTCACCTGGTTTACAGACAATTTTCATTTAAAATAATAATTTTCATTAAAATTAACCTGCCTACATGTCCGATTCTGTGGGCAATTCCAGCGATAAATCAAGGACCAAAGGAAGGTGTTCACTAGCTCTTCAGGAAGATTTGTTAGAATTTAATGACTCAGATATCGTAGCAACTAATAATTCAAATTTTCAGTCAATAACTAATCTTATAAATTCTCAGTATTCAGCAAATTCGTCTCATAATTCAGACACCCTACTAATTAGTATTTCCAATTTTCAGTCAGAAACTGACTTTTCTAATTCTCATTCTACTTCAAATTCTAATAATTTGACTTCAACAAATAACTTTCCAACCAATTTTCAAATATTTGTTCAAATTCACAATCGAAAAATAATATGTCAAACATGGCAACCCCCCTTTACAGAAAAATCTTTTTGTTAGAGAAAACTACAGCGGCGATAAGCTGGCACTTGAATCTTTTATAGATAAAATAAGTTTAATTGAAGACTTATCAGATCAAAATTTAAATAGTACTTTATATTCTCATCCATCAGTGATACGTCAGCAAGCGCAAACGAAAAATTCACCAAATATATCAAATTTGTCATAACGCTTCCAGCAAGCGCAAAATCGTAATGACCCCAGTCACGTTGGAAGCTTACACAAAGCCAAATTGTAAAACAACAGTAACAATTGCCTAGCAATAATCTGCTGGGAAATACTATACAACAGGGCAACAACGGCGGTCAACACACAGTTCCACAACAAATAACTCCACAAGAACAATGTGGGCCACCAAAGCGTTATTCAAGCAAACGTCGTTCACAACACGAAGCGCAGCATATAACTGAACAAATGCAGCAAATGCGTATTCAACAACAACAACCACCAACAGCATCAATTCTTATACAAGATCAACATTTGCTATAAGCTAATTTAATGCAACTTTACCATCAAGAAAACTTTCAAGCGATGCAACAAGTACTACGGCCAACAAATCAAAATCCAAATCAATCGCAAATATGGTGCATAACCAGTGGCAGCAGCATCAACACCTCTGCAGCTTCCAGCAGCACTGTTGCCGCCAATTCAAGTAGTACTGCAACATATTTTGTTGCTTCTCCGTCAGATACGGATAATATTCAAGCGCAAACCTCAGGACAATATGCGCAACAAACAACAACATCGAACTACATACCTATCATCCTCGTCGGAGGTGATATCGGCCGCAGCTGCTACTCTTGGTTATGCTGCTAGTGATCCATCATCTACGGGGACCAAACCACCACCACAGCCCCAAGTTTCTGTTGCACCCACATCGCCATTTGGTGCAACATCCGTTGGCCCAACTTCAGGTGCTGCAACTACAGCAGTACTTTCTACTACCAACACTAATACAAGTTTCACTAATTTTCAAAATTATAATACTGTTGGTGGTACTACATATTTTGTACCACCGGTATAAGCCACTACGCGTCCCGCAGCATTGCCGGAACGACTTCCCTCCAACGCCATACCCATATTGCCACAATCCGAGAAGAATAGACAGCAACAACATAATACTGCCAATTCCGCAGCAGATAATAAAGACAATTCAAAAAATTCTGCTGCTAACAACACTACAGCAACACAGCGTGGTACCGGTGGAGGTGGCATGTATACAACTGGCGCAACTATTGATAGCGCAGAAAATATTGATGATATAATTGATAATATGTTTGTACATCATCCAGCCTTCCAACCGACAGATGCTAATAATCCAACACGCAAAAGTTCCATTACAGATAATACAGCGAATAATGCTACGAATGGGGGAGATAAATCATCAATTAATACTGTAGAACATGCTCAATTAGAAAAAAATGTTAACAGCTCTATTTTACTAGCACAAGAATGAGCTTGAAAATGTTCATATACATAAATCTTAGTTTAAAACATAAGAAGCAAAAATAGCAAAAAAAACAGCTCCTAAATGAAAAAAAAAAAAAAAAACGTTACTTAGTTATCATTTATTTACTATGAATTGTGACATGTTTTCATCAATATAAATTAATGATCCTTTTCCAATTATAAAGTTGGAATAAAACACCCCAAAATACATGCAATGGGGTTTTCCGCGTATAAACCTCGATCATGGAGTCAAGTCAATGAAATATATTACGACGATACCGCTTCTGTTCTAATGCTAAATCTTTAATCTGTCAAAAGTTATTATGTATTTGCATATAAATATACACACATTGTGTATGAATTTCAATAAATTAACTGTAGCTTTAAAATAAAAGAAGATTAATAAAAAAATATAAGAAAACTTGAGGGAAAAGCACGCGAAGCACACGAAGATTGCCTTGAAAAATGAAATAAAACTGGACAATTCGAAAGTTTTTTCTGGTAAAATCACGTTTTTACATCTCATCAATTATTAGAATTATCCAATTCATTGGAGCGTTCTTTGATCATTGAGGGTATGACAGGCCAAGGCACATAAAATGACCTTAGAGCAAACATTGAATATGTGCAGGTTCATCATTCAATGAGTGTTCATCATTGAGAAATAGTTAAATCCATTCTGGTTTCAACTACCTTCAATGATTAAAAAGACGTACTTGAGAAAATGATAGTTGAGCGTTATAATGAAGTTAAAGAAAGACAAGTGCTAGCGTTTCGTTCTGGGGTAATTAGCCAAGTGGTTGTCGAGGAAATTTTAGAGGTAATAGTTTCAATAGTAGGTACAATAATTCGAACGCAAGATTTAGCAATAGCAATACAACAGTATAATTACAGGTACAATAATGTTAATAGAAGCAATACCCAGAAATAATACTAGAAGAAACAATCAACCAAATAATACTTATAATAATAATAGACGTTAAAATCCGCGAAGTAATGGCAATATACGCTCTTTGAACGTGAACGACCCTCAGGAGCGAACACTGGGGATCTGGATCACGACTTAGACAATTGAACGAATTTTCTTAAAATATATTGTAACTATTTTCAGGAACTCCGCTTATTTTACACCTTCTACTAACGTTCGTATCACTAAATTTTTGAATAAATAACTCCAATATTCAATAATGCAAAACGGTCTTTATTAGACTACTTTGAAAATACTTCACAAGAACACTTATACTTCTCAACCAATAGCGTGCTTAAATCAAACTGACTGCACACGTCTCAGCTGGTGCTGCTTTTATACTCTTCGGTTTCCTCGTTCGCATACTTCTGGGCGTTTCTCCTTCTAGAATTTACTACTTGTTTACCAGCTATAAACTCACCAGCTATAAACTACAGACGCACATTTATAGCTTCTCATATGCGCGTGCATATGTGAGTGACACTTCGACCGATGATTGCATACTTTTGTAAGTATCTCAGATATATGCATGTCTTTGTGCATATCTCTCCGCTTCTTGTATGTGAATATGTGACATAATGATTGATTTGTTTATGTAGATACAAGTGACTGCTTAGTATCGGCTTAGAGATGATAGTATGTCTCAGTGTTGCTAATATTCGTCACAATATCAAAATCTATCTACTGCTTGAACCTTAATTATTCAGATTATATTGAAATTAAATGTAGCTATTCCTACAAACGGTGTGCTTTTCTAGTAGATTCTCAAGCAGATATTTCTTTAATTTAAATTTCAAGTTTATCCCAAAATTTAATAGTAACCAAATTATTAATATTAGTATCGCCCATGGTCGAAATTCGACCAACTTGTATTTTTATACCCAGCTGAGTTTTCAACTCACTCTATGCATCCACTGCTGGGGGTAGTGGAACAATGCGTTAATAGTGAAGCAGTGGATGGAAATATAGCAAACTGGTCTTAATTAAAGTTCTCATTAAAATTTTGAATTTGACCTAAGACGTTATAATTGTTGATTGCATTTCCTTAAATTTTCTACAAACTTTTCAAATGTAATTATAAGTTTTGGTATGGAGCTCCTTAAACAAAAATATAAGAAATATGTAAAATCAAATTAAATTGACATAGAATTATGGTGAAATTACTTGAAATTGAATAGAAAATTTGTTTTTTCCACACCACCGGGTGATACGCCGTTGGCGCGCTACCGAAGTTAGTTTTGGGTGCTCGGTTCCCCAGTAGGTCTATATCACCTATATAAACTACATATACATATATTGCCCATTTATTTCAATAGGGTTCTAATTCAAAAAACAAGAATTTTGCGTTAAAAACGAAGAAATGTACTAAAGGAATTTAGCTTATTTCACACCATCCGTTAGGTATGCAATTGGCGCTTTACCGAGGTTAATAATTTTTTATAAATGCATATGCAACATGTAAGTGTGACACAAAACGAAAATTTCGAATAGAATATAGGATACCTTCATAAAAAATATAATAAAAATATAAAAAAAATTATGTAATGGAAAAGAAGGCAAAGTTTTCTAAACAAATTTAAAATAAAAAAAATAATAAAGTACTTAAACTACAAAAAAATTAAGTGAACGCAATGCACTTAGATTTTTTCAGCGTTTTAATGTTATCATTGTGGGAATATAAAGATTCTAATGTTCGGATATTTAATGTGAGAGTTCCAATGTTGGGATATCTAATTTGAAGATGATAATATTGAGATGTGTTCTTATATTTTATTTTATTTTTAAAAAGAACTGGTCTAAGCTACTTAAAGTTTCCATTAAAAATTTGGTCTCGGCCTAAGACGTTATACTTTTTGATAGCATTTTCTTAAATTTTCTACTTTTCAAATGTAATAATTGCGTTTTGATATGGAACTCCTTAAAAAAAATATAAAAAATATGTAAAATCAAATGAAATTGACATTGAATTATTGCGAAATGTCTTGCAATTGAATTGATTTGCTTTTCCCACACCACCCGGGAGGTACGCAGTATCTACGTGTAAGCGAAATTTGCCACAAAAAATGGGCCGGTCAAAAATTAATTCTGTTTTAGGTTTTTTATACGCTATAAATTATTTTGGAACATTTTTTTTAGGATTTTGAACAGTCCACTATAGGTAAGTGGCAACAATGGGGAAACCATATTTGTATATAGGTGAAAAATTTGAGCAACATGACTACGCAGCTTTCGAATTGAGCGGGGTTACATAATAGTTTTGTGTCCTTGAATTTCAAATTAGAGCACTTACATAATTGGCCCTAGAGATGGTACGCATTCTACCAAACGCTCATTGTTAACTTTTTCAGTTAAACCAACAATTTTTATTTTCTTTTTTATTTCATCCTTATTTTTTGTTTTCTCTGCTTCGTAATCGTTTCCAATACCTTCTCTTACCTTTAGCTGGACTTTTTCACAGGTGTCTTTATTTTTACATTCAATTGGCAAATACTAGTTTAGTTAATGATTTGACAATGACCCGAGAAAGTTAAACACCCAGTCAATGATTTGCGAAAGTTAAAATGCTCGAATAGCTAACGATAAAAAAAATTTCGAAAAAGTTCGTTTCGAAATCGGCGAACCAATTGGTGATTCTTGGATTCGTTAAACAATTAAAAATACGCAAAAAATACTTACCACATTATACAATTATCTGGTGCTTTAAAGTCGTCATTGCACTGCATTTCTTGAACAGCTAAAGTAATTCCTTTATCTGCCTCGTTTGAAACGGCTGCATTATTCTTAGGTATATTATACATATTATCCATTCCTGTTAGCTGTAAGTCAATGCTAAGCGGCGTTAAAGATATATTATTCACGGTTATTATATTCGTATCTGTATGTTCATTTCCAACACTACTGAAATTAGCAGAAAATGACAACCCTTTGCATGGAAATTCCTCTAGCATATGTTGAGGCCTCGAGCAGTCAATATTAGATTCGGAGGTTTTTTCATTTGATGATGTTGAAACTTTTGATTTAATTTTTAGAAAATTACTAAATACTACATTTGTTGTTTCCTTGCGCTTTTTATCTGGAAGCTTTTTTTCACTACTTGTATTCATTTCAATTCCAAGAACTGCCTGATTTTCGTTTAAACTATTTGAAGTGCTAAGGATTCTGTTTTTACATTTATTACGGGGTAGAGTCGCCAGCAATGGTTGTGGTGGTTTTGGCTCTGGTGGGACTGGATGTTTTAAGTTAATTGGAAGGCCATCATTAAAAAGCATAAAATGTTGAATTAAATGTTCTAATGTTGGCAAATATGGTCCTTCATCAATGTACAAATATGTTGACTGTAATAGAATTTAAAATATCTGTTTAATAAATACCTCTCACTTTTACTTTTTTACAATATTCACAATCATTTGTTCCTGATATAAACAGTAATTAAGCGATTGCAAATAAACGTTGAAGAGCTTTGACAGACAGATTCAAAAATATTTAGAAATTATAAGTTGTAATATATTGCACGCAACTTTCAATAGAACGCTTGATAGGTTATGAAATTATAAGCGCATTGTGAGCTCCTACAAGTGAAGAATCCTTCTTTTCCTTCATTGCCATACCTACCTGTCAAATAGGGCTGCAGAAGATTGGCTGTCAAGAATGGCCAGGGAATGAAAGATAGGTATGTTTTTTGCCCGCGGTGAATACATCGAATTGCCATGGATTGCCGTTTGTGTTTCAAGCCAACTATTCTTTTAAATGTGTCTATAGATAATCAGGCTGCATATTAATATTCATTTATAAATTCTAGTTAATAGAGAATATATGAGCAGCCCATGGAGCAAATATTTTAAAATAAATAAATAGTTCAATACATCAGTCGTTACAAAAATGTTTGAAAAATACTATTGAGCACATGATTTAAGTAATCGAACAGCAATTTAACAGGTGGTCGTGGCTGTTTATTGTGAACGTTTTTTCAAACATTCTCCACTTGTAGGAATTCACAATGATCTCAGCGGTTTGAACTGAACACGCTTAATCAATAAGCAACCAGGGTTGTGCAGCGTTTCAAAGCATTAAATCGATGCTATTGCGAATGTGTCGCTGGAATGAGCCTGAGAATGCCTGCTAAAAGTCAAGTCACATCAAAAAAGAAAAGAAAAAAAATTATAAACAAAAATAGTCAAACAAGATAAGTCAAAAATATTTACTTTTCAGCATTTACGAAAAAAAAAATAGATATTTGCACACACTCGAAAGAAAACTTGACTTTTAGGTACTAATTTGCTCGGTAGGAAGAACTCTTGCATTTCCTGTTGAGCATAAGCAAATATACCATTCGAGATGTTGGTAACTTGTATTTCAGTGCTTATCTTCTTTCTTTAAGTGTTCACAGGACGATTTTGCACTTTATAAGTAAGTTAACAACTGCACGGTTAGTAATTATTTATCGTTATTTAATTTTATTTCACAGTTTTTCCGATTTTTTGTTCTGTTTTTCCCTTACAATTGTCACTTATATTTTATTTTTGGTATTTTGATAGTTAGCAGAAGTGTTGTGAAGTTGATGACAATAGATAAAAATAGTTGAATATCAATAGTAAAACGTCAAATAAAGCTACATTGTATATAGTGCATGTTAAAATTTGAGATTTAATAAATCTTAACAGCGCTAGTAGCATATCGTTAGCTTAATTCACAAAGGCCCTAACCGACAGATTTTTCGAAATCGCGTTTTTCGCATAGGATGTATTAAAACACACTCCCAATTAAAATTTTAAAGTCTTAGAACCAATAACTACGGAATTATACCACTTTGAAAATTAAATATCTGCTTGTAGTGAATGTGAAAGTAAATTGTTTTTTGCTTCTCCTGTAAAATTTTAATTTTGTTGGTTAGGGCCTTTGTGAATTATGCTGTTCTAATAGCAACTCCGCCCAAAAAAACATGTGGCAGCATTTAATGCTTATGTGAGAAAAGGCCCCTAACTCCAAAGCGGTTCATTTTGCCGATACAGCTATTTTGAAGTATCAGTGAAAATAGTGATGGCTATTTTTGAATCGCGGCTATTTTTTATAGCTATAGCGATCGCTTCAATTTATTTTTAATAAGCGAATCTGCAATTTGTATACTTGGATATAAAAAAAGGAATGTTTAACTTTGTTTACCGGGGTAGATTGAATGTTATGCATTAATTTAGTTTAGTATACAGAATATATGAACCAAAATTAGAAAAAAATATGTACCTTTTATTGTAAACTGATGTAATGTGAAATTCAAATTTTCTCAGATATTATGATACAATATTATTAACTGGCTGACGACATTATGTTCAGTCTCGTATTACACTCAATGAATGAAACTAGTGGAAATAGATGTCTATGCATCTTTGTTTTATAAATTTTGCTAATTGAAAATGCTTTAATTTTTAAATGTAAGATGAATCAATCCGAAATAAATCTGTATATGTAACACCATAAAAACATGATTTATTTACTATTATTTTTATACTACACCGATGTATTCAGAAATACTCCGTATGAATTTATTCTGAAAGTTGTATTTGGCTGCATAATGTTTTTATAGTAAAGTAAAAGTAGTACGTTTGCTTCTGTTCTCTCTAAGTATTACGCTTGGTTGATGAAATTTCTTCTGTAGCTGAGCAGTCTCAGATCGTGACGCTTGACAAACCGCTGCCCATCAAAGACTCGGCAAAAAAAAAAAAAAGTTATTATATATATATATAAATCGATCGCATGAACAGGATTAGCCTGGTTTCATTGGGCCACTTGAGGGCAGCGCGCTGCCACAACGTCCATTAAAAAAAAAAAAAAAGTGAATTAATTTGAAATGAAAATGCAGAGCAAAAATATAGCAAATTCTTCAAACTATTCTAAAAATGTTTTTTAACAGAAAATAGCCAAATAAACACCCTAATCTTTTTATTTTTTCCCTTTTCACAAACTAAAGCCCTTTATTTTTACGATAAAGTTGATGAAGAGCCCCAAATAATGCAAGCATAACACGTTTCGGTGACCAAACCCAAGCTACAGCGGGTCAACAAAAAAAACTTTGTGTTTGTGAAGAGATACATATACTCACAGCCAAAGAGAGTGCGTCAATCCGCTCTTGGCAAATGCGCAAGTTTTTTGCCCGCAACGAGCTAATGTATGTACAATGTACATTGTGAAGGAAGATATTGTACATGTACATTTTACATACATATGGAAGCTAGCGCGCGAAAATCAAGGGACATGTATCTCTTCAAAACTTCATTGTATTTATGATTGTATGCTGCAAAACATTGCCTAGAAAAAAATACATGGACAAGTGTACCATATTATTGGAAGTTTATTACCACCGCCCAACATGGTTCCAAAATTTTTGCAAATACATATATTTTTCTTCCCAAGAGGAGCAGCTTTCGTTGCGCCAAAATGCTGCACCAACTCTTCAAGGAGATATGTATGTTGAAATTAATTCAAGAAATTCTGCTTGAAAATAATGTGTATGTTGGAAGTTTTATGACTTCTATGGAGCGTATGCCATCTAATTCGAATAACTATGGGGTTGTAATCCATGCCGGCAAACGCCCTGTTAATGAACACCGTTGTCGTTATAATGCCCCGACTACAGGCGAGGTCGCAGTATTGATAGTTGACGAAAATGCTGGTCCCCGCGATATTGTCCAACAGTCCCGCGATAACACTCTCCATCGTGTGTCAGAAATTCATCCTTCATATGACTCCCTGCAATACCGTTTTGTATAATTCTTGTAGGTAAATAAATGCACAATTATTTTTTTTGGTTGTTAAATAAAGGGTTTATTATTTAAGTTCACTTTCTTTTCACAATTTAGAACACTGCAATTTGCGGGAACGATCGATGCGTAGCGAATGAGCTGGTAGTTTTAGATAAACTAAAAATTGAGAGTGAGGGCGGGTGGTAGTTGCAAGCACAGCTGTTGTGTGTGCACGCGCTTGGCCGCACTGTCTTCAACATTTTCGGCAGCTGGATGGGGAGTCACATGCCCCGGTGCTGTGCGACACTGCCAAACAGTTGATGCAGTACCGGTGGTTCCTCGCGAACTCGTAGCGCTCCTACGGCTTCATTGCGAGGAACGCCCGACACTGCCTTAGCACGTGTCGCTGCCCACATAGCCGGCACTTTTGAATGTCTGCAGATCTGCGGGTCCTGAGAAAAGAGAAAAAATATTCGTATTTTTCAGGCATGGGTGAGGGTAGTTTATATATTTCTTCAGATTGCTAGGGGGCATGAAGCAGAGGGTACCAGAGGTAGGGTTGGCACTGCTAGGCAGTTGGTAGCACGCACAGTTTTGTAATATTTCGAGTTATTAGTCCGTTTTGGGTGTTGATTTCCACAACTCGAACATGGTTATCCCATCCAGGGTGTAAAGTGATTACCCGCCCAAACGCCATTCGTTCGGGGGTAGTAAATCATCCTTTATCACGACTAAATCTCCAACTTGAATATTGCGTTGAGGGCGTTTCCATTTGTACCGCTTGTGCAGCTCCTTGGGGTACTCGTTCTTCCATCGTGTGCTGAACTGGTGGTGAAGCGTTTTTAGTTTCTGCCATTTATTGACCAGGATGAGATGCTCTGCAGTTGGCTCCGGCAATAATAAGAGTGGCGCGCCACGTAGGAAATGACCTGGGGTTAGGACTAGGGGATCCACTGGATCTTCGGACATAGGGGAGAGCGGTCGGGAGTTGAGGACCGCCTCTATGCGTACTAAGAGGGTAGTTAGCTCTTCGAAGGAGAACTTCTGGTTTCCTGCTACCTTCGTAAAGTGTATCTTGAAACTTTTCACGACCGCTTCCCATAGACCACCCATGTGTGGAGCGTATGGTGGGATTAATTTCCATGAGAATCCGTGAGTTGCATACTTTTCGGCGACGTATGTAACGGCTTCCTTGAGGAATGTTGTGAATTCCCTTTGTAGTACGCGTTGTGCGCCAACGAACGTTTTTCCGTTGTCAGAAAATATCTGATGGGGTAGGCCACGGCGACCAGTGAAGAGGGAAAGGCTGCGTTGAAGGCGTTCGTGGTGAGGTCAGAGCACACTTCTAAATGAACAGCCTTTGTGGAAAAATAGACGAACACACAAACGTAAGCTTTCACATACGAAGCTCGGCGAAGGGGAGAAGTTTTTACCAAAAATGGTTCAGCAAAGTCGACTCCTGTTGTATGGAAAGGTAGGGAATATGTCGACCTCTCGGGTGGCAGGGCTGCCATTATCTGCGTTTTCATCTGCTGTTTGTAGATGGTGCAGGTTTTGCTGTGGAAGATGAGCTTTTTGACCTTTTTCTTCAAACGTGAAATGTAGTACTGTTGTTGTACCATTCGGATCATAAGCTGTTTTTCGGCGTGCAGCATGTTCGAATGGAGGAAGTCCAACACGAGAGAACAAAATCGAGAGTTTTCGGGTATGATAATTATGTGCCGCTCATTAAAGCTACATGTGGCATAGGCTAATCTCCAGGAAACTCGCATGTTTCCGTTGAGTTTGAATGATGATTTTGATTTTGGCATCATTCACTTCGGCGTGGGTGAGGTCGAGCGTGGCTGGAACTTTTAGTTTTCTTGCTTTCTGGAAAAACCGCAACATACAGGCCACGACTCTTAGTGCTCGAGAAAACGACGAAAAGCGGTCGAGTATATCTATTTTTTCTTCATGCAGGGTGTGGAACACTTCCACATGTCGTTGTTCGGGTGGAGTTGGGTGGTGAGATATGTCCTTTGGCCACGAAGTTGATGGATTGATAAGCCAATTTGGTCCTTCCCACCATAATGGACATTCGACTAAGTCCTGAGGCCTGCAGCCTCGAGTTCCCAAATCCGCTGGGTTGGCATTGCTGGAAACGTGCATCCAAGTGGCGTTTTCGACGTTCTTAAGAATTTCGGATGTCCTGTTGGCGACATACGTTTTCCAGGTATGGGGTGGTTTTTCTAACCATGCCAATACGATGGCAGAATCGCACAAGAGAATGAGTTCGTTTGGAGATTAAGACTGCTCCACAGAGTTCTAACCGTGGAAGACTCACGGTTTGAAGAGGTGCCTCTTTGCTTTTAGTAGCTAGCAAATGGGATGAAGACCTATCTTCATGGGTTTGTACACGTAAATATACACAGGCACAAAATGCTTTTTCCGAAGCATCTGAAAATCCGTGCAGCTGGATGACTTTATCGGGGGAATACTGTACCCACATAGGGATTTTAATTTCTCTGATGTGGGGTAAATTTTCATAAATTGAGGTCCATTTTTGGAGAGCCCCGGGCTTCACGTCTTCGTCCCAATCCGTTCCTTCCATCCAGAGTTGTTGCAGCAACATTTTCGCAAGAATCGTTATTGGCGATGCAACTGCTGATAAAATCTGCCTTTTTGTAGTCGTGTTTTCTGCTGATGGTGGATCATACGTATAGGTGAAAGTGTCGCTTAGCGCGTTCCACTGAATTCCAAGGGTTTTTGTGGAACTCGAATCGTGGAATTTAAGAAAGTCAACGTCTAGCAAATCAGGGTCGGGAACGGGTTTTAAAATTTCAGGGTGATTTGCCGACATCTTCCTCAAAGGGAACCCTGCCGATTTTAAAGCTTCGATAACTTGAGTCATGGAGTTCAAAGTGGACTGTATATTATGACCGCCTGACAAAATATCGTCAACATACGTTTCATTCAATAAAATATTTTTTGCGAGGGGATATTCGTCTTGACAGTCGTGGGCGAGTTGGTGTAGGGTTCGAATTGTCAAATATGGCGCGCAATTTATACCAAAGGTAACTGTTTTTAGTCGAAAATCTTCTATCGGCAGAGTTGTGTGTTTTCGAAAAACGATTCGATGAAAACCTGTATCTTCTCCATGGATGAGTATTTGGCGATACATTTTCTCAGTATCGCCGTTGAAAACAAACTTATTGAGTCGTCATTTAAGTATGACAAGCATTAAGTCATTTTGTAGTATGGGGCCTGTATGAAGCACGTCGTTCAACGAGTTGCCAGAATGCGACATTTTTTATGCGCTGTAGACGACTCGCACTTTTGTGGTTTTGCTGTCGGGTTTAATGACCGCATGATGGGGTAGATAAAATGATAGGTATTTACTATCTCTAATTATCTCTTGTTGGGAGGCGGGTTCCATGTGATCCATGGTTAAATATTTATTAAGGACTTCAAAATATTTGTATCTTAATTCGGGTTTTCTTTTGAGGGTGCGTTCGATGTTGATGTACTGCTGTTGTGCTTCTGGTCGTGAATGACCGAGGGCCAGATTTGCTGGAAATTCTGTCCTGAACGGCAGTTTGACTCAGTAGCGTCCATCTTCCTCGCGAATTGTGGTCATCCAGTAGAGTGCTTCACAGTATTCGTCATCAGCTGATCGTTGTTGGGTTTGGTGAACTTCTTCCTGTTCCCAAAATTGTCTCAAAAGCTGGTTGAGGGGGGTCATCGGGGCATTCCGTGACATGAGTGCTGAACGTTGAAACCCTTTCAGCCACAGGGCCGCTTAATATCCATCCGAATATGGTGTTTTGGGCAAGTAATGTTCCACTCACATTCCGTTGGAGCCCTTCGGTTAGGATTTGCGGGGTAATATCGCTGCCGATTACCACATCGATTTTCGATGGTATCGAATACTGTGGATCAGCTAACGGTAATCGGGACAGTTCTACGAAATCGATGCTTGAAACTCTGACTGGGGGTTAGAACTTAGTTTCGGCAAAATTATTGCTTGTGCGTCTATCATTTCGGTTAAGTCTGCCGAACAGAATGTTATCTGGCAGACTTTTGTATTCTTCAACACCGTTCCACCCATTCCAGATATTTGGTAGAGAGACTCTTTTGTGGGTAGAGCAAGAAGCTTTTGTATACGGGAAGACACAAAAGTTTTTTGTGAACCTTGGTCTATTAGGGCACGAATTTTATGAAATTCGCCAGCATAGTATACTGACACTACTGCTGTTGGTAGTAGGGTGGTTCTCTGATTACTCGAAGAGTGTAGAAACCGGGTTTTTGTCCTGAGACTGTGGGTAGGAGGTGGCTCCTGCGGCTGCTTTCGATGTTGAGGGCCGCTCGCCGCCCGTTCTCCTAGGGGTGCCGACTTGGGCATTTTGAGCTCTGGGGTTTGGTTGTGATTGTTGGGGGTTGGGCTGCAAATGCAGTAACGAATGATGACGCTTTTGACAATATACTCACGTGAAACTACTTTTACATTCGTTCTTGGGGTGTGACGTTGATAAACAGTTATAAACGGCAATAACTATTTTCTCTCACAAATTTGATTCGGTCTGATACCGATAAATTCCTAAACCTGACGCAAGATTTGACTGCGTGGTATTGATTGTATAATCTACACGACGCCGTTTTATTGAACTCCGTGTGATATGCATGGGTTCTATTATTGTTAGATTGGGTCGAGTTTTGATTCACCGTTCGTGGTGGGAAACTCAAAAATTGGGGTTTGGCCTTGCCTGGTCGATATGTACTTATTCTTTCTACTACCTCGTATCTGCTGATGAGGAATTTATTCATGTCCTCCCAAAGGGGGAGCTCCTTCCGGGAGCTGAGAGATTGTTCTCATAGTGAAAGGCTTTCACTTGGAAGCTTTGATGAGCACAGATAAACGAGGATTGGGTCCCAGTCCGTTGTCGGGATTCCTTGGGTGTTAAGAGTTGACATGCAGTTGTTGATCGTTGTCTGCATCTTCTGTATTTGTTCTCCATTTTCCTATTGTGGGTAGGTTGAACAGCGTCTTCAATTGATTGTCGGCGAGTATCCTTTTGTTTTCGTACTCGTAAGCTCGAAATTAGTATCGCTCAGTGGGTAATGTTTTACAATAAGTCCAGCCTGTCCTTTTGTTTCAGGCGCAAGTGGTATAATTTTTGAGCGGGTGATAATTTAGGGTGGTTTTTATAGACTGCCGTGAACATATCTCTAAAGGATGGCCAATCTTCGTATCCACCATGGAAGACTTCGGTGTCACATGCTGGTACTTTCAAATAACAACCATTTGACTTTGAATCATTTATTGGGTGGGCGGGTATTTGTTGTTGGTTGGTGCTAGGAGTGGTGAAAAGCTGTAGGGCTTCTAAAATTTCTGATTTGCATGTTTGATACGTTTCCATGCATTTCGCGAATTTTTGCTCAACCGAGGCGCTAACATCTGTGTAATTGTCGGAAAACCTGTCTCCTCTGACTCTAGCACTTTTGCTCATATTTTATCTAGGTCTTCTAATTTGACCTTAAGCATACACTCTGATAAATCGGTAGCTTGGGAGGGTGACCATCTTGAGCAGTAAACCTCTAATTGGTTACCGTCATATATGAATTCCTGCAAGCATTGGTCAATTCTTGTGAGTATATAAATCTGTGTTCACTGGGGGTTTTTTTAGACCCACCTAATGTATGCTGGGTTTTTGGTTTGTTATATGTACTTGTCTCAGCGCTTCTGAGTATATGTAATGTGGGTATATACGTATGTATGGATATGTATATGTATAATATACTTGCCGGTAAACTGTGGTGTACCAACAATACCTTTTGTTTGCCGTGCCAATGCTCTTGAACATTGTTTACTACAGAGCCGGCCCAAAGCTACACATTGTGCAACTTGAGTTCGTATTTTCACACAGACACTAACGATGTGCGATCAAGATCGTTTGCTTTCGCTTGTCACTCACTAAAATCAACAGTGAATGCAAAAGGAAAAGTCTATGCTACTTTTTGGGAACATAAAAAAACAATATGCTGCAAGGTTAAAGTGACTTTTAATACGTTTTAGTTAGTATTAAGTTCCTTTGAGCATACATATTAGTATTGACAATTTAGATATTAATAAGTAATAATAATTAATTAATTAATATTGACAATTTAATATAAGTAACTTTTTATACGTTCTACTTAGTTTTATTAATTTTTATACATTTTTTTTATTGAATAATTTTATGGTTTGAAAATATATATTTCTATCTTTACATTTATTTTTTTTTATAGTTCTTTCTTAATGAAAAAGTGACTTTTTTAAGTAAATTTTGCATTGAAGAAACACCATACCTTCTTTTATAAAAAGTTTTATCTGGCTAGCTCGACCTCCGCGTTCTTAGTTATATGAATATAAGTAAATATTGTTAGGATTAGCTTGAAATCAAATAACCAGATTCCTTTTTAATTTCGAACTTCACAGTCCACATTTTCTTTTAGCACACTGTGGGGAGTTGTCACTCAATTTTTACACACACTTATGCAATTGATTTAGTATTTGTGTGGCCGGCTCTGGTTTACTATATAGCATGGACTTTTCCTTTTGCATTCACTGTTGATTTTAGTGAGTGAAAAGCGAAAGCAAACGATCGTGATCGCACATCGTTAGTGTCTGTGTGAAAATAAGAACTCAAATTGCACAATGTGCAACTTTTGGCCGGCTCTGCTATATAGTTTGGCAGCTTAAATTGAGCTTATGTTGCGAATAGAGTGGAAGGCAGTAGACTAGGCAGTCGAATGTCATATAATGAAGGAATTGATGTTCGGAGTTTTTTCAAAATTTGCCCGAAATCCTGAATCACAAAAGGGAGTGTAGTTAAGTACGAAAATAAAAAAATGTAGTTAGGTTTTGCTCCTTTTTTAGCAGGAGATTTTCATTTTAAAAATGTAATGTACAAACCAATGTTCATTCTATTACTTTTTAGCAGGAGATTTTCATTTTAAAAATGTAATACATAAACCAATGTTCCTTATATTACTCATTTTATCTATGGAGCTTCGTATGCACTTCATAAAAACGTGCTTTTTATTTTTACGAACTTATTCCTCAAGGAAAATAAATGCTATACTATATAGCATGGACTTTTCCTTTTGCATTCACTGTTGATTTTAGTGAGTTAAAAGCGAAAGCAAACGATCGTGATCGCACATCGTTAGTGTCTGTGTGAAAATAAGAACTCAAATTGCACAATGTGCAACTTTTGGCCGGCTCTGCTATATAGTTTGGCAGCTTAAATTGAGCTTATGTTGCGAATAGAGTGGAAGGCAGTAGACTAGGCAGTCGAATGTCATATAATGAAGGAATTGATGTTCGGAGTTTTTTCAAAATTTGCCCGAAATCCTGAATCACAAAAGGGAGTGTAGTTAAGTACGAAAATAAAAAAATGTAGTTAGGTTTTGCTCCTTTTTTAGCAGGAGATTTTCATTTTAAAAATGTAATGTACAAACCAATGTTCATTCTATTACTTTTTAGCAGGAGATTTTCATTTTAAAAATGTAATACATAAACCAATGTTCCTTATATTACTCATTTTATCTATGGAGCTTCGTATGCACTTCATAAAAACGTGCTTTTTATTTTTACGAACTTATTCCTCAAGGAAAATAAATGAAACACATATTAATGTAAGTATTAATCATGTTTCTTACTTCTTAAATATTATAAATGTGTTAAAAGTAGCAGGATTAAAATAATATTGACAAAAACTAATATTGTCAAACTAATTTTATATAATAAAAAATGAAATAAAACCATTTTTATAACATGAAGATAGATAGAAAATTTATTGGGGATTGCACTGCGACCGTTGATCTATTGTGCCCTCATCAGATTGCGTCACGTTCCAGGAGGATATGTTCCACCGTCTCTCCTGATCGATCACGAAATCGACATGAATAAAAAATTACATTCTTATTTAGTTGAACGGCTATGGAAAATCGTTTTTTTTTTCTAAAATGTAAGAAACTTTAAGAAGAACGTAAGTTTTTAATTATTTGTGTGTTGCTTTAACGTTGGCGTTGCGTTGCTTATGAATTGAAGCAATTAAAGCGCGTGTGTTCAAAGTCAGAGGTACACGCAACGCAAGTGCCAAAACGACGCAAAAGTTACCTTAAGCGTGTTTGCTTTAGGTGTTATTTATCAATATTAATTAAAAATGTTAGATCTCCTAAAAAGTTGAACTTAGGCAAGATACACAAAAGGCGTAGCTTCGTAGACGCCTGCAAAATATGGCATGCAGCTAAGATCTCTCTACACCTCAAGATTGCTTATGCTGTCCCTAATACGCGTCTCTGAAGCTACGCCTCGTGTCCATATTCTCTTAGATTATATTTCAAAGACATTTTTTTTAGCTTTAAACTTTGTTCATAATATTCATGTACATGTCTACTACTATGGCAGTCGCTTGCATACTACTATTTCATTATTTAAAAAAAAATTTAGTTCGGAAAAATGCAACCTTATCACGTGCATTCTCAAACACGGTTGCCACACCATGTTGGCATTTGGGACCAAAATTTATCGAAAAAAGGACCAGACCTCAAAAAAAAAAGGACCAATTTTAGTTTTTTTTTTTAAATTTAGTTTTATTTTATTGGTATACAAAAAATTCGGCAAGTTACTAGAGTATTTGTTGCAAAAAGGAAAATTGTACGATGTTTCAGGGGTGTCCTATATAAAATTTAGTTCAAACTGCACAAACAAAAATAAAGTGTACCTTTAGGTATCACATTTTCAAATTTTTAGGATAAGACTTTGTCTTTCACCAGTCTAACGTTGTGAACCTAGTTTTGCTTGATTGCAATGAAATAAAATGTATAGCGCAGTTAGGTTTTAGTAAGGAACGGTTAAAAAATTTGCGTTGTGGCAAACTCAATAAATCGTAAATGAAACTAAGCAATTGTGCTAATGCTATTTTTATAGATGCTTTCATTTTCACTCACAGTTTAAACTTCATACCAGAGCCTAGATTCAGTAAGTGTGAGTTTTGAACTCAGACTAAAAATGAAGCGTCTTAAAAGTTTCAACTGTATAATAATTGAATACCGATCGAAATATCTAAACACTAAAACAAGTCTTTTTCTGATAAGTGCGTTGTTTCATCAAAAATTAATGACAATGTGTTTGTCCGAACATTCAACACTTCATTTTTAATGCCTCGCCTAAATTATCTCCAAAGTGAAATGTCATGGTTCTGCTACATTTTATTGATAGAGCAATTTTCGTGGTAAGAATTCCATTGGGATAAATTGAAAATTATATGTGGGTAATAGATTTGCGGCAATTTTTTTAGCAGTGTTTTGAATTTTTGTTTCAGTGAAAAAGAAATAAAAGTACCAAAACCGTCGAAAAATGCCGAAAAAGAACCAAAATTGAGAAAAAGGGACCAGTCGACCATATAGGGGTGGAAGGGAATGGACTGAAGTGGCAACCGTGTTCTCAAATGCAAGCTTCCACATCAAATACATATGCATATAAGTAGTTCGACATTACGAAAAACATTGTCGCGTTGTGAGGCTAAGTATTTTTGCATAAAAGCTTTTTGACCACCACAATACCACAGATTAAGTAAAAAATTTCACAAAAATAATAAATTTTTTCTTAAAATCACATAGAATATCCGCAGTCATTGTTTACGAATTTCGAAACAATGAGAATGGCAAATACGAACGTGTATGAAATGTAATGTCAAAACGTATATGCACATGGTTGTATTTATATGCACGAAAATGCTTTAAAATCGCATGAAATTGTTAAAATAAAGTTCAAAAATAAATGATAAAAACTTTAATATAAATAAAAAGATTCTTTTAATAACAACAAAAACGCCTTATATATTCTATATATATATATATCAATTGGTAAGGATTATCTCACTTTAAAATTTAAGCTAAATAATCTAAAGTTTTTTTTTAAACTGAGTCGTGCGTGTGAATGTGCGAATTTCACCGATCTGCTGTTAGTTGCGCTACTTGGTAAAATTTACTATGCCCTTGATCTATTGACAAAGTAAATGTATGCAAATATGTAACCGATGATCTTCTTTGTGGCTTCCTTCAAATCAGCGATGGGCAAAACGGCTCGTATGAGCCTTTTGCTCATACGGGCACGCTTTGCACATTGAAGTGCTTGGTGAGGGACGATCAAGTGAAGGTATGTGGGCGAAGAACACAGGAAGAGAATAAGCATCATCGTAAGCATCATCAACAACACTGCTCATCTTTCTTAATACATATTTAACAGTTACCAAGCTATGTGGAAAATAGAGCTGCCACCGCCCTTATTATGTTCAAATTATTAAGCGTTTTAGGATAAACTAGCCTTTACGTGGAATCGGCCTCCTTAATATTGCATATAAGGTCCTTTCAAGTGTATTGTGCGAAAGATTGAAGCCCACCGTGAACCGGCTAATTGGAGATTATCAATGCGGCTTCAGACCTGGTAAATCTACCATCGACCAGATTTTCACAATCGCCAAATCTTGGAAAAAAAAACCGTGAAAAGAAAATCGACACACATCACCTCTTCGTCGACTTTAAAGCCGCCTTCGACATCACGAAAAGGAGCTGCCTATATGCCGCTATGTCTGAATTTGGTTTCCCCGCAAAACTTATACGGCTGTGCAAAATGACGTTGAGCAACATCATCAGCTCAGTCAGAATTGGGAAGGACCTCTCCGAGCCGTTCGAAACTAATCGAGGTTTCAGACAGGGTGACCCCCTATCGTGCGATTTCTTTAATTTGATGATGGAGAAAATTATACTAGCTGCAGAGCTCAACCGCACTGGAACAATATTCTATAAAAGCGTGCAATTACTGGCATATGCTGATGACATTGATATCATCGGCCTAAACACCCGCTCTGTTAGTTCTGCTTACTCCAAACTGGAAAAAGAAGCGGTAAAGGTGGGTTTGATGGTGAATGAGGACAAAACTAAGTACCTACTATCATCGAGCAAAAAGTCAGCGCATACGCGCCTTGGCAACCACGCTACTGTTGGCAGCCATAATTTCGAAATAGTAAAAGACTTCGTTTATTTGGGAACCAGCATCAACACTAGCAACAACATCAGCCCTGAAATCCAGCGAAGAATCAATCTTGCCAATAAATGCTACTTTGGACTAGGTAGGCAATTGAAAAGTAAAGTCCTCTCTCGGCGAACGAAAATCATACTCTACAAGTCACTTATCGTACCCGTCAATCTATATGAGGCAGAAGCATGGACCATGACAACAGCAAATGAAGCGGCTTTGGGAGTGTTGGAGAGAAAAGTTCTTCGAAAGATTTATGGACCTCTACGCGTTGACGATGGCTAGTACCGAAGAAGATTTAATGATGAGCTGTACGAGCTATACGCTATACTCAACATAGTCCAGCGAATTAAAACGCAGCGGCTGCGCTTGCTAGGCCATGTTATGCGAATGAAAGATGATGCTCCGGCCAAGAAAGTGTTTCTATCGGAACCCGCCTATGAAAGCAGAGGTAGACGGCGGCCCCCACTCCGTTGGAAGGACCAGGTGGAAAACGATTTAAACTCCCTTGGTGTGACCAATTGGCGCCGGTTGGCGGAGCGAAGGAGCGACTGGCGCGCCTTGTTGGACGGCCATAACCGTTTAGACGGTTAAGCGCCAATTAAGTAAGTAAGTAAGCCTTTACCGGCGGCTTCGCTCGCACTAAAGGCCACAAATATGTAATGTCGCTTTTGTGATTCACAACTCGAACTGAATTTTCAGTTGCAATTTTAAAACTTCCTTTATGATTCAAATCATAAACAAAGCAAGTTTTAAAATTAGAAAAATGGTCGCCGTAAATTAAACACACATGCAACACATGCTCCAACGATTTTTGCAGTGTGGATTTAACGATATATGTATGTGAGCTGAACAAATTTGAAAATTCCTCCATAATTTGAAATTTATAAATGGAAGCGGTTATGTTTATAATAAAACTGGTAAAATTAGTCGTTGTTTATGCCATTGGTACCTTTGTTTTTTTTTAAACTGATACATTTCTTTCTAGGCTCACGGCAACACTGCCAACAAGTCTGAAAAGGGTTTCGTTTTTCCACGGTTGTATACGAAACGTGCATTAGTACGTTTTTCTACCACTACTTCCTCCTCTAATGCTACTATTTTAAAAATACTTTTTTAAATACTTTTATGTATATATTGCAAAATGAATCGGCTTGCATATAATTAAATGTATGTGAAGGCGAAATGAATTTCAATAATGGCTTGCATATAATTAAATGTATGTGAAGGCGAAATGAATGTCAATAATGCGCTGCTTAACATAAAGTCGACTTTAGTCTATGGTTATTCCGTTTTTCGTGCCAAAAATGCATGTTTTTGTTTTCGTACTAATGCAACACAGTTTGGGAATTGGTTTTCGAGGCTGAGAGAGAATATTTTCATTTCAGTTTTTTAGTGTTTCCGCACCCTTCTTGCGATGAATATCGTTTGAGATGAAGCGTACGTTCCAATGTATTTTTTACTCCCCTAACACCCCAAAAGACACAAACGTTTCACCTAGCACTCGCTGGCACTGAAACTGATTTAGGAGCCGAAAATATGCCCATCCTTGATTCAAATGGTCATGCACTTACTTTGTTGAGGGTGGGTTTTTGGCTTAAGCAAAAAGGTATACAAGTGGGTGTGGGTGTTTAGATTTGTATGCAAAAAAATAATATTGGGTGCACCGGTAAAATAAACCTTAAGAAAAGTGACAAAAATTTGGTAAAGTTCGTTGCTATGGGTTTTTTATAAAATATATTTTATGTAATATATATATACTAGCGGGACCCCGGTGTGCTTCGCTACACCAATAGAAATATTGGAAAAAGAATAATAGAAATAGAATTTTTTTAATCTTTATTTCAATTCTTAATCAAAAAGATTTGGATACACTACATTTTTCGTTTTTCCATCTGGGATATGAATAAACAAACAATTTGGAATGCCTACTCTGGAAAGGTAACGTATAGCTGTCCGTGCGAAAAGCACGGTTCCTCCAAATTCAATCCGCATACCCGAAGCGTTTGTCCTTGCGCCTTGTTGACTGACATAGCAAATGAGAGGCGCACTGGAAATTGCAAACGCTTGAATTCAAATGGCATGTATGTTGGTATCAGTGGGATTCGCAGTATAAGCACAATTTAACATTTCGCTTTGCCGGTCAGTATTGTTGCTTCAATTAAATTCGTCATCAACTTTTTTACATTCAGTCTTGTTCCATTACACAATTTTGGTGCATTTAAATTCCGTAATAAAATAACTGATGCGCCGACCTTCAAATTTAAACAAACGGTGGCATACCATATGGTTCCAATGAATTCAAAAATTCAACTGGATAATTCACTGTGTCATCTTGATTCATTGCGCTATCCACTGACTTGTATGTTGTCACCACACCTGGCAATTCTTTCAGAATGTGATGATTGATTTCATTGACATGTACATTTTTTGGTTCCAGTATTGCGCGTTCTCTCAACCAATCGTGATTCATGTAATTTTTAACAATATTTGGAAACACTCGTTCAATTAATTCTTCTTTTAATTGGATAATATTACAAAAATTGTTTGGCAATGTAATCAAACCATTTGTTTTGTCGATTGGAATTTTGCCATTTCCGATCTCTAACAATTGCTTCGAGAACTGCTCTGCAGACTGATCATTGGGCAACTGAACACGCATGTTTATGTGTAATGTTGATTTTTTCACGTATCGCCACAAAAGGGAAGACTTCAAACATGCATTGATCTCACCTGCCGGTGTTGATCGTGTAATAACGGGCAATGTTTATCGAAAGTCACCTGACAATAAAATTAAAGCACCACCAAAAAACCTTCGGTTTCCACGTAAATCCAATGATTTTTTGTTTTGCTTGTTGCAAAACTTTTGCCATCGCTGAATTTTTGGATATGTTACAGGTTGGAGTTTCAACCACCTGCATATTCAACGGCAATTTTAAAGCTGAATGAGCTGTTCGCCCTCCATCCAATAAAGTTGCAGCAATTCCAGAAGAAGCGAGTGCCAAAGCAATTTTCTGTTGCGATCGAATAGTTGCTAAAATACATGAAATCAGAAATGTTTTTCCGGTACCGCCGGTGCATCCAAAAAATATAATCCACCAATGTTATCAGAAACAGCTTGCATGATTTTGTCATATATATCCTTTTGCTGATTGTTCAATTTGGTGATGTTGGATTGAACAAATGTACGTAAATCGTCACAATCGAATTGTTGTTCACACTGCAACTCTCGATCAAATAAATCATGCATTGGATGATTTGGTGAAATCAAAGCTAGCTGATCCAATGCTTTATTGGCAATCGCAAGACACATATCTTCAATTATTATCAAAGCTTCATTGTACATTTCCAATGTAATCAGCAAATCAGGATCCATTGCTCTACGACGCATCCGAATTAAAATATCTTCAGTCATGTAATTTTTATATTTATTCCACAATTCAATTGGATTCGATGGCATGCATGCCATGATGAGATGAAATCGATGCATCATGAAGTGTTTCGTCCCAATGAGTGTCATCTTCTAACAAATGCAAGAGCTGACATGCTTCGCGATATGTCTGACAAAAATGACCATGAACTGTTCTTAAATCCTGAAATGATTTTGGTCCTCGAACGTTTACCAACAACATTCGCAAATAGAAACATTCAGCATTGTTGGGATGTACCGTATACATCCTGCCCAAGGCATCTGTTTGGAAAATATCTGGATGACCATCAACTGGTGTTCCTTGTTTACGCCGTTGAAATTTTTTCGATGATGCGTTCCAGGTGTACTATTGCGGTATTAGAAGCAATTTATCCAGCAATATCCACATATGTGGGAACATGACCACGGGAACATGTCTTTAGGTTGCATCCGATAGCAACCCTGTTAACTTAGGAACAAATTGGCAAAGGACGAAACACTAGCGACTGGACAAAAGAGAACCGAACGAAAACGACACTGATTGGGCGACTTTAAACTCAAACGGACATGGTACTAAATAGCCCAGAATAAGTGCATAGTGCGGGCAAATTTATAAGTTACACGTAAGCGTACACATACTAACTATAAGAGATTCTATGTAATTAAAAGAACTCAATAAACGATCATTATAACGTGTTTAAATAAAAGAACTATAAGTTTTAGTGCTTGACACTCGGAAATCCCACAATTGGTGTCAGAGTAGGATTGAGTTAAATTTCCCAAGCCTAATAACTGAAGTGTTGTGCGGAATATTTTGTTTTCCTCACACGAGCTTGAAACGAAATTAATCCCTTTGATAACGTTTATTTACCAAGGCTGTACTACAGTCCGGTTTGCTTAAAATTGTCCTGTGAATTTATAACAGTCAACAAACTGTATCGCTGATTTTAACGTACACCAGTACACACATACGTAAGCATTGCAATCCCGTTAAGAGCCGGAGAAAAGTAGTGTACCGAAAGTGGCACGTTAGCAGAACAGCGTCAAATTTAGAAACCGGGAGCACTACCATCAAGTCAGCGCAATACCAGTCATACGCATTTCAACGTGAATTTTGTCAAGATTATACAGTACGTTGTCGCAGTCACCAAACTGTACCCCAAATTCACAGAACCGCTAGGCCCGTTAGCATTTAAAAATTTGATCCCGTTTAGTGCTTGGAAAAGCGCAGCATTTCTCTGGCAGAACGGCGTAAGCGAAGCAGCATAGTACGAAGACGTCGAATTACAATTAGTATAGCGTCGTTATATGTATACATTGAGTCTAAAGACCAAGCCACACAGCTCCTGAGTGAAATTAATCATCATCTGGGCTCGACAGCTGAGCGCATTATCGCCGGATACATGGCGGCAGCTTTGAAAATCTAAGCTTCATACATGTTTGAGTGCTACACAATCGTGCAACCTCGGCGTGTGACAGGAGATCACAGCTTCAGAGTGAAGCAGCAGCACATGAAACCGACACTTCTGAGTGAAGTAGCTATCAAAACTTCTGAGTGAAGAATCATTGCGCATAAAATCGAAACTTCTGAGTGAATTCGTTGTCGTAGCTTCTGAGTGAAGAACCATTGCGCATAAAATCGAAACTTCTGAGTGAAGTAGTCAGGGCAAACTTCTGCCGAAGCTTCTGATTTAGGCAGCAGTAAAACTTCTGTGTGAAGATATTAAGCAGCGAAGGCGCAGTGCCAGAGCGAAAAATAGTAGCAGAATTCGATATTCTTTAGCAGAGTGAACGAGGTCAGAGCAGCGAAGCCAAAACGTCGTGTCAGTGCCGCAACATACAGAAACAGTAAAGAAGTGAGGAAGTACGATCATCATCGAAACAGCGAAATAAGTTGTTGGCAGCGAAAACATAACTAGAGGAAAAGAAGAGCAGCAAGAAAGAAATGGTAATCCGAACGTATGGTAATTGCAACCAAAGGTATGAGCTACACATATGTATGGAAGTATTCACCATTATAGTTGTCTCATTTTGTCATCAGATTGTTCCTTTTATTATTCTCTCGAAAATATTATAACCGAAGCAAAATTTCCAATAAGATTAGGTATATGTTTACGAATGAAATATTAAACATAACAAAGAAGTTGACATCTCATTGTAATAAAACGAAGAGAGAATTTGTAAACGGAAAACAAAGGAACAATCAGCATTTCGATATTGTATTTGTTAATCAAAACGTACATACACCTGTAACTTTTTAATTATTTGTCATTGTTGCGAACCATTTTCCTTTGCAAGGTATGTTTTTGTTGTTGTTGTTCCACTTGCGAAGAAATTGAAATTAAAATGCGAATCTAATAAGAATAAGCAAACGCAAGAAAAGTAGAACGAAATATACAAGAGGAGATGATAATTGATTAAAATCAAAACAAACTGAATAGTAAACAAAGAGAACCTAATAAGAATATCAATTGTATGTAAACTAAAGTGAATGCAGATAAATGTTTTTAGCAATTGAAATCAGGAAAGAATTCCTCGTTGTTTAAGATTCAAGTAATCATCTGTAGTCTAAAGCAAGTTTTAAGTAGCTATATTAAATTTCACTTATATCTACTTTAAGCCCCATAAGTTTAATTACCACAATGGATAGAGAACAGATTTTTAAACTCACAATTAATGAACTTAAAGAACAATTATTAGGTCTTAATCTTTCCACGACTGGACGCAAAGCTACGTTACAGGATGAGTTATGCGAACACTTCGGCCTGACTGTAACTGATGATGATGGTTCAAAATGATGAAGGCGAATCGGAGCAAAGTTACGCATCACCGGCGGCTAGTAGTGTGCGCGCAACCTTCACACTACGAGATATTGAGTGTTCGATGTTGACATTTAGCGGTTCAGGGTACCCCACCATAGAAGAATGGTTGGAAGTATTTGAAGATAATGCTTCGGCAGTGAAGTGGGACGATCTGCAGAAGTACATTTATGCGAAGCAGCTTTTGAAGGGCGCAGAAAAAACTTTCATTCGCAGTCAGTGTAGCGTTACGAATTGGAGGTCATTAAAGCGTTCACTCAAAAGTGAATTTGGTATCGTAACTGCATCAATTGACGTACATCGAATGCTTAGAAGCCGTCGCAAACGCCCAAATGAAGATTTGCGTGAATATTTATACAGCCTCATGGAAATAGGGAAATCCGTAGCTTTAGATGATAGGAGCTTGAATGAATATTTTGTTGAGGGCATTCCAGATTATAGAGCCGGTAAAAGCAATTTGTATCAAGCAAGAACTATACAAGAGTTAAAAGTGCAGATAACCATCTTTGAGAAAGTGCATACAGGGTGACAGCCCGTTAGTAATTTTTAAAAGGTCGATGACAAAAATAATGCATCAAACAGTCAAGTCACAAATAGCTCGAAGCGTTGTTACCGGTGTGGAAAAGTCGGTCACTTAGCTCCAAATTGCTCTCAAAAGCAATCAGATTGTTATGGGTGCGCCAAATCCGACCATAGGGTGGCTCAGTGTCCTGAAGGTCAAGCTGTGGCGAAACAAGAAAAACCCAAAATAATTACTTTAGGGACAATGCAGCGTACTAAGTCGATGGGGTGTGTAGTCTTTTAAGATATTGAATTTAATAACTTCAAATTTTCAGCATTATTGGACACTGGTTGTGATTTATGCCTGATGCGGTATGATGTACTGCTAATGATGGGCGATGTCGAGTTGTCGCCTGAAAGGCATCGGTTAGAGGGAATAGGTGACAGTGGTCTCTGCACAATGGGTAGTTCTAATATAAAACTAGTAGTGGATGGTATTGAGATGGAAATAACTTTGCATGCAGTGCGCGAACGGGATGTTATATACCAAGCCATTATTGGGAACGACATTTTAAGGCAAGTAGATCTGGTTGTGTCTGAGGACGAGGTGGTCTTCAGGGAAAAGAGTAATAGTAGTACAGTCGTGGATGCGGTAGAGCATTCGGATGCAGTTGAGCTGGTGAATGAGTTCAAAAATCTATGCCTTACATTCGAACCCGTTAATAAAGATAACTATGAAATAGACTTATCACATCTCAGTTCCTTGAAAGCCAATGAAGTAGGGGTCCTTGTAAAAGGTTACACACCGAGATCACAAAGAACTTCGCCGACTGAAATGAAAATTTGTTCGCTGGATGGCGTGCCTGTCTATCAGCCTCCGAGACGTATGTCCCACGCTAATAGATGTGTCTTAGATAAGCAGGTATCAGAGTGGCTAAGAGATGGTATTATACAGGCGAGTAATTCACAATACGCATCTCCAGTCGTACTGGTGGCAAAAAGAGATGGAAGCCAAAGACTTTGTTGTGATTACCGCCGACTCAATGAAAAAATTATAAAAGACCACTTCCCAATGCCACTAATGGATGATGTCATTGAGAAGTTGCAGGGTGCGCATATTTTCACTACTATCAACTTGCGGAACGGGTTTTTCCATGTGCCAATCGAGGCAAATTCAAAAAAGTATACGTCGTTTGTGACCCATCAAGGTCAGTATGAGTTCTCCTTTGTACCCTTCGGCATATGCAATGCACCTGCAGTTTTCTCAAGATATATCTCTGCTGTATTTCCAGACCTAGTAGATAACAATATTGTAGTGACTTACATGGACGATATAATTATACCCTCAAAGGATGAATAAGAAGGCTTGGCTAGACTGAAAATAGTCCTAAAGAGAGCAGCCGAGTTCAACCTGCGTATTAAATGGAGCAAATGCCAAATTTTGAAAGAAAGGGTGGATTTTTTAGGCTACATTGTTGAGGCCGGCACAATTAGACCATCTAAAGAGACAACGCATGCAGTTGACAACTTTCCAATACCTACAGACCGAAAAACAGAGCAAAGATTTTTAGGACTAACGTCGTACTTCCGGCGCTTCATAGACAGCTATGCAGTGGTCGCTAAACCACTATCGGATCTTTTGCGCCTGGGAACAAAGTTTGAGATAAAAGATGAACAAGTTGCAGCGTTTCAGCAACTAAAGTTGTATAACCCTAAAGCCATGACAAAGTTCACGCCGATGCTTCAAAGTATGGCTATGGAGCTATGCTCCTCCACAAAGATAGTGAGGACCAGCAATATCACCCGGAACAATATATGAGCCGGAAAACTACTGAAACAGAGGAACGATACCATTCATACGAGCTTGGGGTTCTTGCCATTGTAGCGGCGTTAAAGAAATGGCGGGTGTATTTGTTAGGTATACCCTTCAAAATCATGACCGACTGCAATGCATTTGCAATGACTATGCATAAAAGTGACGTTCCATTTAGAGTAACACGGAGGGCTCTATTCTTGCAAGATTTTAATTATACTATTGAGCACCGATCGGGAAGTAAAATGCAACATGTAGATGCGCTGAGCAGAGTTTCTTGCTTGATTTTAGAGGATTCCTTAGGCCATAAGTTACGACAAGCCCAAGCTCAAGACGATTGGGCTCGAGCTGTTATCAAAGGGTTAGAGAAGGATTCGTACGATGACTTCTACTTGAAACATGGAGTACTATACAAAGATCCCATTAAGGACCTTGTGGTAGTTCCTTCGGCACTGGAAGAAGAAATTATAAAGACCTCTCTGAAGTTGGCAAGACAACTTTTACGTGGAAAAAAATTACCTATTGGGAAAATTGCCGTGAATTTGCCGTAATTTATCCGTGAAACAAAAAATTTGTCGTGGCCATATTTTAGAAAATACAGGGTGGCACGCCAACTTCACGTGAAGTTAGCGTGCCACCCTCAGAAAACCACCTTAGAGACCAGCTAGGAAAATAATTTGAAAATTTTTTTTTCGAATTTATAAAATATGCCACTTATCTACGGCAAATTCGTGTGCAAGAATTATTTTCCTAGCTGGCCTCTAAGGTGGTTTTCTGAGGGTGGCACGCTAACTTCACGTGAAGTTGGCGGTGCACCATAAAAAAGATTTGAATTTTTTTTTTTCGAATTTATAAAATATGCCACTTATCTACGGCAAATTCATGGGCAAGAATTATTTTTCTAGCTGGCCTCTAAGGTGGTTTTCTGAGGGTGGCACGCTAACTTCACGTGAAGTTGGCGGTGCACCATAAAAAAAATTTTAAATTTTTTTTTTCGAATTTACAAAATATGCCACTTATCTACGGAAAATTTACGGCAAATTCATGTGCAAGAATTATTTTTCTAGCTGGCCTCTAAGATGGTTTTCTGAGGGTGGCACTCTAACTTCACGTGAAGTTGGCGGTGCACCATAAAAAAAATTTGAATTTTTTTTTTCGAATTTATAAAATATGCCACTTATCTACGGCAAATTTGTGTGCAAGAATTATTTTTCTAGCTGGTCTCTAAGGTGGTTTTCTGAGGGCGGCACGCTAACTTCACGTGAAGTTGGCGTGCCAGCCTGTATTTTCTAAAATATGGCCACGGCAAATTTTTTTGTTTCACGGATAAATTACGGCAAATTCACGGCAATTTTCCCAATAGGTAATTTTTTTCCACGTAAAAGTTGTCTTGCCAACTTCAGATAGGTATTATAAAGGTAGCTCATAACCAAGGCCATTTCTCCGCTAAGAGGACACAAGACCTTGTGAATTTCTTCAAATTGGGAGGCAACATCATTAGTAAAATATTCATGGTCACCTTTAATGTGTGAACATATGATTGATTTGTGCGTGTAACAAAAGTCCTAATTCAAAGCACTAATGGGGTTTAATCGCTGTTCAAAATATGGCTTAATTTTTTGCGAAGCGGAATCCTTCTTAAAGTTGACCAGAATTTTTTCAAGGGTTGTAAGTCGATTTGCTTGTAGCTTGATTAATGCTACATCCCCCATATTATATTGTTTATAAGTATATGGCTATGCAAATTAAATAAATTAATGTAAAGAAAATCGAATGCAATGTTGAGCGTTAAATAAATGTATGTATGTTAGATGTTGGCAGAGGATAACGTTAGCGATCCGATGCATGATTTTGTTTTTTTTTTTACTCCCTAATGTACACTTTTTATGTATACGAATATGTTTATATGTATTTTTGTATGCACATTTCTTTTTGCACTTAAAATCTTTATTTCTTCGACTAAACTGCTTACTTTTTGTGCGATTTTTATATTTTTTTATTAACTTTGGTTTTCAGGGTTTTTTTATGTTTCAAGCTTGCACTTAAGATCTTTGTTTCTTTCACTAAACTGCTTACTTTTTGTGCGATTTTTATATTTTTTTATTAATTTTGGTTTTCAGGGTTTTTTTATGTTTCAAACTGGCACAAGTGGGAGACTCTAATTTGGGAATTTTGCGGTTATATTTTGTTGTTATTTTTGTTTGTTGAGACTTACATACGTAATATATGCGCACTTACCGCTGGTGTCAATTCTAATATGTTTTGAACGTACTGTACCGTGATGTCCTTTTAGCCGATGAACCCGTTCCCTTTCTGTTGCTTCTGTTGCTGAGACTCACGTTGCTGTTGTTGGCTTCTTTTGGATTTCACTTTATTATATTTGTTATATTCCCACAGTATTTTTTAGTTTCATTTATCTTTTCTTTTCCGTTTTTTTTTCTCGATGAGAAATTTTGATGATTTCTTTTTTTTTTTTTGTTACTCCTAATGTACACTTTTTATGTATACGAATATATTTATATGTATGTTTGTATGCACACTTCTTTTTGCACTTAAGATCTTTATTTCTTTCACTAAACTGCTTACTTTTTGTGCGATTTCTATATTTTTTATTAACTTTGGTTTTCAGGGTTTTTTTATGTTTCAAGCTAGGCACCCTACTCTTTTTGTATTTTCACATCTTTTTTAATTAGCTTTTGTTTTCAGGGTTGTGGATCACCTCTTTTAAAACTTTTGATTTTCAACAATTTATTCTTTTCTTTTACAGTTTTTTTTTTGTATTCTTGCACAATTTTATATAAACTCTTAGATGTTTCCCTTTCCTTTTAGCTCTTATTTTCGCTTTTCACCAAATTTCTTATATTTTATATCCTTTTTATAACTGATGATTTATTTGAAAAAAAAAAATAATCATATATGTTGGGTACTGCCTAATGTGCACTTTTTGTGTTGTACTATGTGTACGTATGTATGTTCTTCACTTTGCACTTCTCTTTCTTCTTTATTTGATGATGTATCACAGGCGCAGGTATACTGCTAGTGATAATTATATAATATAATTAAAAATTTTGTTTTTGAAATTTAGGATACTTGATATGTTTTGTCACTACACTTTTCTATTTTGGGTTTTTTTGTTTTTTTTTTTTTTGAAAGTTTATGCGCGTTGCGTTTCCCGTTTTTTCTTACATTAATTTTTGTGTTACATTTGTATATATATTTTCAATTGTATTTTCACTTTATATTTAAGCTTTTATCAAATTGGTATTAATAGGTAAGTATTTATTTTCCAATTGGTCGCTAAATTCACTATGGTTCCAACGGACCATGTATAGATTTGCACTATTGGGGGGTATGTGCACTGAGGGCGTTAAGGGGAAAGAACTTCACTGCGAAACAAATCAAAAAGGCGACAACTTTCGTTTTACATATATAACTATACATTTTATTATTAATTATTTAAATATTAAGAATTTTCAGTATTAAGAATTTTCACATTTGCAAAGATAAATTTATTTAGTTTTAGAGGCGTTTGTATAGTTAGGCGGATGACGATTAACTAACTTAAAAGCGGTCCAGTGCATTCACTTGGACCGCTTACTTTTTAACTTAAGGAGAGAGAAAAACGGTAAGTATATAAGTAGGTAAATAGAAAAGTATGTATGCATTTCTTAAATCTGCATATTTTAGGCAAACGGTAGCTTAACAAATCGATACAGGGTGAATGTAAAATATGAGTAAGAATTTATTATTATTTTTTTTTTTTCAGTTAAATAAATAAAAAAAAATGTTGTCTTTAGCTTTAACATTAAAGTACGTGTATTTAGAATATGATATGAAAAAGGTTACATTAAAAACTCAAGCGCATGCGTCGGCTTTTCTTTGCCATTTCATCTAAAACTTCATCACGGTAACAATTTGATCATGGTGATGCACAGCCATTCAATCGATTTTCACTCAACGTGTTTCTCAAGTAGTTTTTAATCAGCCTAAGTGTTGAAAAAGATCTCTCGTTCGTTGCCGTTGTTACTGGACTGGAAGCGTACAATAGATTTTCAACAACATGTGAACATTAGGAAAAGACACAGAATCGCATTCCTGTAATATTAATCATTGATAAATTGATAAAAAAAAACCGAAGTACCTCCTTCAGGAATAAGTAGAATTCACGCTTTTTGAGCCTATGTATGAGATCTAAAGTATACGTATATAAAATTCAAAGGAAAGAAACTGATCCAATAGAAAAAAATGTAATTTAAAAAAGTCAGATCTACACGGAAGAAACACTAATGTGTTTTTTACATTTTCAAATGTTGAATCGTAATTCCAAATTCTGAAATGCTGAGTCTGGAAATGGGATAAAAATTTTTATACGGTAGTGATCCTCCGCGTTTGTTTGAGCACTTTTTCTAGGCAAAATAATAGGGATTTCGTTAGAATAGCATACTGCTTCAACTGTCTGGTAGATATTCTTTAAAATGTAGCTTATCGCCGTGACGTAAGGGCAGAAGAATCATGCAAATATTTAGACGCATGGAGTTTTCATATTTGCCTTTTCATTCCGATGAATGTAGTCGCTGTTGAGGCAAACGAGCAAACGCCTGAATTGATTATATTCACGCATGCAATAAGTTGGTTGATTTTAAATCAATGTCGATTATGTTCATTTAAGCAAGTTGGATCATTGAACACGATCATGTTGCCGAATGTAATCGAACGTTGTTGTGTTCGATTTTTGCTGTTCTCTGATATGTATGTAGATGGTCGTTAGGCAAATTTACAAGGAAACTCCTTTATGAAATTATAGTAAAAGTTAACATATACATTTGTATATTTAATAAATTGCAGAATTATTATGAAACAGAATATGATTAAGATATATAAGTGTTCACTTCGTGCATACATATGATTGCATATTAAAAATATAATATCACCACTTACTTTGTTGCAGAATTATAAAGAAATTTATTAACATAGACATAAAAACCTCAAATATTTGAATTTAACGACCTAAATATCAAATGATCCTGAGGCAGGGGGGTCAATTACGGTCAATTACCAATGTCTGCTTCAAATAATGAAATTTTTAGATAGAATTGTATTCAAGGTTGTTATGAATTAGTCGATTGAATGAATCATGGAAGCTTGGCCAATCGGCGAACTTGCCAGAAAAAGAGGGTAACGGTAAACGTGGGAATTGAGCAGGAGCGACAAATCGCACTTAAGAATCAGATGACTGGTTCTTAGTCTTTGTCTCCTCACAATCCGCTGCAGGGGGGAACATATCTTTTTGCTGCTGTTTTACCAGACAGAAGACTTCCAAGTGAATTTCTTCAAATTGGGAGGCAACATCATTAGTAAAATATTCATGGTCACCTTTAATGTGTGAACATATGATTGATTTGTGCGTGTAACAAAAGTCCTAATTCAAAGCACTAATGCGGTTTAATCGCTGTTCAAAATATGGCTTAGTTTCTCGCGAAGCGGAATCATTCTTAAAGTTGACCAGACTTTTTTCAAGGGTTGTAAGTCGATTGGCTTGTAGCTTGATTAATGCTACATCCCCCATATTATATTGTTTATAAGTATATGGCTATGCAAATTAAATAAATTAATGTAAAGAAAATCGAATGCAATGTTGAGCGTTAAATAAATGTATGTATGTTAGATGTTGGCAGAGGATAACGTTAGCGATCCGATGCAAAGAAAAAATCTGCGCTTATAGCAACTGTTGACTGCAGAGTGCCGAAATTTAAATATGTATGATATGATGAATAAGCCGGATATTATTTTTATGCAGCAGCGATGTTAGCAAGCATATAACTGTTGTATAGTTGTATAATTTCACCTAATAATGTGTAGTATTGGAACAAATACTATAGTAAATGGGGTCCCTGTTGGCGCAAGTAGAATTAATATACACGAAATTTTAATACATAGCTTCAAATGTATTTCACAGTAATTCAAGTAATCGTAAAGTATTTTACAACGATACTATTTTACAATGAAAATGATTTAGTTCGCTTTAAAACAGTTCTCGCGCTTTTTCTCAGGGAATGTGGTGCGATTTTCTAACCGTCAAATGCTTTTATAGTATATGGTATGTGATTTCAACGAGTTCGGACGTGTATCTAACTAGCTCCGTGTGATATTTGTAAATAAATTGAATTTAATGGTTTATGTACAGTAGTAAAACAATATTTTGATTTTACTTAGACACTATAATACGTGCGAGCGAGCAATGAATTGTTTTTTAATTCAAATATACACGAAAGCTCAAAAATAAAAATGTCGTGTGATAAGTGCAAATTAGCAATTAACAGAGAAACTGGAATACGGCGCGATGGTGTTTGCGGGAAGATTTTTCACCTAAAAACGAAGTGTTGTGGCCTAGATGAATATGCATCTACTGTGCTAAATCAAAATTAATTGTTAAGATTTATGTATGACGACTGCGTTACATATATATGTATATAATATAGATTCTGCAATGCGAAACATGCAAGCAGTGATAAACAAAAATGGTGCCATATTAGAAGAGTACAAAGGTGAATTCGAATTGGCGCTTAAACATAACGAGTATGAAATAAAAAAATTATTAGAGGCGATTGAAATTAAATTTAGCGAGAGAATAAAAGAAATGCAAAAGGTGCAAGAAAAATGTGTAGTAAATATAAGTGAGGTAAAGAAAATAAGAGATGTAGCGGAGATATTTAAGAAAGACAGCGAGAAAATTTGCAGTGAAATTAAAAATAGTAGCGAAGAGAATAAGAAAGCACAAAAAGAAATAAAAGAGTTAGTCGGTAAAACGAAGGCCGCCAACAAACAAATGTCATTTGCTGAAGTACTAAAAAAAGATAAGAGAGTGATGCCAGATATTAGAAAAGAAGTGCCTTTAATAATAAAGCCTAAATCAAAACAAAACAGCAATCAAACAAAAACCGATTTAAATGAAAAAGTTGATCCAAAAGAACTGAAAATAAGCAATGTACAGTCTAGAGCAAATGGTGTGATATTAATCGAAAGTGAAAACGACACGGAAAGAAATAAAATAAAATGTGCAATCGGGGACCGTGTTGGTGAAAAATATGAAGTAAAAATACCCAAAGTTATGTCTCATAGATTTGTAATATCGAGGATGAACTTTAAACAAGCAGATGAAAAAATAATTGAAAGGTTAAAAAAACAAAATACTTACATTGCGGATGGAAATCTGAAAGTTTTAAAACAGTATGAAACAAAAAAGCTCAATGTAATATACTACAATGCATTAATCGAAGCAGATCCGGAAACGTTCCAAAAGACTATCGCCGCCGAAAAAGTAAATATAGGTTGGGAAAAATTTAGAGTTTTTGATGGCCTTGAGGTACAACAGTGCTATAAATGTAGAGGATTCAACCACAAAGCCGCACAATGTAAAAATGAAGAAATCTGTGTGAAATGTTTAGAAAAACATAGTTCAAGGGATTGCAACCGAGAATTAACAAATAAATGTATTAACTGCATACGTGCGAAAGAAAGACTAAATATCGATGTGGACATTAATCACGTGACATCTAGTAAAAGTTGTCCACTATATGTGAATAAACTGGAAGCTAAAAGGAGAAAAAATGGTTACTAGCAATCAAAGTCAATAATACATTTTTATGCAAATATACAAGGACTTATAAATAATAAAGCGGAGTTAGAGCACATTATAGAAGAGCATCAATACGATATAATAATTCTATCGGAAACTCATGTAACCGAAGACATAGAACTTAGTGAAATAAAACTACAAAATTTCAATAGTTTTCAGTGTGTATCAAGCTCTCGAAGAACAGGTGGCGTGATTATATACACGCATAAAGAAATTAAAGCGAATATTGTAGACTGTCTAGTCAGTGATATGAAAATATGGACATTAACAATAAAATGCATCGTTGATAACAACAAGCTGTACATCATGGGGCTTTATAGATCACCAAATAGCTCGGAACGTGAATTTTGCAACACATTTCAAGATAAACTGGAAACAATAACGGAAATAAGTAAAGATTTTATAATAGCAGGCGACTTTAACATTGACTGGTCGAAAGATAGTTTATACAAGCGAGAATTAGAAAAAATAACAAATGATAACGGTATAATGCAGAAAATGAACGAGAGTACTAGAATAACTAGAAACTCTAAAACCTTGATTGATTATGTTTTAACGAATATACACAATCTGAGAGTAACAGTGCAACATTCTCTAAAAATATCAGATCATGAGTCGATAGTTATAGAAAAACCTACTCGCGAAAGTGTAATAAAACCAAAGCACAAAGTAATTGAACAATTCCACTACAACCAGCGTGAATTTCTTAGAATGCTTTTAAACAAAAACCTAAAACATAGTAACGCATATGATGTAAATGAAAACACTGTTATTCTGGAAAAGTGCATAAAAGATTTGGTGGTAGCTAATACGAGAAGTAGAACGATTAGAAATAGCTCAAGTCGCAACAAATGGTTTAACTCAACGTTAAAGAAGCTAAAAATAAATAAAATTAGAGCATACCAAGCTGCGAGAGTAATGGACGATACCAATTCATGGTTAATTTATAAAAGTGTATGTAAAACATACAAACAAGAGATAATAAAGGCAAAAAATAAATACTTTAAGCTAAAATTCAATAGCGCAACAAATCAAAAAGAAATGTGGAGAATACTTAAAAATTTAATACTTAGCAAAGATGTAAACGAAATAACCTCTATAATTTATAAAAACGAAGAAATAAGTGATGAAAATGAAATAGCTGATAAGCTCAATAAATACTTCATTGAGAGCATAGAATTAATAGATCATTCAATTATAAAGAAATATATATTAACAATATTGATCATTGTCCTGAAACCTTTCATTTTAAAGAAATACAAATTTGCGAACTAAAGGCAATTTGTAAAAAACTTAAGAACAAAAAGGATTGGAACAATGTGAGCCCAAAGATCATTTTGGACAACTGGAATGTACTTGGGCCTTTCTTAACAAATTTAATAAATCATTCATTAATGAGCGGAGTATTCCCAAATGAATGGAAGGACTCATTGGTAGTGCCAGTTGAAAAAATCGCTAAAACAAAAAAATGTGAAGAGTTTCGTCCAATAAATACTCTTAAGATATTTGAAAAAATAATGGAAAGTGTTGTGAAAAATCAACTACAAACGTACCTAGAAACTAATAATATACTGTCTCTAAACCAGTCCGGATTTCGTAAGAATCATTCATGTGAAAGTGCAATAAACTTCGTCGTAAGTGAGTGGAAGAAGCGTCCACGAAAAACAATAATAGCAGCTCTATTTCTTGATTTTAAAAGAGCATTTGAAACAATAGACAGAGGTATTCTAATAAAAAAGCTGTATATGTATGGAATAAGAGGAAAAGAGCTACTTTGGTTTAAGGACTACCTTACAAATCGTAGACAGCAAACAAAAATAAAATCCACAAAATAAAGTTTTTGATATGTGAATACAGGGGGGCCCCAAGGATCTCTTTTGGGAGCAATTCTGTTTATAATTTACATAAATGATATAGAAAAAGTGATATCAAAATCCAAATTGGTAATGTATGCAGACGATACATTGGTATATACAGAAGCAGAAACAGTGGAAGAATGTAAACGAAAGTTAGAATGTGATATAGATGAAATTATGAAATGGCTTAAAATGAATAGGCTCAAATTGAATGAACAGAAAACAAAAGTAATGGTGATGAATACAAATAGCGAAATAAATTTAGAGATAAATAATACTAGTATTGAGCAAGTAACCAATATGAAATACTTAGGTGTAATAATAGACAATGAGCTCAAATTTAACAATCACGTGGACTATTTGTGTAAAAAAGCTGCAAAAAAGATTTACTTCTTTAGAAGAATACGAAATAAATTAGACACTTTAACAGCAATAAAAATATACAATACAATCATAAAGCCACATTTTGAATACTGTTCCACAATTCAGTACACATCTTGTAACCAATCACAAATAGGAAGAATACAGAAATTACAAAACAAATGTATGAGATCAATAATAAAATGCCACAAATACACCCCAATAAGTCACATGCTTGAAACATTGAAATGGCTAAATATTGAGCAAAAACTGATGCTCAATACACTAATAATGATTTCTAAAATTAAACAGAACAGGGCGCCGATGTATTTAACAAGTTGCATTCAGTATGTTAGAGATACACACCAATATGCTGTGCGGAATGCGAATGATTTTCGACTAGGATTACAGCGGACTACTGCAGCACAAAACACATTATTATATAAGGGCTTTAACATATTTAACTCGTTACCTGATTATATCAAACGGGAGAATAATATTATGAATTTTAAACGGCTATGTATAGATCTTATTCGAGGATAAAATACTTTTTATTACTTTTTACTTTTTATTACTTAATATATATATATATCATACACGTCTGTGAATTGAAAATGAATTTGTGATATTTAAAATTTATTGTGAAATCAAAAAATATGTAAACATATTAATAATAAACATCAATCTATCTATCTATATGCATTAGGCCGGGTCGATTTGTGGGGAGGCAAAAAAATCGCCCATTGCTCTGTGAAAATCATATTCTAGGGATCAAAATAAGAAACTTTGCCGAAGGAACCATACCTCTAAAACGAATTCTGATGTCCCCCCCTTTGGGTCGTATGGGCAAATTTTGAAAAATACCACTTTGAAATGCCTATCTTTTTTCTTTTTGGAGTTTATTTTTCTCTTTAGAAATTTTTTTAGTCAGAACATATGTAAATGAAAAAATTAATTTAACTTAGTGATAGAAAAGAAATTAAAACAAATTATTAGAATTTAGCGTGGACATCAGAATTCGTTTTAGAGGTATGGTTCCTTCGGCAAAGTGTCTTATTTTGATCCCTAGAATACGATTTTCACAGAGCAGTGAGCGATTTTTAAATCGACCCGCCCTAATATGCATGTACACAAAGTATATAAGAATAAAAAAGAAAACATTTAATATAAAGAATAGCGAATAATATATCAAGAGAAAGAATGACAGTTGATACGATATTACAACGTGGTTACCAGATCACTTGACGGAGGCAACAATTCCCTCCCCCGTAAGCGAGTCATGTGGATCGAGGTTGCTTTCCGTATCTCTGACGACGTCAAGAACTGCTACTCTAGGCGAAGGCCGATTTAGGATGCCAAATTGTGTTTTCACTGTGACACGTCTAACTTGTCCGTCGCTCGCTACCACCGTATCAATAACTTTTCCTTTAGGCCAACAGTTTCTCGGAAGATCGGGGTCTACAATGATGGCTATGTCCCCGACTCGAATAGCTGGTTTGGAGTGAACCATTTAGTTCGTCTTGAAATTATTGGTACATACTCTTTTAACCATCTCGTCCAGAACTGGTTCGCAAATTTTTGAGTTTGATGCCAGCGTTGTCGCAGGTTCTTATCGTCGTTGGCGAAAGGTTTATAGCCATCAGAAGAGCCGATCAGCAAGTGATTGGGGGTTATAGCTTCGTCGTCGTCATACTCTAGAGAAACGAAAGTGAGCGGCCGCGAATTGATTATGAAATCTATCTCCCATAAGGAACTCCTGAGGCTTTCATCATTGAACTTCATAGATGGGCATATCGCACACAGCACCGTCTTGACCGATCATATTAGCCTCTCCCAGACTCCACCCATATGTGGTGCTCCAGGCGGATTAAACTTCCATTTTACCCCGTGAAATGTGGAGCAAACTGATTGCTGGTCTATATTTTTGTATTCATCGCGTAACACCTTCTCCGTAGCTTTAAAATTTGTTCCATTATCCGAGAATACTTTTCTTGGTGTACCACGCCTGGCCATAAAGTTTCGACAGCACATA
Source organism: Eurosta solidaginis (assembly GCF_040869045.1). Lineage (NCBI taxonomy): Eukaryota > Metazoa > Arthropoda > Insecta > Diptera > Tephritidae > Eurosta > Eurosta solidaginis. The sequence goes on along the minus strand of NC_090321.1, from coordinate 133,313,182 downwards.
ATGCAGGAACTCGTGTCGAGACTATGAGCAACTTCGATGTGGATTGCCCTAATGGTGAGGCAAGTAAATACGACGCCCCATCGTTTTTCACGTCTGCGCCCGACGGTTGCATAAAGTGGGCCAAAGTAATCAACCCCGACAAATGTAAATGGTCGTTCAAACATTGCTAACCGGGTAGCTGATAGCGCTGCCATCTGAGGTGGGCGCGGCATTGCCGTGTGATTCTTACAGTGTTGGCATAATCGGCGTACTTTTTTATAGAGCTTACATAGGTTCGGTATAAAATAACGACTTTTGATTTCATTGATTGCAGTCTCGTGCGATTGATGGCGTAGATCTTCGTGGAATGAACGAACTATCAAGAATGTTATGTAGCTACCGTTGGGTAGCACGATAGTATCTTCATGGTTGTTAAGGAACTCTTCCCGTCCTCTGCTCCTAATAACATCATTATCGTCTAGATAAATATTTAGGCTGATAAGTTTACTTTTAATATCGATAGGCACACCGCTCTTCAAATTTTTGATTTCTTGCCCATATTCCCTTCGCTGGGCGTATTGTATAAGAAAAGTTTGTGCTGCATGTATCATTGTAGAATCGATGGCTTGCGGTCCTTCAGTTGAATTTGAAGCAGCTTTAAGTTTTTTAATATACAAAATAAAGGTAGCCAAAGCACGGTACAAGCGTTTCCAATTGGAACAATATTCGATGTTGGCTGTGCAAGTATGCACGTTAATTTTGTCTATTAACAATACCCGACGTTTTAGCTCGGAGCTGTCCGGGCGACAGAATTTGTCACAATTGGGCGCGTTTGCCTTTAGAAAATCTGGTCCATTAAACCACATACGCGTGTCGAGTCGATGAGAGGTTTTAGTGGCCAAATCTTCGGGATTCATCCGTGTTGGAACCCATCTCCACAGAGAAATGTTTGAGGATTCGAGAATCTCGCCAACTCGGTACATGACAAATTGTTGAAAGTTTTAGAGTCAGTCCACCAAAACTGGGATTGTACACGTAAACTTATGCGAGGCACCTTGAGGATGTTGTTGGCGAGTCTCACCCCAGTAACAGCGGCTTGCAGTTCCAACCTAGGAATCGAAACTGGCTTTAACGGAGCAACCTTCGATTTCGCCGCAATTAAAGCGATTTCGACTTCATCATTTTTCTGTATACGTAGATACCTAACAGCGGCGAATGCAGTAGCGCTCGCATCGACGAAAGTATGAAGCTACACGTTTTCCGCACCGTATAGAATATCGGAGTAGTAACGAGGTATATTTATATCCATTATAGAGGGATTGTCGATTTTCACTTGGATCATTTTTCGTACAACGCGTCGTTAAGAGGCTCATCCCAACTATGTCTTGGAGAAGTATTTTCAACACTATGGTATGGGCCGAAAGAAATCCCAGGGGATCAAATATCGACATCAGGATTTGAAGACTTTCACGCTTTGTTGGAACGAGTGTTCCGTTTAGCACGTTGCGGCGCAGACTTGCAAAAGAATTGGACGCCCAGTTTCTGACTTCGAAGCCAGCACTTGCGTTGATTTGCCTCACTTGCTTGGGTAATTCAAGAGCAGAGTCTTCATCGTCTTCACAATCGATGAAGTCGTCGACATAATGGTAACGTTGCACCGCTTCGACTGCTCGTGGGAACTCATCTTGAAATTGTTTGGCGTTTTTGTCTCGTATAAAATGCGTTATATACGGGGCGCAGTTTACCCCGATCTATAGGGCACGCATGACATAAACATTTGGTTGATTGTTGTCTTCGTCACGCCATAAAAACCTTTGTGCGTGCATATCGCTTTCGCTGACTTTGATTTGGTGAAACAGTTCAGCTATGCCACCGCACACAGCTACTCTCCAAACTCGAAACGATAACAAAACTTCCACCAGCGAGTTCAACAAGTCAGGTCCAGCAATCATGAAATCGTTAAGACAAACGCCACCTGACTTTGCGGCGGCATCCCATACCAGTCGGATTTTTCCCGGTTTGTTTGGGTTCGTCACTGTAAATATCGGTAGATACTATGGGGCATATTCATAGTCCTGAGTTAGAGTATACTTCACTTGGTGCGGCACTAAAAAGATAGAGACTCTGAAAAACCTACTCGCGAAAGTGTAATAAAACCAAAGCACAAAGTAATTGAACAATTCCACTACAACCAGCGTGAATTTAATAGAACGCTTTTAAACAAAAACCTAAAACATAGTAACGCATATGATGTAAATGAAAACACTGTTATTCTGGAAAAGTGCATACAAGATTTGGTGGTAGCAAATACGAGAAGTAGAACGATTAGAAATAGCTCAAGTCGCAACAAATGGTTTAACTCAACGTTAAAGAAGCTAAAAATAAATAAAATTAGAGCATACCAAGCTGCGAGAGTAATGGACGATACCAATTCATGGTTAATTTATAAAAGTGTATGTAAAAAATACAAACAAGAGATAATAAAGGCAAAAAATAAATACTTTAAGCTAAAAATCAATAGCGCAACAAATCAAAAAGAAATGTGGAGAATACTTAACAATTTAATACTTAGCAAAGATGTAAAAGAAATAAGCTCTATAATTTATAAAAACGAAGAAATAAGTGATGAAAATGAAATAGCTGATAAGCTCAATAAATACTTCATTGAGAGCATAGAATTAATAGATCATTCAATTGATAAAGAAATATATATTAACAATATTGATCATTGTCCTGAAACCTTTAAGACCTTAAAGAAACCTTAAAGAAATACAAATTTGCGAACTAAAGGCAATTTGTAAAAAACTTAAGAACAAAAAGGATTGGAATAATGTGAGCCCAAAGATCATTTTGGACAACTGGAATGTACTTGGGCCTTTCTTATCAAAGTTAACAAATCATTCATTAATGAGCGGAGTATTCCCAAATGAATGGAAGGACTCATTGGTAGTGCCAGTTGAAAAAATCGCTAAAACAAAAAAATGTGAAGAGTTTCGTCCAATAAATACTCTTAAGATATTTGAAAAAATAATGGAAAGTGTTGTGAAAAATCAACTACAAACGTACCTAGAAACTAATAATATACTGTCTCTAAACCAGTCCGGATTTCGTAAGAATCATTCATGTGAAAGTGCAATAAACTTCGTCGTAAGTGAGTGGAAGAAGCGTCCACGAAAAACAATAATAGCAGCTCTATTTCTTGATTTTAAAAGAGCATTTGAAACAATAGACAGAGGTATTCTAATAAAAAAGCTGTATATGTATGGAATAAGAGGAAAAGAGCTACTTTGGTTTAAGGACTACCTTACAAATCGTAGACAGCAAACAAAAATAAAATCCACAAAATCAAGTTTTTCATATGTGAATACAGGGGTGCCCCAAGGATCTCTTCTGGGAGCAATTCTGTTTATAATTTACATAAATGATATAGAAAAAGTGATATCAAAATCCAAATTGGTAATGTATGCAGACGATACATTGGTATATACAGAAGCAGAAACAGTGGAAGAATGTAAACGAAAGTTAGAATGTGATATAGATGAAATTATGAAATAGCTTAAAATGAATAGGCTCAAATTGAATTAACAGAAAATAAAAGTAATGGTGATGAATACAAATAGCGAAATAAATTTAGAGATAAATAATACTAGTATTGAGCAAGTAACCAATATGAAATACTTAGGTGTAATAATAGACAATGAGCTCAAATTTAACAATCACGTGGACTATTTGTGTAAAAAAGCTGCAAAAAAGATTTACTTCTTTAGAAGAATACGAAATAAATTAGACACTTTAACAGCAATAAAAATATACAATACAATCATAAAGCCACATTTTGAATACTGTTCCACAATTCTGTACACATCTTGTAACCAATCACAAATAGGAAGAATACAGAAATTACAAAACAAATGTATGAAATCAATAATAAAATGCCACAAATACACCCCAATAAGTCACATGCTTGAAACATTTAAATGGCTAAATATTGAGCAAAAACTGATGCTCAATACACTAATAATGATTTTTAAAATTAAACAGAACAGGGCGCCGATGTATTTAACAAGTTGCATTCAGTATGTTAGAGATACACACCAATATGCTGTGCGGAATGCGAATGATTTTCGACTAGGATTACAGCGGACTACTGCAGCCCAAAACACATTATTATATAAGGGCCTTAACATATTTAACTCGTTACCTGATTATATCAAACGAGAGAATAATATTATGAATTTTAAACGGCTATGTATATATCTTATTCGAGGCTAAAATACTTTTTATTACTTTTTACTTTTTATTACTTAATATATATATATATATCATACACGTCTGTGAATTGAAAATGAATTTGTGATATTTAAAATTTGTTGTGAAATCAAAAAATATGTAAACATATTCAGACCAATTCTAAATATTCTCGCGGAATTTTGTTCTCGCGGATTTTTTTATTCCCGCGGAAAAATTCCTCCAATTCTGTTCTCCTAGGGAGAACAATAATTGGGGAATAGGAATTCCGAATTTTCGAAGTCAGCTGTTTTGTCAATTGAAATTTCGTTGCACATTTCTTATTTTGTTTAAAAAATTGAAAAGTTTAATTATTGTTGCAAATTTGTTGGAAATTAAGAAATAAAATATAAACATTGCACAGTATTTATTGCATTTCATGTGTTATTCACTGAAATGAGTAATGAATTGGTGCCACAGCAACATCAACAGCGGAACATAAGAAGAAGACGGCCGCATAACACAAATCTGCCGGAGTTGCCTGCTTTCATTCAGCAAAGCAATTTTCTGGCGGCCAAGTTGAGTTGAATTCGTCCTTCATCATATGCCAAAATCTATTTAAGCCTTATTAAAAAATCCTTGCGCAATTTCTGGATGGCTGCATCAAATTTGTATACCAAGAGCTCTACCGTTGCTTATGATATACTTTTCAACTTAAAATAAAGAATATTGTGGTTGTAGTTGTTGTTGTATTAGAAGTGAGAATATTGTGGTAGAATATAAATACATCTTTTAGCACAAATTTGTACAAATAAGTGTTCTTTCTTAAAATAACCAATTTCCTTTAACTATTTTGATGCATTCCCTTTAATTTAACAAGTGAAAAAACTCCTATGAAATGGCAGAGAAATCTCCCTCTCCCTCACATTCATAATACCTACTTTTCTCCCATAACCGGTTTCCGCTTTTTCGAACATTGTTCAGAATAGGAGGAAAGGGAGAAGTGAAAAAACTCACAAGGAATTTTTATTTAGAATACGAGGAATGGGAGAAGGGAGAAAACTCGCACGGAATTTTCGTTTAGAATTGGGCTGATTAATAATAAATATCAATCTATCTATCTATATGCATTAGGCCGGGTCGATTTGTGGGGAGGCAAAAAAATCGCCCATTGCTCTGTGAAAATCATATTCTAGGGATCAAAATAAGAAACTTTGCCGAAGGAACCATACCTCTAAAACGAATTCTGATGTCCCCCCCTTTAGGTCGTATGGGCAAATTTTGAAAAATACCACTTTGAAATGCCTATCTTTTTTCTTTTTGGAGTTTATTTTTCTCTTTAGAAATTTTTTTAGTCAGAACATATGTAAATGAAAAAATGAATTTAACTTAGTGATAGAAAAGAAATTAAAACAAATTATTAGAATTTAGCGTTTTTACAACCCCCTTTTAAAACCAAGGCATCACTGTGATGCATTTGCATGTCATTAACATAGTTGTGTGGGTTTTTTATTCAACCGTTTTAAAAAATGAAGGTATCACTGTGACACAATTGCAGATCGTAAAATTGCTTGTGTTGTTTTGTGTTGTTAAGCCACCACAAGACACAGCAGGTAGAATTGAAATTGCCCCTACCCAAAAGTTCGACCCAAAGGGAGGGGGGGGGGGGGGGGTCCGAATTCGTTTTAGAGGTATGGTTCCTTCGGCAAAGTTTCTTATTTTGATCCCTAGAATACGATTTTCACAGAGCAGTGAGCGATTTTTAAATCGACCCGCCCTAATATGCATGTACACAAAGTATATAAGAATAAAAAAGAAAAAATTTAATATAAAGAATAGCGAATAATAGATCATGAGAAAGAATGACAGTTGATACAATATTACAACGTGGTTACCAGATCACTTGACGGAGGCAACAATTCCCTCCCCCGTAAGCGAGTCATGTGGATCGAGGTTGCTTTCCGTATCTCTGACGACGTCAAGAACTGCTACTCTAGGCGAAGGCCGATTTAGGATGCCAAATTGTGTTTTCACTGTGACACGTCTAACTTGTCCGTCGCTCGCTACCACCGTATCAATAACTTTTCCTTTAGGCCAACAGTTTCTCGGAAGATCGGGGTCTACAATGATGGCTATGTCCCCGACTCGAATAGCTGGTTTGGAGTGAACCATTTAGTTCGTCTTGAAATTATTGGTACATACTCTTTTAACCATCTCGTCCAGAACTGGTTCTCAAATTTTTGAGTTTGATGCCAGCGTTGTCGCAGGTTCTTATCGTCGTTGGCGAAAGGTTATAGCCATCAGAAGAGCCGATCAGCAAGTGATTGGGGGTTATAGCTTCGTCGTCGTCATACTCTAGAGAAACGAAAGTGAGCGGCCGCGAATTGATTATGAACTCTATCTCCCATAAGGCACTCCTGAGGCTTTCATCATTGAACTTCATAGATGGGCATATCGCACACAGCACCGTCTTGACCGATCGTATTAGCCTCTCCCAGACTCCACCCATATGTGGTGCTCCAGGCGGATTAAACTTCCATTTTACCCCGTGAAATGTGGAGCAAACTGATTGCTGGTCTATATTTTTGTATTCATCGCGTAACACCTTCTCCGTAGCTTTAAAATTTGTTCCATTATCCGAGAATACTTTTCTTGGTGTACCACGCCTGGCCATAAAGTTTCGACAGCACATAATGCAGGAACTCGTGTCGAGACTATGAGCAACTTCGATGTGGATTGCCCTAATGGTGAGGCAAGTAAATACGACGCCCCATCGTTTTTCACGTCTGCGCCCGACGGTTGCATAAAGTGGGCCAAAGTAATCAACCCCGACAAATGTAAATGGTCGTTCAAACATTGCTAACCGGGTAGCTGATAGCGCTGCCATCTGAGGTGGGCGCGGCATTGCCGTGTCATTCTTACAGTGTTGGCATAATCGGCGTACCTTTTTATAGAGCTTACATAGGTTCGGTATAAAATAACGACTTTTGATTTCATTGATTGCAGTCTCGTGCGATTGATGGCGTAGATCTTCGTGGAATGAACGAACTATCAAGAATGTTATGTAGCTACCGTTGGGTAGCACGATAGTATCTTCATGGTTGTTAAGGAACTCTTCCCGTCCTCTGCTCCTAATAACATCATTATCGTCTAGATAAATATTTAGGCTGATAAGTTTACTTTTAATATCGATAGGCACACCGCTCTTCAAATTTTTGATTTCTTTCCCATATTCCCTTCGCTGGGCATATTGTATAAGAAAAGTTTGTGCTGCATGTATCATTGTAGAATCGATGGCTTGCGGTCCTTCAGTTGAATTTGAAGCAGCTTTAAGTTTTTTAATATACAAAATAAAGGTAGCCAAAGCACGGTACAAGCGTTTCCAATTGGAACAATATTCGATGTTGGCTGTGCAAGTATGCACGTTAATTTTGTCTATTAACAATACCCGACGTTTTAGCTCGGAGCTGTCCGGGCGACAGAATTTGTCACAATTGGGCCAATCCGGCGCGTTTGCCTTTAGAAAATCTGGTCCAGTAAACCACATACGTGTGTCGAGTCGATGAGAGGTTTTAGTGGCCAAATCTGCGGGATTCATCCGTGTTGGAACCCATCTCCACAGAGAAATGTTTGAGGATTCGAGAATCTCGCCAACTCGGCATGACAAATTGTTGAAAGTTTTAGAGTCAGTCCACCAAAACTGGGATTGTACACGTAAACTTATGCGAGGCACCTTGAGGATGTTGTTGGCGAGTCTCACCCCAGTAACAGCGGCTTGCAGTTCCAACCTAGGAATCGAAACTGGCTTTAACGGAGCAACCTTTGATTTCGCCGCAATTAAAGCGATTTCGACTTCATCATTTTTCTGTATACGTAGATACCTAACAGCGGCGAATGCAGTAGCGCTCGCATCGACGAAAGTATGAAGCTACACGTTTTCCGCACCGTATAGAATATCGGAGTAGTAACGAGGTATTTTTATATCCATTATAAGAGGGATTGTCGATTTTCACTTGGATCATTTTTCGTACAACGCGTCGTTAAGAGGCTCATCCCAACTAATACTGTCACGCCATATGTCTTGGAGAAGTATTTTCAACACTATGGTATGGGCCGAAAGAAATCCCAGGGGATCAAATATCGACATCAGGATTTGAAGACTTTCACGCTTTGTTGGAACGAGTGTTCCGTTTAGCACGTTGCGGCGCAGACTTGCAAAAGAATTGGACGCCCAGTTTCTGACTTCGAAGCCAGCACTTGCGTTGATTTGCCTCACTTGCATGGGTAATTCAAGAGCAGAGTCTTCATCGTCTTCACAATCGGTGAAGTCGTCGACATAATGGTAACGTTGCACCGCTTCGACTGCTCGTGGGAACTCATCTTGAAATTGTTTGGCGTTTTTGTCTCGTATAAAATGCGTGATATACGGGGCGCAGTTTACCCCGATCTATAGGGCACGCATGACATATACATTTGGTTGATTGTTGTCTTCGTCACGCCATAAAAACCTTTGTGCGTGCATATCGCTTTCGCTGACTTTGATTTGGTGAAACAGTTCAGCTATGCCATCGCACACAGCTACTCTCCAAACTCGAAACGATAACAAAACTTCCACCAGCGAGTTCAACAAGTCAGGTCCAGCAATCATGAAATCGTTAAGACAAACGCCACCTGACTTTGCGGCGGCATCCCATACCAGTCGGATTTTTCCCGGTTTGTTTGGGTTCGTCACTGTAAATATCGGTAGATACTATGGGGCATATTCATAGTCCTGAGTTAGAGTATGCTTCACTTGGTGCGGCACTAAAAAGATAGAGACTCTGAAAAACCTACTCGCGAAAGTGTAATAAAACCAAAGCACAAAGTAATTGAACAATTCCACTACAACCAGCGTGAATTTAATAGAATGCTTTTAAACAAAAACCTAAAACATAGTAACGCATATGATGTAAATGAAAACACTGTTATTCTGGAAAAGTGCATACAAGATTTGGTGGTAGCAAATACGAGAAGTAGAACGATTAGAAATAGCTCAAGTCGCAACAAATGGTTTAACTCAACGTTAAAGAAGCTAAAAATAAATAAAATTAGAGCATACCAAGCTGCGAGAGTAATGGACGATACCAATTCATGGTTAATTTATAAAAGTGTATGTAAAACATACAAACAAGAGATAATAAAGGCAAAAAATAAATACTTTAAGCTAAAAATCAATAGCGCAACAAATCAAAAAGAAATGTGGAGAATACTTAACAATTTAATACTTAGCAAAGATGTAAAAGAAATAAGCTCTATAATTTATAAAAACGAAGAAATAAGTGATGAAAATGAAATAGCTGATAAGCTCAATAAATACTTCATTGAGAGCATAGAATTAATAGATCATTCAATTGATAAAGAAATATATATTAACAATATTGATCATTGTCCTGAAACCTTTAAGACCTTAAAGAAACCTTAAAGAAATACAAATTTGCGAACTAAAGGCAATTTGTAAAAAACTTAAGAACAAAAAGGATTGGAATAATGTGAGCCCAAAGATCATTTTGGACAACTGGAATGTACTTGGGCCTTTCTTATCAAAGTTAACAAATCATTCATTAATGAGCGGAGTATTCCCAAATGAATGGAAGGACTCATTGGTAGTGCCAGTTGAAAAAATCGCTAAAACAAAAAAATGTGAAGAGTTTCGTCCAATAAATACTCTTAAGATATTTGAAAAAATAATGGAAAGTGTTGTGAAAAATCAACTACAAACGTACCTAGAAACTAATAATATACTGTCTCTAAACCAGTCCGGATTTCGTAAGAATCATTCATGTGAAAGTGCAATAAACTTCGTCGTAAGTGAGTGGAAGAAGCGTCCACGAAAAACAATAATAGCAGCTCTATTTCTTGATTTTAAAAGAGCATTTGAAACAATAGACAGAGGTATTCTAATAAAAAAGCTGTATATGTATGGAATAAGAGGAAAAGAGCTACTTTGGTTTAAGGACTACCTTACAAATCGTAGACAGCAAACAAAAATAAAATCCACAAAATCAAGTTTTTCATATGTGAATACAGGGGTGCCCCAAGGATCTCTTCTGGGAGCAATTCTGTTTATAATTTACATAAATGATATAGAAAAAGTGATATCAAAATCCAAATTGGTAATGTATGCAGACGATACATTGGTATATACAGAAGCAGAAACAGTGGAAGAATGTAAACGAAAGTTAGAATGTGATATAGATGAAATTATGAAATAGCTTAAAATGAATAGGCTCAAATTGAATTAACAGAAAATAAAAGTAATGGTGATGAATACAAATAGCGAAATAAATTTAGAGATAAATAATACTAGTATTGAGCAAGTAACCAATATGAAATACTTAGGTGTAATAATAGACAATGAGCTCAAATTTAACAATCACGTGGACTATTTGTGTAAAAAAGCTGCAAAAAAGATTTACTTCTTTAGAAGAATACGAAATAAATTAGACACTTTAACAGCAATAAAAATATACAATACAATCATAAAGCCACATTTTGAATACTGTTCCACAATTCTGTACACATCTTGTAACCAATCACAAATAGGAAGAATACAGAAATTACAAAACAAATGTATGAAATCAATAATAAAATGCCACAAATACACCCCAATAAGTCACATGCTTGAAACATTGAAATGGCTAAATATTGAGCAAAAACTGATGCTCAATACACTAATAATGATTTTTAAAATTAAACAGAACAGGGCGCCGATGTATTTAACAAGTTGCATTCAGTATGTTGGAGATACACACCAATATGCTGTGCGGAATGCGAATGATTTTCGACTAGGATTACAGCGGACTACTGCAGCCCAAAACACATTATTATATAAGGGCCTTAACATATTTAACTCGTTACCTGATTATATCAAACGAGAGAATAATATTATGAATTTTAAACGGCTATGTATATATCTTATTCGAGGCTAAAATACTTTTTATTACTTTTTACTTTTTATTACTTAATATATATATATATATCATACACGTCTGTGAATTGAAAATGAATTTGTGATATTTAAAATTTATTGTGAAATCAAAAAATATGTAAACATATTCAGACCAATTCTAAATATTCTCGCGGAATTTTGTTCTCGCGGATTTTTTTATTCCCGCGGAAAAATTCCTCCAATTCTGTTCTCCTAGGGAGAACAATAATTGGGGAATAGGAATTCCGAATTTTCGAAGTCAGCTGTTTTGTCAATTGAAATTTCGTTGCACATTTCTTATTTTGTTTAAAAAATTGAAAAGTTTAATTATTGTTGCAAATTTGTTGGAAATTAAGAAATAAAATATAAACATTGCACAGTATTTATTGCATTTCATGTGTTATTCACTGAAATGAGTAATGAATTGGTGCCACAGCAACATCAACAGCGGAACATAAGAAGAAGACGGCCGCATAACACAAATCTGCCGGAGTTGCCTGCTTTCATTCAGCAAAGCAATTTTCTGGCGGCCAAGTTGAGTTGAATTCGTCCTTCATCATATGCCAAAATCTATTTAAGCCTTATTAAAAAATCCTTGCGCAATTTCTGGATGGCTGCATCAAATTTGTATACCAAGAGCTCTACCGTTGCTTATGATATACTTTTCAACTTAAAATAAAGAATATTGTGGTTGTAGTTGTTGTTGTATTAGAAGTGAGAATATTGTGGTAGAATATAAATACATCTTTTAGCACAAATTTGTACAAATAAGTGTTCTTTCTTAAAATAACCAATTTCCTTTAACTATTTTGATGCATTCCCTTTAATTTAACAAGTGAAAAAACTCCTATGAAATGGCAGAGAAATCTTCCTCTCCCTCACATTCATAATACCTACTTTTCTCCCATAACCGGTTTCCGCTTTTTCGAACATTGTTCAGAATAGGAGGAAAGGGAGAAGTGAAAAAACTCACAAGGAATTTTTATTTAGAATACGAGGAATGGGAGAAGGGAGAAAACTCGCACGGAATTTTCGTTTAGAATTGGGCTGATTAATAATAAATATCAATCTATCTATCTATATGCATTAGGCCGGGTCGATTTGTGGGGAGGCAAAAAAATCGCCCATTGCTCTGTGAAAATCATATTCTAGGGATCAAAATAAGAAACTTTGCCGAAGGAACCATACCTCTAAAACGAATTCTGATGTCCCCCCCTTTAGGTCGTATGGGCAAATTTTGAAAAATACCACTTTGAAATGCCTATCTTTTTTCTTTTTGGAGTTTATTTTTCTCTTTAGAAATTTTTTTAGTCAGAACATATGTAAATGAAAAAATGAATTTAACTTAGTGATAGAAAAGAAATTAAAACAAATTATTAGAATTTAGCGTTTTTACAACCCCCTTTTAAAACCAAGGCATCACTGTGATGCATTTGCATGTCATTAACATAGTTGTGTGGGTTTTTTATTCAACCGTTTTAAAAAATGAAGGTATCACTGTGACACAATTGCAGATCGTAAAATTGCTTGTGTTGTTTTGTGTTGTTAAGCCACCACAAGACACAGCAGGTAGAATTGAAATTGCCCCTACCCAAAAGTTCGACCCAAAGGGAGGGGGGGGGGGGGGGGGGGGGGGATCCGAATTCGTTTTAGAGGTATGGTTCCTTCGGCAAAGTTTCTTATTTTGATCCCTAGAATACGATTTTCACAGAGCAGTGAGCGATTTTTAAATCGACCCGCCCTAATATGCATGTACACAAAGTATATAAGAATAAAAAAGAAAAAATTTAATATAAAGAATAGCGAATAATAGATCAAGAGAAAGAATGACAGTTGATACGATATTACAACGTGGTTACCAGATCACTTGACGGAGGCAACAATTCCCTCCCCCGTAAGCGAGTCATGTGGATCGAGGTTGCTTTCCGTATCTCTGACGACGTCAAGAACTGCTACTCTAGGCGAAGGCCGATTTAGGATGCCAAATTGTGTTTTCACTGTGACACGTCTAACTTGTCCGTCGCTCGCTACCACCGTATCAATAACTTTTCCTTTAGGCCAACAGTTTCTCGGAAGATCGGGGTCTACAATGATGGCTATGTCCCCGACTCGAATAGCTGATTTGGAGTGAACCATTTAGTTCGTCTTGAAATTATTGGTACATACTCTTTTAACCATCTCGTCCAGAACTGGTTCTCAAATTTTTGAGTTTGATGCCAGCGTTGTCGCAGGTTCTTATCGTCGTTGGCGAAAGGTTATAGCCATCAGAAGAGCCGATCAGCAAGTGATTGGGGGTTATAGCTTCGTCGTCGTCATACTCTAGAGAAACGAAAGTGAGCGGCCGCGAATTGATTATGAACTCTATCTCCCATAAGGCACTCCTGAGGCTTTCATCATTGAACTTCATAGATGGGCATATCGCACACAGCACCGTCTTGACCGATCGTATTAGCCTCTCCCAGACTCCACCCATATGTGGTGCTCCAGGCGGATTAAACTTCCATTTTACCCCGTGAAATGTGGAGCAAACTGATTGCTGGTCTATATTTTTGTATTCATCGCGTAACACCTTCTCCGTAGCTTTAAAATTTGTTCCATTATCCGAGAATGCTTTTCTTGGTGTACCACGCCTGGCCATAAAGTTTCGACAGCACATAATGCAGGAACTCGTGTCGAGACTATGAGCAACTTCGATGTGGATTGCCCTAATGGTGAGGCAAGTAAATACGACGCCCCATCGTTTTTCACGTCTGCGCCCGACGGTTGCATAAAGTGGGCCAAAGTAATCAACCCCGACAAATGTAAATGGTCGTTCAAACATTGCTAACCGGGTAGCTGATAGCGCTGCCATCTGAGGTGGGCGCGGCATTGCCGTGTGATTCTTACAGTGTTGGCATAATCGGCGTACCTTTTTATAGAGCTTACATAGGTTCGGTATAAAATAACGACTTTTGATTTCATTGATTGCAGTCTCGTGCGATTGATGGCGTAGATCTTCGTGGAATGAACGAACTATCAAGAATGTTATGTAGCTACCGTTGGGTAGCACGATAGTATCTTCATGGTTGTTAAGGAACTCTTCCCGTCCTCTGCTCCTAATAACATCATTATCGTCTAGATAAATATTTAGGCTGATAAGTTTACTTTTAATATCGATAGGCACACCGCTCTTCAAATTTTTGATTTCTTTCCCATATTCCCTTCGCTGGGCGTATTGTATAAGAAAAGTTTGTGCTGCATGTATCATTGTAGAATCGATGGCTTGCGGTCCTTCAGTTGAATTTGAAGCAGCTTTAAGTTTTTTAATATACAAAATAAAGGTAGCCAAAGCACGGTACAAGCGTTTCCAATTGGAACAATATTCGATGTTGGCTGTGCAAGTATGCACGTTAATTTTGTCTATTAACAATACCCGACGTTTTAGCTCGGAGCTGTCCGGGCGACAGAATTTGTCACAATTGGGCCAATCCGGCGCGTTTGCCTTTAGAAAATCTGGTCCAGTAAACCACATACGTGTGTCGAGTCGATGAGAGGTTTTAGTGGCCAAATCTGCGGGATTCATCCGTGTTGGAACCCATCTCCACAGAGAAATGTTTGAGGATTCGAGAATCTCGCCAACTCGGTACATGACAAATTGTTGAAAGTTTTAGAGTCAGTCCACCAAAACTGGGATTGTACACGTAAACTTATGCGAGGCACCTTGAGGATGTTGTTGGCGAGTCTCACCCCAGTAACAGCGGCTTGCAGTTCCAACCTAGGAATCGAAACTGGCTTTAACGGAGCAACCTTTGATTTCGCCGCAATTAAAGCGATTTCGACTTCATCATTTTTCTGTATACGTAGATACCTAACAGCGGCGAATGCAGTAGCGCTCGCATCGACGAAAGTATGAAGCTACAAGTTTTCCGCACCGTATAGAATATCGGAGTAGTAACGAGGTATTTTTACATCCATTATAAGAGGGATTGTCGATTTTCACTTGGATCATTTTTCGTACAACGCGTCGTTAAGAGGCTCATCCCAACTAATACTGTCACGCCATATGTCTTGGAGAAGTATTTTCAACACTATGGTATGGGCCGAAAGAAATCCCAGGGGATCAAATATCGACATCAGGATTTGAAGACTTTCACGCTTTGTTGGAACGAGTGTTCCGTTTAGCACGTTGCGGCGCAGACTTGCAAAAGAATTGGACGCCCAGTTTCTGACTTCGAAGCCAGCACTTGCGTTGATTTGCCTCACTTGCTTGGGTAATTCAAGAGCAGAGTCTTCATCGTCTTCACAATCGGTGAAGTCGTCGACATAATGGTAACGTTGCACCGCTTCGACTGCTCGTGGGAACTCATCTTGAAATTGTTTGGCGTTTTTGTCTCGTATAAAATGCGTGATATACGGGGCGCAGTTTACCCCGATCTATAGGGCACGCATGACATATACATTTGGTTGATTGTTGTCTTCGTCACGCCATAAAAACCTTTGTGCGTGCATATCGCTTTCGCTGACTTTGATTTGGTGAAACAGTTCAGCTATGCCACCGCACACAGCTACTCTCCAAACTCGAAACGATAACAAAACTTCCACCAGCGAGTTCAACAAGTCAGGTCCAGCAATCATGAAATCGTTAAGAAAAACGCCACCTGACTTTGCGGCGGCATCCCATACCAGTCGGATTTTTCCCGGTTTGTTTGGGTTCGTCACTGTAAATATCGGTAGATACTATGGGGCATATTCATAGTCCTGAGTTAGAGTATGCTTCACTTGGTGCGGCACTAAAAAGATAGAGACTCTGAAAAACCTACTCGCGAAAGTGTAATAAAACCAAAGCACAAAGTAATTGAACAATTCCACTACAACCAGCGTGAATTTAATAGAATGCTTTTAAACAAAAACCTAAAACATAGTAACGCATATGATGTAAATGAAAACACTGTTATTCTGGAAAAGTGCATACAAGATTTGGTGGTAGCAAATACGAGAAGTAGAACGATTAGAAATAGCTCAAGTCGCAACAAATGGTTTAACTCAACGTTAAAGAAGCTAAAAATAAATAAAATTAGAGCATACCAAGCTGCGAGAGTAATGGACGATACCAATTCATGGTTAATTTATAAAAGTGTATGTAAAACATACAAACAAGAGATAATAAAGGCAAAAAATAAATACTTTAAGCTAAAAATCAATAGCGCAACAAATCAAAAAGAAATGTGGAGAATACTTAACAATTTAATACTTAGCAAAGATGTAAAAGAAATAAGCTCTATAATTTATAAAAACGAAGAAATAAGTGATGAAAATGAAATAGCTGATAAGCTCAATAAATACTTCATTGAGAGCATAGAATTAATAGATCATTCAATTGATAAAGAAATATATATTAACAATATTGATCATTGTCCTGAAACCTTTCATTTTAAAGAAATACAAATTTGCGAACTAAAGGCAATTTGTAAAAAACTTAAGAACAAAAAGGATTGGAATAATGTGAGCCCAAAGATCATTTTGGACAACTGGAATGTACTTGGGCCTTTCTTAACAAAGTTAACAAATCATTCATTAATGAGCGGAGTATTCCCAAATGAATGGAAGGACTCATTGGTAGTGCCAGTTGAAAAAATCGCTAAAACAAAAAAATGTGAAGAGTTTCGTCCAATAAATACTCTTAAGATATTTGAAAAAATAATGGAAAGTGTTGTGAAAAATCAACTACAAACGTACCTAGAAACTAATAATATACTGTCTCTAAACCAGTCCGGATTTCGTAAGAATCATTCATGTGAAAGTGCAATAAACTTCGTCGTAAGTGAGTGGAAGAAGCGTCCACGAAAAACAATAATAGCAGCTCTATTTCTTGATTTTAAAAGAGCATTTGAAACAATAGACAGAGGTATTCTAATAAAAAAGCTGTATATGTATGGAATAAGAGGAAAAGAGCTACTTTGGTTTAAGGACTACCTTACAAATCGTAGACAGCAAACAAAAATAAAATCCACAAAATCAAGTTTTTCATATGTGAATACAGGGGTGCCCCAAGGATCTCTTCTGGGAGCAATTCTGTTTATAATTTACATAAATGATATAGAAAAAGTGATATCAAAATCCAAATTGGTAATGTATGCAGACGATACATTGATATATACAGTAGCAGAAACAGTGGAAGAATGTAAACGAAAGTTAGAATGTGATATAGATGAAATTATGAAATGGCTTAAAATGAATAGGCTCAAATTGAATGAACAGAAAATAAAAGTAATGGTGATGAATACAAATATCGAAATAAATTTAGAGATAAATAATACTAGTATTGAGCAAGTAACCAATATGAAATACTTAGGTGTAATAATAGACAATGAGCTCAAATTTAACAATCACGTGGACTATTTGTGTAAAAAAGCTGCAAAAAAGATTTACTTCTTTAGAAGAATACGAAATAAATTAGACACTTTAACAGCAATACAAATATACAATACAATCATAAAGCCACATTTTGAATACTGTTCCACAATTCTGTACACATCTTGTAACCAATCACAAATAGGAAGAATACAGAAATTACAAAACAAATGTATGAGATCAATAATAAAATGCCAAAAATACACCCCAATAAGTCACATGCTTGAAACATTGAAATGGCTAAATATTGAGCAAAAACTGATGCTCAATACACTAATAATGATTTTTAAAATTAAACAGAACAGGGCGCCGATGTATTTAACAAGTTGCATTCAGTATGTTAGAGATACACACCAATATGCTGTGCGGAATGCGAATGATTTTCGACTAGGATTACAGCGGACTACTGCAGCCCAAAACACATTATTATATAAGGGCCTTAACAAATTTAACTCGTTACCTGATTATATCAAACGAGAGAATAATATTATGAATTTTAAACGGCTATGTATAGATCTTATTCGAGGCTAAAATACTTTTTATTACTTTTTACTTTTTATTACTTAATATATATATATATATCATACACGTCTGTGAATTGAAAATGAATTTGTGATATTTAAAATTTATTGTGAAATCAAAAAATATGTAAACATATTAATAATAAATATCAATCTATCTATATGCATTAGGCCGGGTCGATTTGTGGGGAGGCAAAAAAATCGCCCATTGCTCTGTGAAAATCATATTCTAGGGATCAAAATAAGAAACTTTGCCGAAGGAACCATACCTCTAAAACGAATTCTGATGTCCCCCCTTTGGGTCGTATGGGCAAATTTTGAAAAATACCACTTCGAAATGCCTATCTTTTTTCTTTTTGGAGTTTATTTTTCTCTTTAGAAATTTTTTTAGTCAGAACATATGTAAATGAAAAAATGAATTTAACTTAGTGATAGAAAAGAAATTAAAACAAATTATTAGAATTTAGCGTGGACATCAGAATTCGTTTTAGAGGTATGGTTCCTTCGGCAAAGTTTCTTATTTTGATCCCTAGAATACGATTTTCACAGAGCAGTGAGCGATTTTTAAATCGACCCGCCCTAATATGTATGTACACAAAGTATATAAGAATAAAAACGAAAAAATTTAATATAAAGAATAGCGAATAATATATCAAGAGAAAGAATGACAGTTGATACGATATTACAACGTGGTTACCAGATCACTTGACGGAGGCAACAATTCCCTCCCCCGTAAGCGAGTCATGTGGATCGAGGTTGCTTTCCGTATCTCTGACGACGTCAAGAACTGCTACTCTAGGCGAAGGCCGATTTAGGATGCCAAATTGTGTTTTCACTGTGACACGTCTAACTTGTCCGTCGCTCGCTACCACCGTATCAATAACTTTTCCTTTAGGCCAACAGTTTCTCGGAAGATCGGGTCTACAATGATGGCTATGTCCCCGACTCGAATAGCTGGTTTGGAGTGAACCATTTAGTTCGTCTTGAAATTATTGGTACATACTCTTTTAACCATCTCGTCCAGAACTGGTTCGCAAATTTTTTAGTTTGATGCCAGCGTTGTCGCAGGTTCTTATCGTCGTTGGCGAAAGGTTTATAGCCATCAGAAGAGCCGATCAGCAAGTGATTGGGGGTTATAGCTTCGTCGTCGTCATACTCTAGAGAAACGAAAGTGAGCGGCCGCGAATTGATTATGAACTCTATCTCCCATAAGGCACTCCTGAGGCTTTCATCATTGAACTTCATAGATGGGCATATCGCACACAGCACCGTCTTGACCGATCGTATTAGCCTCTCCCAGACTCCACCCATATGTGGTGCTCCAGGCGGATTAAACTTCCATTTTACCCCGTGAAATGTGGAGCAAACTGATTGCTGGTCTATATTTTTGTATTCATCGCGTAACACATTCTCCGTAGCTTTAAAATTTGTTCCATTATCCGAGAATCCTTTTCTTGGTGTACCACGCCTGGCCATAAAGTTTCCACAGCACATAATGCAGGAACTCGTGTCGAGACTATGAGCAACTTCGATGTGGATTGCCCTAATGGTGAGGCAAGTAAATACGACGCCCCATCGTTTTTCACGTCTGCGCCCGACGGTTGCATAAAGTGGGCCAAAGTAATCAACCCCGACAAATGTAAATGGTCGTTCAAACATTGCTAACCGGGCAGCTGATAGCGCTGCCATCTGAGGTGGGCGCGGCATTGTCGTGTGATTCTTACAGTGTTGGCATAATCGTACCTTTTTATAGAGCTTACATAGGTTCGGTATAAAATAACGACTTTTGATTTCATTGATTGCAGTCTCGTGCGATTGATGGCGTAGATCTTCGTGGAATGAACGAACTATCAAGAATGTTATGTAGCTACCGTTGGGTAGCACGATAGTATCTTCATGGTTGTTAAGGAACTCTTCCCGTCCTCTGCTCCTAATAACATCATTATCGTCTAGATAAATATTTAGGCTGATAAGTTTACTTTTAATATCGATAGGCACACCGCTCTTCAAATTTTTGATTTCTTGCCCATATTCCCTTCGCTGGGCGTATTGTATAAGAAAAGTTTGTGCTGCATGTATCATTGTAGAATCGATGGCTTGCGGTCCTTCAGTTGAATTTGAAGCAGCTTTAAGTTTTTTAGTATACAAAATAAAAGTAGCCAAAGCACGGTACAAGCGTTTCCAATTGGAACAATATTCGATGTTGGCTGTGCAAGTATGCACGTTAATTTTGTCTATTAACAATACCCGACGTTTTAGCTCGGAGCTGTCCGGGCGACAGAATTTGTCACAATTGGGCCAATCCGGCGCGTTTGCCTTTAGAAAATCTGGTCCAGTAAACCACATACGCGTGTCGAGTCGATGAGAGGTTTTAGTGGCCAAATCTGCGGGATTCATCCGTGTTGGAACCCATCTCCACAGAGAAATGTTTGAGGATTCGAGAATCTCGCCAACTCGGTACATGACAAATTGTTGAAAGTTTTAGAGTCAGTCCACCAAAACTGGGATTGTACACGTAAACTTATGCGAGGCACCTTGAGGATGTTGTTGGCGAGTCTCACCCCAGTAAGAGCGGCTTGCAGTTCCAACCTAGGAATCGAAACTGGCTTTAACGGAGCAACCTTTGATTTCGCCGCAATTAAAGCGATTTCGACTTCATCATTTTTCTGTATACGTAGATACTTAACAGCGGCGAATGCAGTAGCGCTCGCATCGACGAAAGTATGAAGCTACACGTTTTCCGCACCGTATAGAATATCGGAGTAGTAACGAGGTATTTTTATATCCATTATAAGAGGGATTGTCGATTTTCACTTGGATCATTTTTCGTACAACGCGTCGTTAAGAGGCTCATCCCAACTAATACTGTCACGCCATATGTCTTGGAGAAGTATTTTCAACACTATGGTATGGGCCGAAAGAAATCCCAGGGGATCAAATATCGACATCAGGATTTGAAGACTTTCACGCTTTGTTGGAACGAGTGTTCCGTTTAGCACGTTGCGGCGTAGACTTGCAAAAGAATTGGACGCCCAGTTTCTGACTTCGAAGCCAGCACTTGCGTTGATTTGCCTCACTTGCTTGGGTAATTCAAGAGCAGAGTCTTCATCGTCTTCACAATCGATGAAGTCGTCGACATAATGGTAACGTTGCACCGCTTCGACTGCTCGTGGGAACTCATCTTGAAATTGTTTGGCGTTTTTGTCTCGTATAAAATGCGTGATATACGGGGCGCAGTTTACCCCGATCTATAGGGCACGCATGACATATACATTTGGTTGATTGTTGTCTTCGTCACGCCATAAAAACCTTTGTGCGTGCATATCGCTTTCGCTGACTTTGATTTGGTGAAACAGTTCAGCTATGCCACCGCACACAGCTACTCTCCAAACTCGAAACGATAACAAAACTTCCACCAGCGAGTTCAACAAGTCAGGTCCAGCAATCATGAAATCGTTAAGACAAACGCCACCTGACTTTGCGGCGGCATCCCATACCAGTCGGATTTTTCCCGGTTTGTTTGGGTTCGTCACTGTAAATATCGGTAGATACTATGGGGCATATTCATAGTCCTGAGTTAGAGTATGCTTCACTTGGTGCGGCACTAAAAAGATAGAGACTCTGAAAAACCTACTCGCGAAAGTGTAATAAAACCAAAGCACAAAGTAATTGAACAATTCCACTACAACCAGCGTGAATTTAATAGAATGCTTTTAAACAAAAACCTAAAACATAGTAACGCATATGATGTAAATGAAAACACTGTTATTCTGGAAAAGTGCATACAAGATTTGGTGGTAGCAAATACGAGAAGTAGAACGATTAGAAATAGCTCAAGTCGCAACAAATGGTTTAACTCAACGTTAAAGAAGCTAAAAATAAATAAAATTAGAGCATACCAAGCTGCGAGAGTAAAACATAAAACAAGAGATAATAAAGGCAAAAAATAAATACTTTAAGCTAAAAATCAATAGCGCAACAAATCAAAAAGAAATGTGGAGAATACTTAACAATTTAATACTTAGCAAAGATGTAAAAGAAATAAGCTCTATAATTTATAAAAACGAAGAAATAAGTGATGAAAATGAAATAGCTGATAAGCTCAATAAATACTTCATTGAGAGCATAGAATTAATAGATCATTCAATTGATAAAGAAATATATATTAACAATATTGATCATTGTCCTGAAACCTTTCATTTTAAAGAAATACAAATTTGCGAACTAAAGGCAATTTGTAAAAAACTTAAGAACAAAAAGGATTGGAATAATGTGAGCCCAAAGATCATTTTGGACAACTGGAATGTACTTGGGCCTTTCTTAACAAAGTTAACAAATCATTCATTAATGAGCGGAGTATTCCCAAATGAATGGAAGGACTCATTGGTAGTGCCAGTTGAAAAAATCGCTAAAACAAAAAAATGTGAAGAGTTTCGTCCAATAAATACTCTTAAGATATTTGAAAAAATAATGGAAAGTGTTGTGAAAAATCAACTACAAACGTACCTAGAAACTAATAATATACTGTCTCTAAACCAGTCCGGATTTCGTAAGAATCATTCATGTGAAAGTGCAATAAACTTCGTCGTAAGTGAGTGGAAGAAGCGTCCACGAAAAACAATAATAGCAGCTCTATTTCTTGATTTTAAAAGAGCATTTGAAACAATAGACAGAGGTATTCTAATAAAAAAGCTGTATATGTATGGAATAAGAGGAAAAGAGCTACTTTGGTTTAAGGACTACCTTACAAATCGTAGACAGCAAACAAAAATAAAATCCACAAAATCAAGTTTTTCATATGTGAATACAGGGGTGCCCCAAGGATCTCTTCTGGGAGCAATTCTGTTTATAATTTACATAAATGATATAGAAAAAGTGATATCAAAATCCAAATTGGTAATGTATGCAGACGATACATTGATATATACAGTAGCAGAAACAGTGGAAGAATGTAAACGAAAGTTAGAATGTGATATAGATGAAATTATGAAATGGCTTAAAATGAATAGGCTCAAATTGAATGAACAGAAAATAAAAGTAATGGTGATGAATACAAATATCGAAATAAATTTAGAGATAAATAATACTAGTATTGAGCAAGTAACCAATATGAAATACTTAGGTGTAATAATAGACAATGAGCTCAAATTTAACAATCACGTGGACTATTTGTGTAAAAAAGCTGCAAAAAAGATTTACTTCTTTAGAAGAATACGAAATAAATTAGACACTTTAACAGCAATAAAAATATACAATACAATCATAAAGCCACATTTTGAATACTGTTCCACAATTCTGTACACATCTTGTAACCAATCACAAATAGGAAGAATACAGAAATTACAAAACAAATGTATGAGATCAATAATAAAATGCCAAAAATACACCCCAATAAGTCACATGCTTGAAACATTGAAATGGCTAAATATTGAGCAAAAACTGATGCTCAATACACTAATAATGATTTTTAAAATTAAACAGAACAGGGCGCCGATGTATTTAACAAGTTGCATTCAGTATGTTAGAGATACACACCAATATGCTGTGCGGAATGCGAATGATTTTCGACTAGGATTACAGCGGACTACTGCAGCCCAAAACACATTATTATATAAGGGCCTTAACAAATTTAACTCGTTACCTGATTATATCAAACGAGAGAATAATATTATGAATTTTAAACGGCTATGTATAGATCTTATTCGAGGCTAAAATACTTTTTATTACTTTTTACTTTTTATTACTTAATATATATATATATATATCATACACGTCTGTGAATTGAAAATGAATTTGTGATATTTAAAATTTATTGTGAAATCAAAAAATATGTAAACATATTAATAATAAATATCAATCTATCTATATGCATTAGGCCGGGTCGATTTGTGGGGAGGCAAAAAAATCGCCCATTGCTCTGTGAAAATCATATTCTAGGGATCAAAATAAGAAACTTTGCCGAAGGAACCATACCTCTAAAACGAATTCTGATGTCCCCCCTTTGGGTCGTATGGGCAAATTTTGAAAAATACCACTTTGAAATGCCTATCTTTTTTCTTTTTGGAGTTTATTTTTCTCTTTAGAAATTTTTTTAGTCAGAACATATGTAAATGAATAAATGAATTTAACTTAGTGATAGAAAAGAAATTAAAACAAATTATTAGAATTTAGCGTGGACATCAGAATTCGTTTTAGAGGTATGGTTCCTTCGGCAAAGTTTCTTATTTTGATCCCTAGAATACGATTTTCACAGAGCAGTGAGCGATTTTTAAATCGACCCGCCCTAATATGTATGTACACAAAGTATATAAGAATAAAAACGAAAAAATTTAATATAAAGAATAGCGAATAATATATCAAGAGAAAGAATGACAGTTGATACGATATTACAACGTGGTTACCAGATCACTTGACGGAGGCAACAATTCCCTCCCCCGTAAGCGAGTCATGTGGATCGAGGTTGCTTTCCGTATCTCTGACGACGTCAAGAACTGCTACTCTAGGCGAAGGCCGATTTAGGATGCCAAATTGTGTTTTCACTGTGACACGTCTAACTTGTCCGTCGCTCGCTACCACCGTATCAATAACTTTTCCTTTAGGCCAACAGTTTCTCGGAAGATCGGGGTCTACAATGATGGCTATGTCCCCGACTCGAATAGCTGGTTTGGAGTGAACCATTTAGTTCGTCTTGAAATTATTGGTACATACTCTTTTAACCATCTCGTCCAGAACTGGTTCGCAAATTTTTGAGTTTGATGCCAGCGTTGTCGCAGGTTCTTATCGTCGTTGGCGAAAGGTTTATAGCCATCAGAAGAGCCGATCAGCAAGTGATTGGGGGTTATAGCTTCGTCGTCGTCATACTCTAGAGAAAAGAAAGTGAGCGGCCGCGAATTGATTATGAACTCTATCTCCCATAAGGCACTCCTGAGGCTTTCATCATTGAACTTCATAGATGGGCATATCGCACACAGCACCGTCTTGACCGATCATATTAGCCTCTCCCAGACTCCACCCATATGTGGTGCTCCAGGCGGATTAAACTTCCATTTTACCCCGTGAAATGTGGAGCAAACTGATTGCTGGTCTATATTTTTGTATTCATCGCGTAACACCTTCTCCGTAGCTTTAAAATTTGTTCCATTATCCGAGAATACTTTTCTTGGTGTACCACGCCTGGCCATAAAGTTTCCACAGCACATAATGCAGGAACTCGTGTCGAGACTATGAGCAACTTCGATGTGGATTGCCCTAATGGTGAGGCAAGTAAATACGACGCCCCATCGTTTTTCACGTCTGCGCCCGACGGTTGCATAAAGTGGGCCAAAGTAATCAACCCCGACAAATGTAAATGGTCGTTCAAACATTGCTAACCGGGCAGCTGATAGCGCTGCCATCTGAGGTGGGCGCGGCATTGTCGTGTGATTCTTACAGTGTTGGCATAATCGTACCTTTTTATAGAGCTTACATAGGTTCGGTATAAAATAACGACTTTTGATTTCATTGATTGCAGTCTCGTGCGATTGATGGCGTAGATCTTCGTGGAATGAACGAACTATCAAGAATGTTATGTAGCTACCGTTGGGTAGCACGATAGTATCTTCATGGTTGTTAAGGAACTCTTCCCGTCCTCTGCTCCTAATAACATCATTATCGTCTAGATAAATATTTAGGCTGATAAGTTTACTTTTAATATCGATAGGCACACCGCTCTTCAAATTTTTGATTTCTTGCCCATATTCCCTTCGCTGGGCGTATTGTATAAGAAAAGTTTGTGCTGCATGTATCATTGTAGAATCGATGGCTTGCGGTCCTTCAGTTGAATTTGAAGCAGCTTTAAGTTTTTTAGTATACAAAATAAAAGTAGCCAAAGCACGGTACAAGCGTTTCCAATTGGAACAATATTTGATGTTGGCTGTGCAAGTATGCACGTTAATTTTGTCTATTAAAAATACCCGACGTTTTAGCTCGGAGCTGTCCGGGCGACAGAATTTGTCACAATTGGGCCAATCCGGCGCGTTTGCCTTTAGAAAATCTGGTCCATTAAACCACATACGCGTGTCGAGTCGATGAGAGGTTTTAGTGGCCAAATCTGCGGGATTCATCCGTGTTGGAACCCATCTCCACAGAGAAATGTTTGGGGATTCGAGAATCTCGCCAACTCGGTACATGACAAATTGTTGAAAGTTTTAGAGTCAGTCCACCAAAACTGGGATTGTACACGTAAACTTATGCGAGGCACCTTGAGGATGTTGTTGGCGAGTCTCACCCCAGTAACAGCGGCTTGCAGTTCCAACCTAGGAATCGAAACTGGCTTTAACGGAGCAACCTTCGATTTCGCCGCAATTAAAGCGATTTCGACTTCATCATTTTTCTGTATACATAGATACCTAACAGCGGCGAATGCAGTAGCGCTCGCATCGACGAAAGTATGAAGCTACACCTTTTCCGCACCGTATAGAATATCGGAGTAGTAACGAGGTCTTTTTATATCCAATATAAGGGGGATTGTCGATTTTCACTTGGACCATTTTTCGTACAACGCGTCATTAAGAGGCTCATCCCAACTAATACTGTCACGCCATATGTCTTGGAGAAGTATTTTCAATACTATGGTATGGGCCGAAAGAAATCCCAGGGGATCAAATATCGACATCAGGATTTGAAGACTTTCACGCTTTGTTGGAACGAGTGTTCCGTTTAGCACGTTGCGGCGCAGACTTGCAAAGGAATTGGACGCCCAGTTTCTGACTTCCAAGCCAGCACTTGCGTTGATTTGCCTCACTTGCTTGGGTAATTCAAGAGCAGAGTCTTCATCGTCTTCACAATCGATGAAGTCGTCGACATAATGGTAACGTTGCACCGCTTCGACTGCTCGTGGGAACTCATCTTGAAATTGTTCGGCGTTTTTGTCTCGTATAAAATGCGTGATATACGGGGCGCAGTTTACCCCGAACTATAGGGCACGCATGACATAAACATTTGGTTGATTGTTGTCTTCGTCACGCCATAAAAACCTTTGTGCGTGCATATCGCTTTCGCTGACTTTGATTTGGTGAAACAGTTCAGCTATGCCACCGCACACAGCTACTCTCCAAACTCGAAACGATAACAAAACTTCCACCAGCGAGTTCAACAAGTCAGGTCCAGCAATCATGAAATCGTTAAGACAAACGCCACCTGACTTTGCGGCGGCATCCCATACCAGTCGGATTTTTCCCGGTTTGTTTGGGTTCGTCACTGTAAATATCGGTAGATACTATGGGGCATATTCATAGTCCTGAGTTAGAGTATGCTTCACTTGGTGCGGCACTAAAAAGATAGAGTATATTTCATTTCTAAATATATCATAGTCAGTTTTGTGGCATGCTGTAACGAGAGCATACTGTAGGCAAAATTCTATTACATAAAAAAAATCTATTACGCAATGTTGTCAAATCACTCGTCTTGACGTTTGCTTGTTGTTATTCATTTCTTGCGCCTGATTGCTAAAAATGCAAAAAATAAGCAATTTGTTAATGAAATATATATTTTAACCTCGTTAATTAATTAAAATTTCTATTTATTACTATAGAACAATAAAAGAGAACAAAACTGGAGTAACCGCGAGAGAGACTGCTTGCGGGAACTAACAAAGTGTCATATAGATGTTATAGAAAATTTACGAAATTTAATAAAAATTGCACTGCTATTTTTCTGTTCGCTGCATTATATGTATATATACGCATATCTGCTTGGAATAATGATTCCATTTAAGTATTTTGTAGTAATTAGTTTTATTATTTATTTTATACACAAATCCAGATACAAATACAATAAGAAATGGTTAGCACCAAATGATAGAACAGGGTTAAAATGTAGTATAATTGAAATATTTAGATTGAATTACGTTTGTTATTCATATTAGAGAGATGGTTACAAGGACTTGATTCTGAATTTCACTCCGTTATCAGCTTGTTTTTCAAATGCAGGTACTTGAGTACGAAGCTCGCCATCCGATGAAGAAGTGAAATTCAGAAACATGCCCTAGTAACCATCGCAGTGTGCACTTTTTTTCTAATACCAAAAATAATACAAATTGTATTAAATAATGAGCTTTGTTCGCAAAACAAATTATGTTTTTTTTAGTATTTAAAGAAACCTTGTACCCTAAAACAAATGGATCAAATCGTTCTTTATATATTTTTGGCTTTCTCATTAATCGCAAATCGTCAAAATTTCAAAATCTCTTTCGATTTCCTCAAAGTAAGACATTTTCACTCTTCTTGAATCAAAAATACAGCTTAAATTACCGAATACACACGTAAATTGATATTTCATTTCATTTGACAGATTTTAGTAATAGCTTTAGTGACAGCTTTTCGCCCCTCTAGCTTTAGCGATGGCTCTACCCGATGAATCCGGCTTTTTTG
This sequence comes from Eurosta solidaginis, assembly GCF_040869045.1. NCBI lineage: Eukaryota > Metazoa > Arthropoda > Insecta > Diptera > Tephritidae > Eurosta > Eurosta solidaginis. Next base: position 133,284,689 of record NC_090321.1, on the reverse strand, counting down.
CGACTATGATAAAGATAAAGTATACTTTTTATTGAAATATGCTCTAACTTTTTTAGCGCATACTTTAACTTGACTATGAATATGCCCCTATGTCTTACTTGGTTGATGGGCTGCTTCAGTTGGCGACAGCTTTCTTGCATAACCTTTTGAAATTAAATTATTTATTTGCTCCTCATGGAACTTGGGGGTGGGGAGGGAGGGAATGGCCTGAAGGTTTAATGTGGCCACATAAATCGTTCCCGAGATGGTCGGGCTAGCACCTTAATGGTGCTGTGGTGCCGGAGAGTACCGGATCTGTATCCGGCAAAGGACCATCACCTCGATAACACTCCCCAAAGCCTTCGGGGAGCAACCGTATCGCTACAACAACATCCCTTTATCGCCCACGGCGTATACAAGCTTACCTGCGGATGCCAAGACAGTTACATAGGACAAACAGGGAGGCAAATAAGGACGAGGTTCAGAGAACACATTAGTGATTACAACAAAAAAAACATACAAAAATGAATGTTCCGCAGCAAACATCAATAAAACAATTAGGGTCCTTTTTATGGATTGGAGCTGTTTCGGTCGATACGTATAAAGGAAAAACCAAGAGTTTTCACTTTTCTCTTCTATGCATTTCGACGCATCCGTGTCATCATCAGGAAGCCTAAACCAAAACTTAACGTTGAACTGGTATGCAAAGACGGTGGCATCAGGTAGAATTATCAATTGTCACTCCAATCATACATGGAAGCAGAATACACAGTTACAAGTCTCATAAGGAAAATACACCTTCTAAGTGACAGCGATTTCATAGAAGAAAACAAGAAGAAAATAAAAAATATCCTTTCTAAAAATAGCTACCCGAATTCACTAATAGAAAAGCTTATAATTAATACGGCACAAAAAATGGACCACCTAATTCATCAAATGGGCAAACAGAAGCAAACACTAGCAAAACTTATATTGGAGTTACCTATGTACCCGGACTAACAAGTAATCAATCGCTCAGGAAAATTATGAAAAAAGACAACATAACATTTGCTCGCAAGCCACGCAATACTCTTAGTCGTTTCTTTAGAAAAACAAAAGACAAAATAGACAAGAAACAATGCAATGTAGTGTATAAAATTCAATGCAACGGTAACAAAAACAATGCCTGCAATAAATGTTACATAGGCACAACGAAAAGAGCATTGTGAACGAGAATATACGAACATGAAATGGACGCAAAAAACAGAAAAACAAATGCCGCGTTATCTCAACACCTGACTGACAACGATCATACATCTGATTTTGCCAATGCAAGAATTTTAGACGTTGAGAGAAGATGTAAAAGGAGGATGACATGGAAAGTCTGCGCATCCAACAACATATGACGAACGTCATGAATTTCAAAGAAGACATTGACAATACAAATAGCGATTATACAGCAGTAATAAAAAATGAAAACAAAAATAGAAAATAAGCAAAATGAATGTGTCGATTGTGTTGAACCTCTGATGTTATTGTGTTTGTATAATTAATTTAATTATTTTGAGTTATGGTTTTAATGTTGAATTTTTAAAACTTATTGAAGAAAATAATAATTCGTTTTGTATTTTCATGTTGTTTGTTTGAAATAGCGATTATACAACAGTTATAAAAAAAAAAAAAATTATGCAAACAAAAATAGAAAATAAGCAAAATGAATGTGTCAATTGTCCTGAACCTCTGATGTTATTGTGTTTGTAAAATTAATTAAATTATTGTGAGTTATGGTTTTAATGTTCAATTTTTAAAATTTATTGAAGAAAATTATATTTCCTTTTGTATTTTCATGTTGTTTGTTTGAAAATAAAATAGGCTTCCTGATGATGACGCGGATGCGTCGAAATGCATAGAAGAGAAAAGTAAAAACTCTTGGTTTTTTCTTTATACGTATCGACCGAAACAGCTCCAACCCAGCAAACAATTTCATAAAGAATTTGGTCCAATCAACATATCACAAATAGCGTTCTTCACATACAAGCAAAAGGCCGACGTCTCAACGTACTCGAAAATATGGAATCCCACAAACAGTACACATTCGACGCACTATGGAAAATAAAGGCGTTTCTGATTAAAAATCAATAACTTTTTTATTTCTGAATATTATGTTCTAAAATTTTACACATATATAGAATAGGGTATATGGCTTCAAATGGAATGTAATTTATTATGCCTTAATTTAAAACAATACCTTAAAAGATAAACCTCTGATGTTATTGTGTTTGTATAATTAATTTAATTATTGTGAGTTATGGTTTTAATGTTGAATTTTCAAAATTTATTGAAGAAAATAATAATTCGTTTTGTATTTTCATGTTGTTTGTTTGAAATAGCGATTATACAGCAGTTATAAAAAATGAAAAAAAAAACATGGTGAAAACAAAAATAGAAAATAAGCAAAATGAATGTGTCGATTGTCCTGAACCTCTGATGTTATTGTGTTTGTATAATTAATTAAATTATTGTGAGTTATGGTTTTAATGTTGAATTTTTAAGATTTATTGAAGAAAATAATATTTCGTTTTGTATTTTCATGTTGTTTGTTTGAAAATAAAATAGGCTTCCTGATGATGACGCGGATGCGTCGAAATGCATAGAAGAGAAAAGTAAAAACTCTTGGTTTTTTCTTTATACGTATCGACCGAAACAGCTCCAACCCAGCAAACAATTTCATAAAGAATTTGGTCCAATCAACATATCACAAATAGCGTTCTTCACATACAAGCAAAAGGCCGACGTCTCAACGTACTCGAAAATATGGAATCCCACAAACAGTACACATTCGACGCACTATGGAAAATAAAGGCCTGTTTCTGATTAAAAATCAATAACTTTTTTATTTCTGAATATTATGTTCTAAAATTTTACACATATATAGAATAGGGTATATGGCTTCAAATGGAATGTAATTTATTATGCCTTAATTTAAAACAATACCTTAAAAGATAAACCTCTGATGTTATTGTGTTTGTATAATTAATTTAATTATTGTGAGTTATGGTTTTAATGTTGAATTTTCAAAATTTATTGAAGAAAATAATAATTCGTTTTGTATTTTCATGTTGTTTGTTTGAAATAGCGATTATACAGCAGTTATAAAAAATGAAAAAAAAAACATGGTGAAAACAAAAATAGAAAATAAGCAAAATGAATGTGTCGATTGTCCTGAACCTCTGATGTTATTGTGTTTGTATAATTAATTAAATTATTGTGAGTTATGGTTTTAATGTTGAATTTTTAAGATTTATTGAAAAAAATAATATTTCATTTTGTATTTTCATGTTGTTTGTTTGAAAATAAAATAGGCTTCCTGATGATGACGCGGATGCGTCGAAATGCATAGAAGAGAAAAGTAAAAACTCTTGGTTTTTTCTTTATACGTATCGACCGAAACAGCTCCAACCCAGCAAACAATTTCATAAAGAATTTGGTCCAATCAACATATCACAAATAGCGTTCTTCACATACAAGCTAATGTTGACAACAGTCGAACATAGAGGAAGTGCTAACGACATGGCGAATAAATTAATGGCGGATATTAGAGCAGCATGCGATGCGTCAATGGCTAGAAAGACCAAGCGCAAACAACATTGTTCCACATTTTGGTGGAACGAGCGCATACACTCCCTAAGGAGAGAGTGTATTCAGGCTAGGAGGCGCTATCAACGAGCCAGAGGGAGACCGGAATTTCTAGAGTGCAGAGCTACCTACAAAAGAGCGCGACTCGCACTTAAGAGAGCAATAAAAGATAGTAAGCGCGAATGCTTTCTCAAGCTTTGCGATGACGTCGAGAATGACCCTTGGGGCACAGCTTATAAATTGGTTTTTAAGAAATTGAAACACAAAGGAGAGGCGATGCCAACATGCCCCTCTTTTCTCAGAAACGTGGTAGATACTTTATTTCCCACGCAAAGGGAGCTAGTGTCTCCCACATCAGGCGCCGTACTATACTCATTTGACGAGGTTACCGTCGTCGAGGTCCTTCAAGCGGTGAATAGACTGCAAGACCGCAAGTCTCCTGGCCCAGACGGGGTACCAAACAGAGCACTCAAACTAGCTCTCACTTATAACACGCCAACGTTTGCGGAACTATTTAATGCATGCTTGGCTGAGGGGACATTTCCTACAATATGGAAACGACAAAAGCTGGTCCTGCTGCCAAAGTTTGGTAAAAATACGGCGGAACCATCTAGCTACAGGCCCATATGCCTGCTCGACTCCGCCGGTAAGGTTCTTGAGCGAGTCCTCTATAATCGACTCGAAAAAGAAATTGAAGATGTGGGTGGTATTTCCGATAACCAGTTTGGGTTTAGGAAAGGAAGATCCACCATCCAAGCTGTGAACATGGCGAAGGAAGTGGCCCAAGAAGCCATGTGGCACCCGATGGCTCGAAGGCTCTAAGGAATATTGCCTCATCGTTACTTTAGATGTAAAAAATGCCTTCAACACTGCCAATTGGGCAAAAATTCTAGACACGCTGGAGCAGATAGGCATATCCCTTTACCTGCGTAGGATCTTACGCAGCTACTTTGAAGGTAGAGTGCTGGAATATGAAACGGCTGCTGGAGTAGAAAAGCTTCACGTCACAGGCGGTGTTCCTCAAGGCTCCGTGCTCGGTCCACTGCTTTGGAATATTATGTACGACGGAGTATTTCGACTCAAGGTACCCAATGGGGTGAAAATTATCGGCTTCGCGGACGATATCGCATTGGTAATCACCGCCAAGCACCTAGGCGAAATATGCGCCAAATCTAATACAAGCATAGCGATGGTTCAATCGTGGCTTACGAAAAATGGACTGCAGCTGGCGGAACAAAAAACAGAGGCTGTACTCATATCAAGTAGGAAAAGGGTGGAGCAGGTAACTATAAGAATCGGCCGCCATGACATCGACACGCTGCCTGCAATAAAATACTTGGGGGTTGTGATAGACAGGAGGTTGTCATTCAAATTCCACTTAGAGTATGCCAATGGAAAGGTAGCAAAAACCGTAGCAGCATTATCTAGGATAATGATAAATGCAAGAGGACCAAAGCAACGATGGCGTCAATTTCTGGCTGGCGTTGTAAAAAGCCAAATACTTTACGGGGCTCCTGTTTGGCATCAGGCCACGGAGTATAAATCATACTTCCGCGGGGTAAAGTCGACTTACCGCCTGTGTGCACTACGCGTCTGTAGCGCCTTTAAAACTGTCTCTGACGACGCAGCACTAATCATCGCAGGAATGTGTCCTATAGACATATTAGCAAAAGAAGCAGCGACGATTTATCGGGATCAAAGCTCAAGTAACGGAGCACGAGAGCGAAGCGTGCAGAACTGGCAGCTCAGGTGGAATGCCTCAACAAATGGTCGTTGGACACACCGATGTATCCCAGATATTAATATATGGATACCTAGAAAGCACGGCGAGGTGGATTTCTACCTCACACAGTTTCTGAGTGGTCACGGATGCTTTAAGGAATATTTGCACCGATTCAATCACGAGCCTAACAACATATGCGATCACTGCGGCGGCGATACAGTAGAAGATGTTTACCATGTATTTTTCGAGTGTCCTAGGTTCTATAGCTCGAGATGCAAACTGTGCAGAATATTTGGAGAGGATTACACTCCTGAAACAATTGTTGGATGCATGCTACAAAGCAAGGTAAAATGGTCAGCGGCGTGCGATGTAATAGCGGAAATAATGAAGTGTCTACGAAGTCTTGAAAGGCTACGGCGCAGCAGCGAACATTGAACAGTCGAGTTGTGTGGGTGGATAACAAATTGCTAAGGTGGAGGCGATCGAGCTGAGCACGTATTGAATGCAAGGCCTCCGTACAATTAGCGGCGTGAGAATGATAACATAAGAAAATACCGTAATATATGTAGGTAAATGTAATAGCAAACCAGGCGACGGATTGGAGACAAGGCCTCTTCAACCGTTCGAATACTGCCCCAGGTGAAGGAATAAAGCACGGATTGGAGACACGGCCTCTTCAACCGTGCGACCAAAAGCAGTCAACATACACGCAACAACAAACCTACGGATTGGAGACAAGGCCTCTCCAACCGTAGAAACAACGAGTATGAGGGTAAACGTCACACATGCAATCAGAGTTTATACTCGGATTGGAGAGAAGACCTCTCCAACCGGTGGAAGTACGAGGAAAGCCCCGTTACGTATTGTGGCAAAAAAAAAAACAAAAAAAAACAAAAAAAACAAAAAAAAAAAAAAAAAAAAAAAAAAAATAATTTATTTACACATATATACATATGTAAAAAACAAAACCCTACAATACAAGTAGTCGAATGCACAAGCATGCCACAAGCACTATATGCACAGTGGTTAAGGTAGGCTTGCAAATATTCGTAGAAGTGGTATGCGTCAAGCACATTCAGGTAGTAAGCAGGGCGTGTCAGTCCCAGCGTTAACCATACCGCGGCACTATCTAAGTACAGCAACGTGACCCCGACAGACGTAGAGCTTAGTGCTCAACCTACCTCCCGACGGAATACTTGACGGTAGTACCGGGGGGTAAATGGTACTCAGACGGTAGGAGGTTTAGTGCGGTTAAAGTCCCACACTGACTATGAGGCTTTCGATGCTTCCTCCTCGTCTCAATGTACTCGAAAACATGGAATCCCACAAACAGTAAACATTCGACGCACTATGGAAAATAAAGGCCAGTTTGTGATTAAAAATCAATAACTTTTTTATTTCTGAATATTATGCCATTCAAGGTTCGAATCGAGCTCAAGGCCAGAACAAAATAATTTTTTTCTAATGATAATTATTGTTATTTTTTAATTTTTCTAAATTTGAAAAATTGTATTTTGTTTTTGGCCTTGAGCTCGATTCGAACCTTGAATGATTTATCAATAGGCCGATAAAAACAAAAACAATTCTGAATATTATGTTCTAAAATTTTACACATATATAGAATAGGGTATATGGCTTCAAATGGAATGTAATTTATTATGCCTTAATTTAAAAACATACCTTAAAAGATAAAAGAAATTCAAAATTTTTAAAAATATCCAATATTTATTTTTTAATAATGAATACTATTATTTTCTGCCTACAGAAACCAAATATCAAATAGTACATCAAAATACAAGTCAATTTAAATAATAAAAACATAAAAAATGGTGATTGAAATTGAACGCAGATTAATTAATTAATTGTAATGTTTACTATTGTTATTGTACATATACATATGTTTATTATGTTATTTATACCTGATGAACTTCGGGATCTAAAACTAATTCGTTCACTTTCAAAAGATCTTAGGTGTCTTCATCAAGTTTCGTCACGTTTTTAGTATACAGTTTGCTAATACTGGTTATGTAAGGATCTGAAGTATAAATAAGAGTATGAAATACGTCCTCGTTTGTACCGGATTTTGATCATTTTCTAGCATGATGTAAACGAAATTTTTTATAATCCTTATAACGGGATTCTTGTGCATCTTCCCAAAGTTGACCAATAGGAAGTACTGCAAAATGCTTTATGACACTTTCTCCATGAATCAAAATTTTGTGATCAGAAGATGGCATGTAGTGTTATTCATAATTGCTCACATAGATCCTGGCAGTCTCCATAGCATAACTGCCAAATTTTTCAGCATTTATCATTGAAAGAGCTTGCAGAATTATGTAAAGTCATTTAATCAAATTTATATCCACTCCTGTAATTTCAGCAGAGCAGCATGCATTGTGAAAAATTCTTCTGGAAGTAATACCGTTGTTGTTGTTGTAGCAATGCTTCGCCCCGCCTAACAGCCGCGACCGATCACAAATTGTCATAAATATCCTCTAACGGGAGTCCAAGGAAACTTACCGTTTCAACAGGGGTGAACCATAAGGAAAGGGGTGTTAGAGGCGTTGGTTCCACATTACAATTAAAGAGATGGTTGGTGTCGTGTGGGGACTCATTGCAAGCGGGGCATACATTTTGTATGTCGGGGTTGATTCTGGATAGGTAAGAGTTTAACCTGTTACAGTATCCAGAACGAAGTTGAGCAAGAGTGACACGCGTTTCCCTGGGGAGTATGCGTTCCTCTTCCGCGAGCTTTGGATACTTTTCTTTAAATACTGGATTCACCGGGCAATTCCCGGCATAAAGGTCCGAAGCCTGTTTATGGAGTTCATCAAAGAACTGCTTGTGTTTTTTCGCTTCATACGGCTGGGTTCTCAGGGGTCCTATTAAGGTGGCAGATACACTATAGCAAACAACAATATTATATATTAAATAATTTATACCTCATTTATTGGCAATTTAATACCGCAAAAAAAATTTTAAGCTGCGGCCGGTTCCGAGAAATGGGAGTGTCTGCTAGCTTAAGACTCAAGCCAGCAGACACTTCGTGAAAATATGACCTACGACTTCCGAACGACTTGGATAATTGATATTACATTTATTGGCAATTTAATACCGCAAAAAAAATTTTAAGCTGCGTCCATTTCCGAGAAACGGGAGTGTCCGCTAGCTTAAGACTCAAGCCAGCAGACACTTCGTGAAAACACGACCTACGACTTCCGAACGACTTGGATAATTGATATTACATTTATTGGCAATTTAATACCGCAAAAAAAATTTTAAGCTGCGTCCATTTCCGAGAAACGGGAGTGTCCGCTAGCTTAAGACTCAAGCTAGCAGACACTTCGTGAAAACACGACCTACAGCTTCCGAACGACTTGGATAATTGATATTACATTTATTGGCAATTGAATATCGCAAAAAAAAATTTAAAGCTGCGTCCGGTTCCGAGAAACGGGAGTGTCTGATAGCTTAAGACTCAAGCCAGCAGACACTTCGTGAAAACACGACCTACAGCTTCCGAACGGCTTGGATAATTGATATTACATTTATTGGCAATTTAATACCGCAAAAAAAATTTAAAGCTGCGTCCGGTTCCGAGAAACGGGAGTGTCTGCTAGCTTAAGACTCAAGCCAGCAGACACTTCGTGAAAACACGACCTACAGCATCCGAACGACTTGGATAATTGATATTACATTTATTGGCAATTTATTACCGCAAAAAAAAATTAAAGCTGTGTACGGTTCCGAGAAACGGGACTGTCTGCTAGCTTAAGACTTAAGCCAGCAGACACTTCGTGAAAACACGATCTACGACTTCCGAACGACTTGGATAATTGATATTACATTTATTGGCAATTTAATACCGCAAAAAAAATTTAAAGCTGCGCCCGGTTCCGAGAAGCAGGAGTGTCTGCTAGCTTAAGACTCAAGCCAGCAGACACTTTGTGAAAACACGACCTAAGACTTCCGAACGACTTGGATAATTGATATTACATTTAGTGGCAATTTAATACCGCAAAAAAATTTAAAGCTGCGTCCGGTTCCGAGAAACGGGAGTGTCTGCTAGCTTAAGACTCAAGCCAGCAGACACTTCGTGAAAACACGATCTACGACTTCCGAACGACTTGTATAATTGATATTACATTTATTGGCAATTTAATACCGCAAAAAAATTTAAAGCTGCGTCCGGTTCCGAGAAACGGGAGTGTCTGCTAGCTTAAGACTCAAGCCAGCAGACACTTCGTGAAAACACGACCTAAGACTTCCGAACGACTTGGATAATTGATATTACATTTAGTGGCAATTTAATACCGCAAAAAAATTTAAAACTGCGTCCGGTTCCGAGAAACGGGAGTGTCTGCCAGCTTAAGACTCAAGCCAGCAGACACTTCGTGAAAACACGATCTACGACTTCCGAACGACTTGGATAATTGATATTACATTTATTGGCAATTTAATACCGCAAAAAAATTTAAAGCTGCGTCCGGTTCCGAGAAACGGGAGTGTCTGCTAGCTTAAGACTCAAGCCAGCAGACACTTCGTGAAAACACGACCTACGACTTCCGAACGACTTGGATAATTGATATTACATTTATTGGCAATTTAATACCGCAAAAAAAATTTAAAGCTGCGTCCGGTTCCGAGAAACGGGACTGTCTGCTAGCTTAAGACTCAAGCCAGGAGACACTTCGTGAAAACACGACCGACAGCTTCCGAACGGCTTGGATAATTGATATTACATTTATTGGCAATTTAATACCGCAAAAAAAAATTTAAAGCTGCGTCCGGTTCCGAGAAACGGGAGTGTCTGCTAGCTTAAGACTCAAGCCAGCAGACACTTCGTGAAAACACGACCTACGACTTCCGAACGACTTGGATAATTGATATTACATTTATTGGCAATTTAATACCGCAAAAAAAATTTAAAGCTGCGCCCGGTTCCGAGAAGCAGGAGTGTCTGCTAGCTTAAGACTCAAGCCAGCAGACACTTTGTGAAAACACGACCTAAGACTTCCGAACGACTTGGATAATTGATATTACATTTAGTGGCAATTTAATACCGCAAAAAAATGTAAAGCTGCGTCCGGTTCCGAGAAACGGGAGTGTCTGCTAGCTTAAGACCCAAGCCAGCAGACACTTCGTGAAAACACGATCTACGACTTCCGAACGACTTGGATAATTGATATTACATTTATTGGCAATTTAATACCGCACAAAAATTTAAAGCTGCGTCCGGTTCCGAGAAACGGGAGTGTCTGCTAGCTTAAGACTCAAGCCAGCAGACACTTCGTGAAAACACGACCTACGACTTCCGAACGACTTGGATAATTGATATTACATTTAGTGGCAATTTAATACCGCAAGAAAAATTTAAAGCTGCGTCCGGTTCCGAGAAACGGGAGTGTCTGCTAGCTTAAGACTCAAGCCAGCAGACACTTCGTGAAAACACGACCTACGACTTCCGAACGACTTGGATAATTGATATTACATTTATTGGCAATTGAATATCGCAAAAAAAAATTTAAAGCTGCGTCCGGTTCCGAGAAACGGGAGTGTCTGATAGCTTAAGACTCAAGCCAGCAGACACTTCGTGAAAACACGACCTACAGCTTCCGAACGGCTTGGATAATTGATATTACATTTATTGGTAATTTAATACCGCAAAAAAAAATTTAAAGCTGCGTCCGGTTCCGAGAAACGGGAGTGTCTGCTAGCTTAAGACTCAAGCCAGCAGACACTTCGTGAAAACACGACCTACAGCATCCGAACGACTTGGATAATTGATATTCCATTTATTGGCAATTTATTACCGCAAAAAAAATTAAAGCTGCGTACGGTTCCGAGAAACGGGAGTGTCTGCTAGCTTAAGACTTAAGCCAGCAGACACTTCGTGAAAACACGATCTACGACTTCCGAACGACTTGGATAATTGATATTACATTTATTGGCAATTTAATACCGCAAAAAAAAATTTAAAGCTGCGCCCGGTTCCGAGAAGCAGGAGTGTCTGCTAGCTTAAGACTCAAGCCAGCAGACACTTTGTGAAAACACGACCTAAGACTTCCGAACGACTTGGATAATTGATATTACATTTAGTGGCAATTTAATACCGCAAAAAAATTTAAAACTGCGTCCGGTTCCGAGAAACGGGAGTGTCTGCCAGCTTAAGACTCAAGCCAGCAGACACTTCGTGAAAACACGATCTACGACTTCCGAACGACTTGGATAATTGATATTACATTTATTGGCAATTTAATACCGCAAAAAATTTAAAGCTGCGTCCGGTTCCGAGAAACGGGACTGTCTGCTAGCTTAAGACTCAAGCCAGGAGACACTTCGTGAAAACACGACCTACAGCTTCCGAACGGCTTGGATAATTGATATTACATTTATTGGCAATTTAATACCGCAAAAAAAAATTTAAAGCTGCGTCCGGTTCCGAGAAACGGGAGTGTCTGCTAGCTTAAGACTCAAGCAGGCAGACACTTCGTGTAAACACGACCTACGACTTCCGAACGACTTGGATAATTGATATTACATTTATTGGCAATTTAATACCGCAAAAAAAATTTAAAGCTGCGCCCGGTTCCGAGAAGCAGGAGTGTCTGCTAGCTTAAGACTCAAGCCAGCAGACACTTTGTGAAAACACTACCTAAGACTTCCGAACGACTTGGATAATTGATATTACATTTAGTGGCAATTTAATACCGCAAAAAAATTTAAAGCTGCGTCCGGTTCCGAGAAACGGGAGTGTCTGCTAGCTTAAGACCCAAGCCAGCAGACACTTCGTGAAAACACGATCTACGACTTCCGAACGACTTGGATAATTGATATTACATTTATTGTCAATTTAATACCGCAAAAAAATTTAAAGCTGCGTCCGGTTCCGAGAAACGGGAGTGTCTGCTAGCTTAAGACTCAAGCCAGCAGACACTTCGTGAAAACACGACCTACGACTTCCGAACGACTTGGATAATTGATATTACATTTATTGGCAATTTAATACCGCAAAAAAAATTTAAAGCTGCGCCCGGTTCCGAGAAGCAGGAGTGTCTGCTAGTTTAAGACTCAAGCCAGCAGACACTTTGTGAAAACACGACCTATGACTTCCGAACGACTTGGATAATTGATATTACATTTATTGGCAATTTAATACCGCAAACAAAAATTTAAAGCTGCGTCCGGTTCCGAGAAACGGGAGTGTCTGCTAGCTTAAGACTCAAGCCAGCATACACTTCGTGAAAACACGACCTACAGCTTCCGAGAAACGGGAGTGCCTGCTAGCTTAAGACTCAAGCCAGCAGACACTTCGTGAAAACACGACCTACGACTTCCGAACGACTTGGATAATTGATATTACATTTAGTGGCAATTTAATACAGCAAAAAAATTTAAAGCTGCGTCCGGTTCCGAGAAACGGGAGTGTCTGCTAGCTTAAGACTCAAGCCAGCAGACACTTCGTGAAAACACGACCTACGACTTCCGAACGACTTGGATAATTGGTATTACATTTATTGGCAATTTAATACCGCAAACAAAAATTTAAAGCTGCGTCCGGTTCCGAGAAACGGGAGTGTCTGCTAGCTTAAGAATCAAGCCAGCAGACACTTCGAGAAAACACGACCTACGACTTCCGAATGACTTGGATAATTGATATTACATTTATTGGCAATTTAATACCGCACAAAATTTAAAGCTGCGTACGGTTCCGAGAAACGGGAGTGTCTGCTAGCTTAAGACTCAAGCCAGTAGACACTTCGTGAAAACACGACCTACAGCTTCCGAACGATTTGGATAATTGATATTACATTTATTGGCAATTTAATACCGCAAAAAAAATTTAAAGCTGCGTCCGGTTCCGAGAAACGGGAGTGTCTGCTAGCTTAAGACTGAAGCCAGCAGACACTTCGTGAAAACACGACCAACGACTTCCGAACGACTTGGATAATTGATATTACATTTATTGGCAATTTAATACCGCAAAAAAAATTTAAAGCTGCGTCCGGTTCCGAGAAACGGGAGTGTCTGCTAGCTTAAGACTCAAGCCAGCAGACACTTCGTGAAAACACGACCTACGACTTCCGAACGACTTGGATAATTGATATTACATTTAGTGGCAATTTAATACCGCAAAAAAAATTTAAAGCTGCGTCCGGTTCCGAGAAACGGGAGTGTCTGCTAGCTTAAGACTCAAGCCAGCAGACACTTCGTGAAAACCCGACCTACGACTTCCGAACGACTTGGATAATTGATATTACATTTAGTGGCAATTTAATACCGCAAAAAAAATTTAAAGCTGCGTCCGGTTCCGAGAAACGGGAGTGTCTGCTAGCTTAAGACTCAAGCCAGCAGACACTTCGTGAAAACACGACCTACGACTTCCGAATGACTTGGATAATTGATATTACATTTATTGGCAATTTAATACCGCAAAGAAAAATTTAAAGCTGCGTCCGGTTCCGAGAAACGGGAGTGTCTGCTAGCTTAAGACTCAAGCCAGCAGACACTTCGTGAAAACACGACCTACGACTTCCGAACGACTTGGATAATTGATATTACATTTAGTGGCATTTTAATACTGCAAAAAAAATTTAAAGCTGCGTCCGGTTCCGAGAAACGGGAGTGTCTGCTAGCTTAAGACTCAAGCCAGCAGACACTTCGTGAAAACACGACCTACGACTTCCGAACGACTTGGATAATTGATATTACATTTATTGGCAATTTAATACCGCAAAAAAAATTTAAAGCTGCGTCCGGTTCCGAGAAACGGGAGTGTCTGCTAGCTTAAGACTCAAGCCAGCAGACACTTCGTGAAAACACGACCTACGACTTCCGAACGACTTGGATAATTGATATTACATTTAGTGGCAACTTAATACCGCAAAAAAAATTTAAAGCTGCGTCCGGTTCCGAGAAACGGGAGTGTCTGCTAGCTTAAGACTCAAGCCAGCAGACACTTCGTGAAAACACGACCTACGACTTCCGAACGACTTGGATAATTGATATTACATTTATTGGCAATTTAATACCGCAAAAAAAATTTAAAGCTGCGCCCGGTTCCGAGAAACGGGAGTGTCTGCTAGCTTAAGACTCAAGCCAACAGACACTTCGTGAAAACACGACCTACGATTTGGATAATTGATATTACATTTATTGGCAATTTAATACCGAAAAACAAAATTTAAAGCTGCGTTCGGTTCCGAGAAACGGGAGTGTCTGCTAGCATAAGACTCAAGCCAGCAGACACTTCGTGGAAACATGACCTACAGCATCCGAACGACTTGGATAATTGATATTACATTTATTGGCAATTTATTACCGCAAAAAAAATTTCAAGCTGCGTACGGTTCCGAGAAACGGGAGTGTCTGCTAGCTTAAGACTTAAGCCAGCAGACACTTCGTGAAAACACGACCTACGACTTCCGAACGACTTGGATAATTGATATTACATTTATGGGCAATTTAATACCGCAAAAAAAATTTAAAGCTGCGCCCGGTTCCGAGAAGCAGGAGTGTCTGGTAGCTTAAGACTCAAGCCAGCAGACACTTTGTGAAAACACGACCTAAGACTTCCGAACGACTTGGATAATTGATATTACATTTAGTGGCAATTTAATACCGCAAAAAAATTTAAAGCTGCGCCGGTTCCGAGAAACGGGAGTGTCTGCTAGCTTAAGACTCAAGCCAGCAGACACTTCGTGAAAACACGACCTACGACTTCCGAACGACTTGGATAATTGATATTACATTTATTGGCAATTTAATACCGCAAAAAAAATTTAAAGCTGCGTCCGGTTCCGAGAAACGGGAGTGTCTGCTAGCTTAAGACTCAAGCCAGCAGACACTTCGTGAAAACACGACCTACGACTTCCGAACGACTTGGATAATTGATATTACATTTAGTGGCAATTTAATACCGCAAAAAAAATTTAAAGCTGCGTCCGGTTCCGAGAAACGGGAGTGTCTGCTAGCTTAAGACTCAAGCCAGCAGACACTTCGTGAAAACCCGACCTACGACTTCCGAACGACTTGGATAATTGATATTACATTTAGTGGCAATTTAATACCGCAAAAAAAATTTAAAGCTGCGTCCGGTTCCGAGAAACGGGAGTGTCTGCTAGCTTAAGACTCAAGCCAGCAGACACTTCGTGAAAACACGACCTACGACTTCCGAACGACTTGGATAATTGATATTACATTTAGTGGCAATTTAATACTGCAAAAAAAATTTAAAGCTGCGTCCGGTTCCGAGAAACGGGAGTGTCTGCTAGCTTAAGACTCAAGCCAGCAGACACTTCGTGAAAACACGACCTACGACTTCCGAACGACTTGGATAATTGATATTACATTTATTGGCAATTTAATACCGCAAAAAAAATTTAAAGCTGCGTCCGGTTCCGAGAAACGGGAGTGTCTGCTAGCTTAAGACTCAAGCCAGCAGACACTTCGTGAAAACACGACCTACGACTTCCGAACGACTTGGATAATTGATATTACATTTAGTGGCAATTTAATACCGCAAAAAAAATTTAAAGCTGCGTCCGGTTCCGAGAAACGGGAGTGTCTGCTAGCTTAAGACTCAAGCCAGCAGACACTTCGTGAAAACACGACCTACGACTTCCGAACGACTTGGATAATTGATATTACATTTATTGGCAATTTAATACCGCAAAAAAAATTTAAAGCTGCGCCCGGTTCCGAGAAACGGGAGTGTCTGCTAGCTTAAGACTCAAGCCAACAGACACTTCGTGAAAACACGACCTACGATTTGGATAATTGATATTACATTTATTGGCAATTTAATACCGAAAAACAAAATTTAAAGCTGCGTTCGGTTCCGAGAAACGGGAGTGTCTGCTAGCTTAAGACTCAAGCCAGCAGACACTTCGTGGAAACATGACCTACAGCATCCGAACGACTTGGATAATTGATATTACATTTATTGGCAATTTATTACCGCAAAAAAAATTTAAAGCTGCGTACGGTTCCGAGAAACGGGAGTGTCTGCTAGCTTAAGACTTAAGCCAGCAGACACTTCGTGAAAACACGACCTACGACTTCCGAACGACTTGGATAATTGATATTACATTTATTGGCAATTTAATACCGCAAAAAAAATTTAAAGCTGCGCCCGGTTCCGAGAAGCAGGAGTGTCTGGTAGCTTAAGACTCAAGCCAGCAGACACTTTGTGAAAACACGACCTAAGACTTCCGAACGACTTGGATAATTGATATTACATTTAGTGGCAATTTAATACCGCAAAAAAATTTAAAGCTGCGTCCGGTTCCGAGAAACGGGAGTGTCTGCTAGCTTAAGACTCAAGCCAGCAGACACTTCGTGAAAACACGATCTACGACTTCCGAACGACTTGGATAATTGATATTACATTTATTGGCAATTTTATACCGCAAAAAAAATTTAAAGCTGCGTCCGGTTCCGAGAAACGGGAGTGTCTGCTAGCTTAAGACTCAAGCCAACAGACACTTCGTGAAAACACGACCTACGACTTCCGAACGACTTGGATAATTGATATTACATTTATTGGCAATTTAATACCGCAAAAAAATTTAAAGCTGCGTCCGGTTCCGAGAAACGGGACTGTCTGCTAGCTTAAGACTCAAGCCAGGAGACACTTCGTGAAAACACGACCTACAGCTTCCGAACGGCTTGGATAATTGATATTACATTTATTGGCAATTTAATACCGCAAAAAAAAAATTTAAAGCTGCGTCCGGTTCCGAGAAACGGGAGTGTCTGCTAGCTTAAGACTCAAGCCAGCAGACACTTCGTGAAAACACGACCTACGACTTCCGAACGACTTGGATAATTGATATTACATTTATTGGCAATTTAATACCGCAAAAAAAAATTTAAAGCTGCGTCCGGTTCCGAGAAACGGGAGTGTCTGCTAGCTTAAGAATCAAGCCAGCAGACACTTCGAGAAAAGACGACCTACGACTTCCGAACGACTTGGATAATTGATATTACATTTATTGGCAATTTAATACGGCAAAAAAAATTTTTAAGCTGCGTCCGGTTCCGAGAAACGGAAGTGTCTGCTAGCTTAAGACTCAAGCCAGCAGACACTTCGTGAAAACACGACCTACGACTTCCGAACGACTTGGATAATTGATATTACATTTATTGGCAATTTAATACCGCAAAAAAAAATTTTAAGCTGCGTCCGGTTCCGAGAAACGGGAGTGTCTGCTAGCTTAAGACTCAAGCCAGCAGACACTTCGTGAAAACACGACCTATGACTTCCGAACGACTTGGATAATTGATATTACATTTATTGGCAATTTAATACCGCAAAAAAAAATTTAAAGCTGCGTCCGGTTCCGAGAAACGGGAGTGTCTGCTAGCTTAAGTCTCAAGCCAGCAGACACTTCGTGAAAACACGACCTACAGCTTCCGAACGGCTTGGATAATTGATATTACATTTATTGGCAATTTAATACCGCAAAAAAAATGTAAAGTTGCGTCCGGTTCCGAGAAACGGGAGTGCCTGCTAGCTTAAGACTCAAGCCAGCAGACACTTCGTGAAAACACGACCTACGACTTCCGAACGACTTGGATAATTGATATTACATTTATTGGCAATTTAATACCGCAAAAAAAATTTAAAGCTGCGTCCGTTTCCGAGAAACGGGAGTGTCTGCTAGCTTAAGACTCAAGCCAGCAGACACTTCGTGAAAACACGACCTACAGCTTCCGAACGGCTTGGATAATTGATATTACATTTATTGGCAATTTAATACCGCCAAAAAAATTTTAAGCTGCGTCCGGTTCCGAGAAACGGGAGTGTCTGCTAGCTTAAGACTCAAGCCAGCAGACACTTCGTGAAAACACGACCTACGACTTCCGAACGACTTGGATAATTGATATTACATCTAGTGGCAATTTAATACCGCAAAAAAAATTTAAAGCTGCGTCCGGTTCCGAGAAACGGGAGTGTCTGCTAGCTTAAGACTCAAGCCAACAGACACTTCGTGAAAACACGACCTACGATTTGGATAATTGATATTACATTTATTGGCAATTTAATACCGAAAAACAAAATTTAAAGCTGCGTTCGGTTCCGAGAAACGGGAGTGTCTGCTAGCTTAAGACTCAAGCTAGCAGACACTTCGTGAAAACATGACCTACAGCATCCGAACGACTTGGATAATTGATATTACATTTATTGGCAATTTATTACCGCAAAAAAAATTTAAAGCTGCGTACGGTTCCGAGAAACGGGAGTGTCTGCTAGCTTAAGACTTAAGCCAGCAGACACTTCGTGAAAACACGACCTACGACTTCCGAACGACTTGGATAATTGATATTACATTTATTGGCAATTTAATACCGCAAAAAAAATTTAAAGCTGCGCCCGGTTCCGAGAAGCAGGAGTGTCTGCTAGCTTAAGACTCAAGCCAGCAGACACTTTGTGAAAACACGACCTAAGACTTCCGAACGACTTGGATAATTGATATTACATTTAGTGGCAATTTAATACCGCAAAAAAATTTAAAGCTGCGTCCGGTTCCGAGAAACGGGAGTGTCTGCTAGCTTAAGACTCAAGCCAGCAGACACTTCGTGAAAACACGATCTACGACTTCCGAACGACTTGGATAATTGATATTACATTTATTGGCAATTTAATACCGCAAAAAAAATTTAAAGCTGCGTCCGGTTCCGAGAAACGGGAGTGTCTGCTAGCTTAAGACTCAAGCCAACAGACACTTCGTGAAAACACGACCTACGACTTCCGAACGACTTGGATAATTGATATTACATTTATTGGCAATTTAATACCGCAAAAAAAATTTAAAGCTGCGTCCGGTTCCGAGAAACGGGACTGTCTGCTAGCTTAAGACTCAAGCCAGGAGACACTTCGTGAAAACACGACCTACAGCTTCCGAACGGCTTGGATAATTGATATTACATTTATTGGCAATTTAATACCGCAAAAAAAAAT
The DNA here is from genome assembly GCF_040869045.1 of Eurosta solidaginis. NCBI lineage: Eukaryota > Metazoa > Arthropoda > Insecta > Diptera > Tephritidae > Eurosta > Eurosta solidaginis. The sequence continues at coordinate 133,265,406 of NC_090321.1, read as the reverse complement.
TTTAAGCTGCGTCCGGTTCCGAGAAACGGGAGTGTCTGCTAGCTTAAGACTCAAGCCAGCAGACACTTCGTGAAAACACGACCTACGACTTCCGAACGACTTGGATAATTAATATTACATTTATTGGCAATTTAATACCGCAAACAAAAATTTAAAGCTGCGTCCGGTTCCGAGAAACGGGAGTGTCTGCTAGCTTAAGAATCAAGCCAGCAGACACTTCGAGAAAAGACGACCTACGACTTCCGAACGACTTGGATAATTGATATTACATTTATTGGCAATTTAATACCGCAAAAAAAATTTTTAAGCTGCGTCCGGTTCCGAGAAACGGGAGTGTCTGCTAGCTTAAGACTCAAGCCAGCAGACACTTCGTGAAAACACGACCTACGACTTCCGAACGACTTGGATAATTGATATTACATTTATTGGCAATTTAATACCGCAAAAAAAAATTTAAAGCTGCGTCCAGTTCCGAGAAACGGGAGTGTCTGCTAGCTTAAGACTCAAGCCAGCAGACACTTCGTGAAAACACGACCAATGACTTCCGAACGACTTGGATAATTGATATTACATTTATTGGCAATTTAATACCGCAAAAAAAAATTTAAAGCTGCGTCCGGTTCCGAGAAACGGGAGTGTCTGCTAGCTTAAGTCTCAAGCCAGCAGACACTTCGTGAAAACACGACCTACAGCTTCCGAACGGCTTGGATAATTGATATTACATTTATTGGCAATTTAATACCGCAAAAAAAATGTAATGCTGCGTCCGGTTCCGAGAAACGGGAGTGCCTGCTAGCTTAAGGCTCAAGCCAGCAGACACTTCGTGAAAACACGACCTACGACTTCCGAACTACTTGGATAATTGATATTACATTTATTGGCAATTTAATACCGCAAAAAAAATTTAAAGCTGCGTCCGGTTCCGAGAAACGGGAGTGTCTGCTAGCTTAAGACTCAAGCCAGCAGACACTTCGTGAAAACACGACCTACAGCTTCCGAACGGCTTGGATAATTGATATTACATTTATTGGCAATTTAATACCGCAAAAAAAATTTAAAGCTGCGTCCGGTTCCGAGAAACGGGAGTGTCTGCTAGCTTAAGACTCAAGCCAGCAGACACTTCGTGAAAACACGACCCACGACTTCCGAACGACTTGGATAATTGGTATTACATTTATTGGCAATTTAATACCGCAAACAAAAATTTAAAGCTGCGTCCGGTTCCGACAAACGGGAGTGTCTGCTAGCTTAAGAATCAAGCCAGCAGACACTTCGAGAAAACACGACCTACGACTTCCGAACGACTTGGATAATTGATATTACATTTATTGGCAATTTAATACCGCAAAAAATTTAAAGCTGCGTACGGTTCCGAGAAACGGGAGTGTCTGCTAGCTTAAGACTCAAGCCAGTAGACACTTCGTGAAAACACGACCTACGATTTGGATAATTGATATTACATTTATTGGCAATTTAATACCGAAAAACAAAATTTAAAGCTGCGTTCGGTTCCGAGAAACGGGAGTGTCTGCTAGCTTAAGACTCAAGCCAGCAGACACTTCGTGAAAACATGACCTACAGCATCCGAACGACTTGGATAATTGATATTACATTTATTGGCAATTTATTACCGCAAAAAAGATTTAAAGCTGCGTACGGTTCCGAGAAACGGGAGTGTCTGCTAGCTTAAGACTTAAGCCAGCAGACACTTCGTGAAAACACGACCTACGACTTCCGAACGACTTGGATAATTGATATTACATTTATTGGCAATTTAATACCGCAAAAAAAATTTAAAGCTGCGCCCGGTTCCGAGAAGCAGGAGTGTCTGCTAGCTTAAGACTCAAGCCAGCAGACACTTTGTGAAAACACGACCTAAGACTTCCGAACGACTTGGATAATTGATATTACATTTAGTGGCAATTTAATACCGCAAAAAAATTTAAAGCTGCGTCCGGTTCCGAGAAACGGGAGTGTTTGCTAGCTTAAGACTCAAGCCAGCAGACACTTCGTGAAAACACGATCTACGACTTCCGAACGACCTGGATAATTGATATTACATTTATTGGCAATTTAATACCGCAAAAAAAATTTAAAGCTGCGTCCGGTTCCGAGAAACGGGAGTGTCTGCTAGCTTAAGACTCAAGCCAACAGACACTTCGTGAAAACACGACCTACGACTTCCGAACGACTTGGATAATTGATATTACATTTATTGGCAATTTAATACCGCAAAAAAAATTTAAAGCTGCGTCCGGTTCCGAGAAACGGGACTGTCTGCTAGCTTAAGACTCAAGCCAGGAGACACTTCGTGAAAACACGACCTACAGCTTCCGAACGGCTTGGATAATTGATATTACATTTATTGGCAATTTAATACCGCAAAAAAAAATTTTAAGCTGCGTTCGGTTCCGAGAAACGGGAGTGTCTGCTAGCTTAAGACTCAAGCCAGCAGACACTTCGTGAAAACACGACCTACGACTTCCGAACGACTTGGATAATTAATATTACATTTATTGGCAATTTAATACCGCAAACAAAAATTTAAAGCTGCGTCCGGTTCCGAGAAACGGGAGTGTCTGCTAGCTTAAGAATCAAGCCAGCAGACACTTCGTGAAAACACGACCTACGACTTCCGAACGACTTGGATAATTGATATTACATTTATTGGCAATTTAATACCGCAAAAAAAATTTAAAGCTGCGTCCGGTTTCGAGAAACGGGAGTGTCTGCTAGCTTAAGACTCAAGCCAGAAGACACTTCGTGAAAACACGACCTACAGCTTCCGAACGGCTTGGATAATTGATATTACATTTATTGGCAATTTAATACCGCAAAAAAACTTTAAAGCTGCGTCCGGTTCCGAGAAACGGGAGTGTCTGCTAGCTTAAGACTCAAGCCAGCAGACACTTCGTGAAAACACGACCTACGACTTCCGAACGACTTGGATAATTGGTATTACATTTATTGGCAATTTAATACCGCAAACAAAAATTTAAAGCTGCGTCCGGTTCCGAGAAACGGGAGTGTCTGCTAGCTTAAGACTCAAGCCAGCAGACACTTCGTGAAAACACGACCTACGACTTCCGAACGACTTGGATAATTGGTATTACATTTATTGGCAATTTAATACCGCAAACAAAAATTTAAAGCTGCGTCCGGTTCCGAGAAACGGGAGTGTCTGCTAGCTTAAGAATCAAGCCAGCAGACACTTCGTGAAAACACGACCTACGACTTCCGAACGACTTGGATAATTGATATTACATTTATTGGCAATTTAATACCGCAAAAAAAAATTTAAAGCTGCGTCCGGTTCCGAGAAACGGGAGTGTCTGCTAGCTTAAGACTCAAGCCAGCAGACACTTCGTGAAAACACGACCTACGACTTCCGAACGACTTGGATAATTGATATTACATTTAGTGGCAATTTAATACCGCAAAAAAAATTTAAAGCTGCGTCCGGTTCCGAGAAACGGGAGTGTCTGCTAGCTTAAGACTCAAGCCAGCAGACACTTCGTGAAAACACGACCTACGACTTCCGAACGACTTGGATAATTGGTATTACATTTATTGGCAATTTAATACCGCAAACAAAAATTTAAAGCTGCGTCCGGTTCCGAGAAACGGGAGTGTCTGCTAGCTTAAGACTCAAGCCAGCAGACACTTCGTGAAAACACGACCTACGACTTCCGAACGACTTGGATAATTGATATTACATTTATTGGCAATTTAATACCGCAAAAAAAAATTTAAAGCTGCGTTCGGTTCCGAGAAACGGGAGTGTCTGCTAGCTTAAGACTCAAGCCAGCAGACACTTCGTGAAAACACGACCTACGACTTCCGAACGACTTGGATAATTGATATTACATTTAGTGGCAATTTAATACCGCAAAAAAAATTTAAAGCTGCGTCCGGTTCCGAGAAACGGGAGTGTCTGCTAGCTTAAGACTCAAGCCAGCAGACACTTCGTGAAAACACGACCTACGACTTCCGAACGACTTGGATAATTGATATTACATTTATTGGCAATTTAATACCGCAAAAAATTTAAAGCTGCGTCCGGTTCCGAGAAACGGGAGTGTCTGCTAGCTTAAGACTCAAGCCAGCAGACACTTCGTGAAAACACGACCTACGACTTCCGAACGACTTGGATAATTGATATTACATTTAGTGGCAATTTAATACCGCAAAAAAAATTTAAAGCTGCGTCTGGTTCCGAGAAACGGGAGTGTCTGCTAGCTTAAGACTCAAGCCAGCAGACACTTCGTGAAAACACGACCTACGACTTCCGAACGACTTGGATAATTGATATTACATTTATTGGCAATTTAATACCGCAAAAAAAAATTTAAAGCTGCGTCCGGTTCCGAGAAACGGGAGTGTCTGATAGCTTAAGACTCAAGCCAGCAGACACTTCGTGAAAACACGACCTAGGACTTCCGAACGACTTGGATAATTGATATTACATTTATTGGCAATTTAATGCCGCAAAAAAAATTTAAAGCTGCGTCCGGTTCCGAGAAACGGGAGTATCTGCTAGCTTAAGACTCAAGCCAGCAGACACTTCGTGAAAACATGACCTACAGCATCCGAACGACTTGGATAATTGATATTACATTTATTGGCAATTTAATACCGCAAAAAAAAATTTAAAGCTGCGTCCGGTTCCGAGAAACGGGAGTGTCTGCTAGCTTAAGACCCAAGCCAGCAGACACTTCGTGAAAACACGATCTACGACTTCCGAACGACTTGGATAATTGATATTACATTTATTGGCAATTTAATACCGCA